>NC_092346.1:102778860-103095979 GCF_963676685.1 Mytilus edulis
CTCCTTTCCTCAATTATAATGACTCTTTAATAAAAGAAACAACTGTCATTTTCTGTTTATTTTGAGATGTTTAAATGGTTAAGACCAAAACATGTCTATATAAAGTGTCAAACTCTAAATCAAAAAAAACAAACCACTATGATATGACCTAAGACAATCACAGACGAGGTTTCTGACTTGGGACTGTTACATTAACATGTTCTTTTTACCTATATTAATCACCTTTTTAACGATATCATTATGGTTATATAAATATAATATTTTTCAAAGTAATAAAATTAATGTTCCAATGTTCACATAATCGTAAATTAGTCATTAGATATTGCTTCCAATTCTTCAGCGTTCAACTGATTTATACCCAAAGTGTCATCAACCAAAACCAATAAACCAAATACTTTAATTATATTAATAGTTATGCCAGTTATCATTTTGAATCTTTAAAAGTAAATGGGATTAAATGTGACTAATAGATTGGAACTTTTGATCTATAGCGTCATCCTTCATAACGAAGACTAACGAATGATGGTACATACTATTCATCGATGACTTTCTTCATTTCCTATGGTATAATGTGGGTAGTGGATTAAATCAATGATTGAATTTTCAAATTTTTTTTCATTGGATCTAAATAAAATCAAGATAAAAAAATTGAAATTTTGAATGCATGAATAAGACAGGAGCACAACCACACAAAAAGTCTGCTGGTCTGTTAACGGTCTTTATCTGACAATCGTGTCACATTGTGGAAAATTGCCATTCAAATTTTGGAGTTGTGGTGCATGTGAACGTGAAAAAAAGGGGGGAATATTAAAAATAGAAAACAACAATTTGCAATTGAAGTAATGTCATTTTTTTTTCTAAGTCAAAAAGAGTTTTATTAAAACTAATTTCTTTTACTAATTAACCATCCATATAACACAAATTTTAGTAAAACTATATCATCAATTAACTGACAATTCTTTTGACACATATGTTCCCAAGTTTACTCGAATTGCTAAAACGAATTTTGCAATAATACAGAATAAGAAGGGTGCTGTATTGTTGAACTTACATGTAATCAAGTTTGCATTTCTTATATTTATCCGTTCCAAAATGTTTTTAATCCAAGGTTGCCTTTATTTTTTTAGATTCCCAACTTGCTTTAACAACAATACATTGGTATGTTCAATTAGGGAAGGTTAAGCAATGATGATTAAAATAAACTATAATGTGCTATGAATTGGCGAGGACTTTAAGTGTATTTCAAAAACAATTTTTGTTTGCGTTACGCATGATTCTGTAATAAAATACCAGGACCGAAACCCAAACTTTGAAAAAACATAACATATATAACTTGGGAGGTACGATTGCTGACCGTCTCAACCACATATCTACACAACAACATAAATAAAACTAAACTTTATTTTGGTTTGTATTCACTTATATATAAAATGTATAAATTGATGTACTGCACCAACGTTGATCTCTTGTTACCTGACGTCTCAGATCAAAGGATAGGTAGTAGTCCTACATTATAATTAATTACTTTTATCTCAGGTAGAAAGATGTATCCGTTTATCATCATTATACAGCATTTGACCAAACAACGCCTGTCTGTATATTGTTTATTATTATTGGTTTACGCTGATAGAACATTTGATCACCAAGTTTACATAACGTTTTCCTGGAATAAGCAGAATATATAAGAAAGCGATAGCCTTTGAAACATTTTATATCTGTACTACTTCTTGGCGAGCTAACGTGACTATTGGTTGCTCATTTTTTTGTTTGTCTATATTTTTTTTAAGGAGTCTAAAGTTAGCTAGGTCAGTTGTGCTGTCGACTATGTTTAGTGATTCCCAATATCAATTTTATTCTTAATCTCTTTTGACCTGCTGTTTTCCCCATGACGAACCAAAATAAAACGTTTTGTTACCTCCTCTAATCATTCAAAAACGTTCGTCTGAACCAACGGACAAAGACAATGTTACGACTAAAAATCTGCATGCTCTTGCTTCTTACAAAAATGTATTATGATGTTTTGTGTCATATTAAGTCTAATAAAGGCGTAGTTATGTGTCTTATCTCTCAAAAACTGTTGATTTCATCATAATCGTTTGATGATCATATTGCTTTGTATTTTTGTCTTTGAAATCCCCGCTGTAGATATCTTTAAATCTTACTAAATATTTTTTACGAGTTACAAGCCTGATATCATCGATGGTGTCAAAAAGTGTTGTTCTTGTCTGTCCAATTTACTAGTTTAAATATTTCGACATTATTTTTGAATTATGATGTAATTATAATTGTATAAAAATTTGAACATTTAAAATTGTACATCTTCAGGGCTTAATATTTTTTGATGAGTAGATTAGCAAGAATTTTAACTGGGAATGGAGACCGGGTACTGTATTGAACAATTTGAATATGCCTTTGGGTAAAAACCACAATTCTACCCATATATCTGATTAAAGTCCATCATTTAGTTGTGTCAAAATTAACAGATAAAAAAAACCTGCACTGACGCATACCACACACCTTTTTTTTTTCGAAGTGTTAAAACAGCTTATTGACAATTACGATTTTTCAATTGAAATGGATATAGAAGTAATATTTGAGGAAAACGAAGATGAAACTGAAGAAACTAATGTCCCATTGAGATATAATCAAAACACCAGAACTGTAAGTTTTTTAAAAGTATTTTGATTTTGGACTTTAACATTGAGGCAAACGAATCGCACTTTTGCTGCATTACTTTTTCTTGCAAAGACATTAACTGTTCGTGCATACAATTAAAAAATAATAGGATATTTATTCCAGAAAAGAATGTCACTATTGTCTTTTCACCAACTTATCGATGGAATTGGATTTGTATCGATATCTATTTTTTTTTATTTATATAAAGCCACATATTTTACTGTAAACATATTTTATTCAAGAAAACGTTATATATATAGCTACAAGGATAAAGACATAAATACGAAATATACAAAAGATTTAATAACTGGGATTAGAAACAGTGATCTTATATAAATACGTCTCCCTAAATTCCAAAATAAGATTACAAGCTTTGAATACATGCTGAATAGCAAACGAATATGTAAAGGGGTGAAAGGTGTTTTTAGAAAAATGAATGTTATTAAAGAAAATAATATTTCTTTATATAGGGTAGGAGTCAATAATTAGATTTTTTTATTTGATGTTGGTTTTGTCTTCTTCATAAGGAGAAAACGCTACTGATATCGTATTCCAAAATAATTAGCTTGCCATTCCAAATAATTAAGTATCGAAAAGCAGCCATTGACTTCTTGTCGACTTTTTAAACGTTCTGTTGACCTTATCGCCATTTGCAGTCGTATAGAGTTTCATAATTACCAAACTGGTACCTTTTTCTTGTAGTTTTTTTTTTTAGAGAATAGTTGTATGCATATATCCATAAGAACGTCGCGTTTTCAAGTATTGTCAGTTTTGACTCACACCATTCAAACAACACGATAAGAGTTACGTTTATTGTAATCTCATGTTCAGCAAAAAAGTAAAACTACAAAATTACAGAATTCCAAGGAAAATTCAAAACGAAAAGTCCCTTAAAATTTGGTCCAAAATCAAAAGCTCCAAAACAGACAACCCCATAACAAATAATTGGCAAAATAAAAAGCTCCAAAACTGAAAGTTCATTAACAATTGGTAAAATCAAATCCCAAAATGGAAAGTCCATTAACAATTGACAAAATCAAAATCTCCAAAACGGAAAGTCTATTAACAATTGACAAAATCAAAAGCTCCAAAATGGAAAGTCCATTAACAATTGGTAAAATCAAATCCCAAAATGGAAAGTCCATTAACAATTGACAAAATCAAAAGCTCCAAAATGGAAAGTCCATTAACAATTGACAAAATCAAAAGCTCCAAAATGGAAAGTCCATTAACAATTGACAAAATCAAAAGCTCCAAAATGGAAAGTCCATTAACAATTGACAAAATCAAAAGCTCCAAAATGGAAAGTCCATTAACAATTGACAAAATCAAAAGCTCCAAAATGGAAAGTCCATTAACAATTGACAAAATCAAAAGCTCCAAAATGGAAAGTCCATTAACAATTGACAAAATCAAAAGCTCCAAAAACGGAAAGTCCATTAACAATTGTCAAAATCAAAATCTCCTAAACGAATGTATAGTTCCTTTATTAACGTGCTTGATATATGAATATTTTTTGTTTACTATACTTTGTATTTTATTCAAGCTTTCAATTGTTTTGATTCGAGTGTCGTTAATGAGTATGTAGACAAAGAGTGTACTTATCGTAATAATATATCATCCTGGTACATATGCTTGCATTTTTTTTGCATCTTCAACCCGTTTTTTAACAGTTAATCAAGTTTCTACTTCTTTTCAATAGAATGATATAAAAGGAAATATATGTCAAATAAGGGAAAAAATCTAATGATCAGTTGCTTGCACTTCATCAGTAATATTTACGACTTTCATAGTAATGTTGATTCTTTTTTTCTTTGAAAGTATTTTATGATTAAACTACTCAAACGTAGATCTCGCTGGAGCAATTAATATGGAGACAATAAAACGAAACGGAAAGGACCATACTTTGTTTGTTTATATAAGTCCATTCCGAACCTAAGTTATAACATGGTCTATATTATTGTTTATACTGATATAAAGCTTCGTGTCTGGAGGGGAATATTCTGGTGGATGATTTTATCGGTAGATAAAATGACCATTTAAACTTTTTTGATACTGTTATCATCTGTTGGAATCGTAAATAAACTTTTTGAAATTGCCTGACTTCATGTAGATGACCAGTGAAGCTGCCTCCAGGAATATTACAAATGACTTTGTACATAAATATAAAACTTTGATCTACTTAAAACTATTTATTTTGAATTAATATAAACATATTTTTGCAAACGTTATTTCTACAAGAACAAATAAATATGAAGTACACCAGTAATTAAAAATGGAAGCAGAAAACGATTGACTATGAAATTTTTAGGTCTATAATAAAAATACGCTTGTGATCCGTAATTGTTAAAAACGAATTGGCAAAAAGCTTGTTCACGAAGACGGGTTAAAAAATACAAAAAAATGTAGGCCTATCAATTATCCGGCCTCTTTTCGCACTCCATTGTAGAATTTGACCTCTTTGTGTTATATATTGTGGTGACTTATTTGATATTTTTCACATTAATGAAGCCGAAGGCAAAATGAGTTGTAGGATTGTCAATGACACAAATGTTCTGCAGAATCCAAATGACGTAGAAATATGCAACCATAGGTCACCTAACTCAGCTGACGCCAATAGATGCAAACCACTGCCCTTTCCTCGATCTTGATATCTTTATCATAAACGGGAAGCTTAATACAAAAATTTATGATAAAAGAGATGATTTTTCATTTCCTATTGTTAATTATCCATTTTTAGATGGTGACGTTCCCTTGTCACCATCTTATGGTGTTTATATATCTCAACTTGTACGATTCGCTCGTGTATGTAACAATGTATTAGATTTTAGCGAGAGAAATTTATGTATTACTGAAAAATTATTACACCAGGGTTTTCGATATCACAAACTGGTCAAAACATTTACTAAATTTTATCACCGGTATAAGGAAATAATTCGTAAATATAACTCAACATGCAGACATCTTATACGTTCAGGTATTTCACATCCAAAATTTTATGGAAATATTCTTTATAAAGCACAAAAATGTCAGTATTCTCCTCAGAAACTAACAAAACCTTTAAATAGACTTATTAAAAGGGGATATAGTTACGATACTGTTGTCAGGTCATTAAAGATTGCATATTTTGGCTTTAACATTGATTCACTGATAGGGTCTTTGCATCGGAACTAAACACATTTATTTCTTTAAAAAACAGTTGTTGGCATGACACGGGTTATGTTCTTCTCATATATTTTATGATAGTATGATACTAAACCCCTAACGGGAGGGATTGTACCTGATATTCATATGATGAAGACATAATCTTTCAATCAGTTTAATTGAGGTCTGGAGCTGGCATGTCAGTTAACTGCTAGTAGTCTGTTGTTATTTATGTATTATTGTCATTTTATTTATTTTCTTTTGTTACATCTTTTGACACCAGACTCGGACTTCTCTTGAACTGAATTTTAATGTGCGTATTGTTATTCTTTTGCTTTTCTACATTGGCTAGAGGTATAGGGGGAGGGTTGAGATCTCATAAACATGTTTAACCCCGCCGCAATTTTGCGCCTGTCCCAAGTCAGGAGCCTCTGGCCTTTGTTAGTCTTGTATGATTTTAAATTTTAGTTTCTTGTGTATAATTCGGAGTTTAGTATGACGTCCATTATCACTGTACTATTATGCATATTTTAGGGGCCAGCTGAAGGACACCTACGGGTGCGGGAATTCTCGCTACATTGAAGACCCATTGGTTGCCTTCGGCTGTTGTTTGCTCTATGGTCGGGTGGTTGTCGCTTTGACATATTCACCATTTCCTTTCTCAATTTTATAATGTGCGTTTTCGCCTAATTTCACTTTTATTTGCCTTAATGTCTGATACCCAAGGTCATTTGAAATTTCCATCAGAGTCTGGTGTCCACAATCTCATACCCCAAGAGTCTGATACCAATAATGACACACCATAGAATATGATACCAACTGGCATACGACTCAAAGAGTCAGCAGTGCTGAAAACTTGTTTAAAAATCTCGGTCAACCAGCTCCACTCTATTTGAAAATAATATTGGTTTCTGCGAGTCGATGAAATATGTGCGTTTAATGTATTAATATTTATAAGCTATGATATAACCTCAGAAATAAAAAAATAATAATCTTGCATTATGTTTGAGATTGTTAACATTTGTTTCCATCTGAAATTTGGTGATGTAAAATTTAACTGTCACTAATATATCACATATTTTTGCATTCTAGACGCCAACGCGGTACCAAGAAAACCAGTATGATCATGCATTTGGGGGAGGAGGTGGAGGAGGAGGAGGAGGGGGAGGAGGAGGAGGACACAGACATGAAAAAAGACATCATCATTCTCATCACAATAGTAGCCGTGCCGTCGACGGTGACGGGGTCGATGGTTACGGAAATTCTACAAGTAATTCCACATTGAACAGTCGGAAATCCTTACGTGGCTCTGATAAAAAGAGACAGAGAAAATGTGGATTAGTTATTTTATTATTATTAGGTGCTTTGTTAGTTGCTTTCGGGATTGGACTCTTAGTGTATTTCTTATTACTAGATTGTAAGTATATTTTGTTTTATAAAATGTTGTTATACTAATTATTGAATGTTTAATAACAAGTTAGCTTAAATACAAAATATGTGCATACCGGATTCGTCCTATCGGTATCAACATATTGCAACGCACATACAACTTTGCGACTATATCGTTCTTCAACAAAATCTTATTTCAATCTACGAAGATTTTGTATTTTTTCTTTGATAATACAAGCTATTGTTTTGTTTTTGCTTTTATAAGAAAGAGGATTACCATGGCTAACTTTAGAGATTAGTAATATCTATTGATACCAAAGAAGCAGTGCCAATTTCTTTTGTATTAGTCTGATATGTCATTCAAACAACGTGTCAAACATGCAAAGCTAGAACCAATATTAAAGACAGATTATTGTCTGTTGACAATATCCAAGGTCAGTCGTTGTAATTCATGTGTAACTAGGTGAGCCATAAACATAAATGTTTAACCTTTTGGAACTAATTTCCTATAGTGCTCGTAGAGTAAAACTTTGGTTGGTTTACTTGCTTTATATGTATAAACGTTTAACGAAGATTTGTAATTAAGATTGACATCTTCAAACAATTTATATAACCATTGTAAACCTGTTTATATTACATAAACATGTATATGTAATATACAAACAAAGCAAGCCAGTTACCAAAGTCTTGCTCTAGAAAATTAGCTCTAATGACCACAATGACATGTAGCCAAATGTATTGCTATGTTTAGTATCATGATTTACGTATTGCCAGAGGAACAAATTTTGATTTGATTAAGAAACTAACTTGAAATTAAATAGAGTTTTTCTTATTCATGCACACACGAATGCATTCGAAAGAAATATTTTTTTAGTTTAATTGAATTTTAAAACATACCCTGAAACAAGATACCTAAAAATATTGAATTAAACATGATAATATTCAGTGAATACACGATTTTGTCTCTTTCATCTCCATCAACACCTGGGGAGTGTCATAACATACTTTTTGATGCAGTTTGGCAATAAGTAATATGTCTTTATTACATAGAATGTATTAAGATATGTATTGTTAAATGAATGTGTCATATTGTTCACGGGTTGATTAACAAAGGTTGAGTGAACGCCTTTTTAGACTTTGTCATATTCCCGCGGGAAACAAAATGACTATCGAGAAAAGTATGCGAAGGATGAAGTGTTTTACTTTAAGTGGAACAAAAGGAATGCACTAAAGTTTCACCTTACTGACAATGGACGAACTTTGTATACTGGATGGTTAATCAGCAGACTGCATATTAAAAGTATACTAAATACATTAACTCACTTGACGCTTGATGTATTTGTTAAACAATTACAAATAAATCATCTAGCTTACAGGTTAGAAAGAATTGTCGAAACGAGATACATTAAAAATACGTGATCGGTTGTGGATCCAGAGTCAGTCGAAAAAGGGTGCCACCAAAGAATCGTCAGGAGTGGGACGTGTCGTCAAAGGTTATGTGTAGCTCCTTACGGGTGAGGGAGGTTGGTCCCCTTCGAAATCCGCATTTGTATTAACTTATACTGATTATATATAATTTATTTTTGGGTAATTGGGCATAAAAATAAAAGGCAAAAAGAAAAGAGATAATTTTAGTTGTTAACATCTTAACGAGAAAATTTGTATTCATGAAATATTAAGCACATGAATAAAATGTTTCCTTTAGCCTTTATTATTAGCAATTTGTTTACTTCTTTCGAACTCAGAAGGTTTTTACAGGAATTGATATCGTATACTGAGTCGGCTTTCTTCCATAACCTTCCCACATGTAACATGTTGAACCTCATTAGTACCAGACTGAGTAGTGCATGATTAACTGAAACTCGTCAATTCGGTTGATATTACATAAACTCAGTTATACAAGACCGATCTAGATGCATAAAAGTCAACATGGATTCAAGTTTTTAAAATTTGATAAATATACCTAGAAAAAGCCGTTTTTTCCTTAAATCTTGTAACTTTAAATATTAAAAAGAGATGATATTTAATAAAAGAAGATTTTCATAATGGTTTTTTTTTCAAAAATCCGGGTGTGTTTATCTAGTGAAACAAAAAAGTTAGGTGTGTCTATCCAAGGATTTGTAAAAAAATAAATTATCATGGGATCGAAACTAATCGTATGCCCTAATGGTTACAGCAAGGATTTGTATAGAGATCTCACTATACAAATCCTGATGAAACCATTAGGGCCCGCATACGATTCAGTTTCGATCCCATGATGATTTATTAAAAAAAAATGTGAAAACAAGATAGTTTTCATCTAAGCAATTCAAATATGTAATAAACATATACCTCACTATATAAATCCTTGGATACAGGTACTAATGTATTACGATTCACTTTATATAGATAGTCAACTGAGAACCAGCTTATACATTTCGGAAACAGATGAGTCCCTACATTGTTTTAACTATTATTGTATTCAGGAAACTTCCGCGGCAACTTCAAACTTTTAGAAGAGAAGAAAAAAAAATATATTTGGGGAACTGTATTGTCTAACTCTGTCGTAAGATACATATCTTTCATACTACTAGTATATTCGTTACATTTAATACGACAGCAAACAATGGTTTAAAAGTTCCACAAGTGTAAGCCCACGCAGTCATCTGAAGGTTGTCAAAATTCCACCTAGCAATTCCGATCATTACAAACAGTCATTCTTTGTAAGAACAATATCCGATTGGAATAGACGACCATACATTCTCGTGCATGCTAACACAATTGAGAGCTTTAAGACTTTGGTTGCTCTCACAGCGTTGGACTAATTTTCCAGGGCCTCTCTCCTGTTGTCATTGATGTCGATGCCATATGTATGTATGTTCCGTATCTCCCTCCTTTAGTAGGAGCACCACCATGGGTTATGGTGTAAAAAGGAAGACATTTAACACACTGTATCGGTACAGATTTAATGTGAGCATTTGCCTATCCAGTCTCCCAGCCTGGCCGTGACGGGTCTTACAACCAGAAAGTTAACCTTCCCCAAAACAATAAGCTACAATGTAATAAAGCATACGAACACACCCACTCACCTGACTCGCTCATCCTCAAAAATATAAAAAATGCATAATATAAAAAAACATTATATACAAAATAAGGGATAAGGTCACCCCGGATGCCGCACAAATGCCTAGACAACGAACGGGAAACCGGAGAGGACATACTTGGAATCCAAACCGATACCGCTAAATGCCCAGCTGTATTCCTGGTAGAGGAAAGCCGAAAATCCTATGATAAAGGATCTCGGAAAGAAACTACAGATCCATTAGGGGAACAGCTAAAACCCTCAGACATCAAATAGATTGGTCTGATAGTTTCCCACATGGAAACTACTAATGGATCCCATCTGACTACATGTCTCAAACAAACCTGAAAATATCTGCAGAAACCTTTCTCAACAAAAAAATATAATCCAAATCATAAAATATACGATGTAAGGATAATAATATTTATCCATGAAATCAATTTGACAAAACAATTTCAATGATGTTGATGGATTGTCTCTGCAAAAATTTTCACGTCCGCTCTCATCGGCATGCTCGACTCATATACTGGCCCTGCAACGTATTCATTCAAATTGCTTCTATATAGGTTACTCTGTATTGGGTCCGTTCACTCCCAAAACGAAATTTAAAAGTTAAAAACATCGAAATAAAATCAAGAGCATATCAGGTACTAGTAAAAACTCAAACTAGAATATAGTTGTAGTGTCTGATACCAACAGATAAAACTAGAAAAGGTACAGAGACGACTGACTCATTAGGCAAATAACAACTATAACTATGTCTACAATCACATGATCAATGAGCATGATGAGTAGTGTCACAAACATGTTAAATCAGATAGAATTGTCGAAATGAGGTACATGTTAAAATGACCACCAATAGCTGAGAGGTTTAAAAACCAGGCTTATTTTATTTGATGAAGACAAAAGTGATACTTTGACACCTTCTGCAGGAACGAAAAATATTGAATTGCAAAATTCAGAAAAGTTTATAATATTCTGAAACATAAATTTCCTGTTACAAAACTTTAGAATTTTTCTAAAACTAAGGATTTTCTTATCCCAGGAATAGATTACTTAGCCTTATTTAGCACCATTTTTGGGAATTTTGGGTTTTCAATGCTCTTCAACTTTGTACTTGTTTGGCTTTATAAATGTTATAACAATTTTGATCTGAGCGTCACAGACAAGTCTTATGTAGAGGAAACGTGTGTCCGGCGTACTAAATTATAATCCTGGACCAGATTACTGTCGATTACTTGAAAAAATGTAATCAATTACAATCGATTACGATTACAGATTACGATTACCCCATCCCTGATCCTGGTACCTTTAATAAATATTATAATGAACCTTAAGGTGAAAATCTTGAGGAATATGAACAAGCTTAAATCACAAGGTCAACATGACATTATTATAGTTAACGTTTATTTGAAAACTTATCATGGGTCTGCTCTGAATTGACCTCTCTTTGTAAATTGATATCATTACCGTTAGAAAAGTAACACGAATAATCATTCTGCTTTATATATTTATTCATATGTTCATATTACATTGTATTACCACAATCAATATCAGGGACTGATGAAAATTAAGATATCTACAAATGTACCAACATTTGTACAAAGACATTATCAATAACTTCATAATTAAGCTTGGAAAGAACCTTGTACAAGGAAGATTTTATATGTTATAGCATTAATTGTTCTAAATAATTAGGATGTTCTTATCCCAAGCATACAAACTTAGCCGTATTTGACACAACCTTTTTCAACTTTTGATCTTCAGCGCTGTACAACTTTGTACTTTTTTTCGCTTTCGATCTTTTATATCTTGGCGTCACTTGTGAGTCTTGTGTGGATGAGGCGCGTTTTTGGCGTATTAAATTTTAAACCTGATGCTTTTTGTTATTCATTAATCATGTGTTTCTTTGTCTAATACGTTTTCCTATTTATTTGTATTGTAGTCCTGTAATATTATGTTGTCATTTCTATGTTATATTTAACATTGCCATTAAAGTGTGAGGTTTGGCATGCCACAAAACCAGGTTCAACCCACCATTTTTCAGTTAAAAATGTCCTGTACCAAGTCAGGAATATGGCCATTATTATATTATAGTTCGTTTCTGTGTGTGTTACAATTTAACGTTGCGTCGTTTGTTTTCTCTTATTTTTGAGTGTAAATTGACATTGCGATAAGACGTGTCACGGTACTTGTCTATCCCAAATTCATGTATTTGGTTTTGATGTTATATTTGTTATTCTCGTGGGATTTTGTCTGATGCTTGGTCCGTTTCTGTGTGTGTTAGTTACATTGTAGTGTTGTGTCGTTGTTCTCCTCTTATATTTATGCCTTTCCGTCAGTTTTAGTTTGTTACCCCGATTTTGTTTTTTGTCCATGGATTTATGAGTTTGAACAGCGGTATACAATTTACTACTGTTGCCTTTATTTATATGCAATAGAAATTAAAATTTTAAGTTTTCTTTTTCAGCGGCAGGTATTACAACTTCAGGTATGTACATAATCAATTTGTGTGTTGTTTATTAATTTATTTTCAATGTATTGTTTTGTGAACCTGCTTGTCTTTTCTTAGTCCTTTGTTTGTTGTTATGGCACAGGTTTTCTTTGACTTATGAATCTTATGAATCTTGAATGTCATCTGGTATCTATTGGATCTTTTTTGTGTAGTTGTTTGGACAATGTAAATGATGCATATACATATGCATTCTTAATTTTTAACCGGATTTTTGTGACAAAAATGTCGGTTATTGATTTGGGGATGTACGGCGGGCGGGCGGGCGGGCGGTCGGGCGGGCGGGCGGTCGGGCGGGAATCAAATGTTGTCCGTGCATTAACTAATGAACTGTTCAACCAAAGCTTTTAAAATTTTAATATGTTGTTACTGACAACTAAATGAAGGCCAAGTTCAATAAGGGACTGTGCAATATTTATCTGAGGGTGGGGCCGGTGTACAGCAAATATTAAAAAAAAAACAAAACTGTATGCCCCGCCAATATTTATTATAAAAAAAGTTCTTGCCCCGCTTCAATTAATGAAAAAAAAAGTCCTTGCCCCGCTGGAAAAAAAATGAAACACATATATGGAAACATGATATTTTTTAACTAAAATGCACAACATTCAATAATACATGTATATCAGAGTTGATATTTCAACTCAAATGCATTTAATTCAATATTATAAAGATTTTATTTTTGAAGGAAGTCAACTTAGGAGCGCTGTGATTGAATGTAAGGGTACAAAATATTTTTTTGTATTTATCTATGAATAATTGCAGTGTGTATATTTACAAAATAAATTTGATAACCTATTGAAATATTTTCTAGACAATTATTTGAAAAGACTTCCAAAATTTCATAAATTTGGTGTAAAATGATAGTGGGCATCAGACTTCAGTTATTTTATACTATTTTGAAGCTTTTTATAAGTACATTTGATTTTTATCACAAAGAATAAAAATTATTCACTGAGAACAATACTGTGTTGAGAAAAGTGCTGATTCATCATAATAAGTCAAATTGATGGGTACTGATATAAAACTTTATTCTGGGAGTTCAATATTAACTATATTGTATAAAATGCACAAAACTATAGTTCTTTTGTATTTCTTTTCACCTTTCGCAATAAATAGTTCAATTGGAAACACCAGAATTCAAGACGCGACAAATGTTTTTAACTTAGATATTTGCCTTCTTTGCTGTGTAATTCCCTAATGTATCACTTGGGTATTTCTCTAGCTATTAAAATTGGAAATGTTCTGGTTAAGTTTGTACTGTTTATGGAGTAAGGCAATATTTAATCATACTAGAAGCATTTTCAGCGTTAAAATTGTCCATCTAAGAAAAAAAGAGGCCCACTTGAGGCCAAATTTAGATAGAATTTATATTCTCCTGTGTAAAGAATTTGTTCACATTCTTGGCAATTCATGCAGAAAATATTTCAATAGTGTTTGATTTTGTAGTTTATATCTTTAATTATATCAGGCATACATAATTTTTCATTTTCTACTGTTTGCAAGGACTTTTGTTGGAAATTAATACTCCCAAGGGACATAATTCAGCTTTTTCATAGATTAAGTTGTAATTCTTTTAATGTTTAAGAATTTAATTTTGTCATGTTAAAGATTTATTTAAAATACAATTGAAGTTGTTTTATGTTTAAGCATTTATTACCATATGTTATGTCATATGTTTAATTTTCAAAACATTGTTTATAGTTTTCCAGAATTTTGATCAGAATTTCATTTTTTTTTTATAAATGATTATTAAAAGCATAAACACACAAAAATATATTGAAGCACTGTATTAGGTTATTTTGTTTTAGATTCAATTGTTCTTTTTCTATCAAGTTACTTTTTTCCACAGAAATCACAAATAGTTTTAATCTGTTATACTCTGATTTAATTTTTTTATGCACACACGAAGGGTTTTTAAAAAAGTGTGCGCCCCGCCAAAGGTTTGTTACAAAAAACTTTGCGCCCCGCTCATTAATTGCATGAAAAAAGTATGTGCCCCGTCCATGTTTGCACCGGTCCCACCCTCAGATAAATATTGCACAGTCCCTAATGGCGATTTTGACTTTTACCGTTCAGGAGTTATGGTTCTTGAAAGATTGAAAAATGGAGTTTCCAGTCGTGTCCCTGCATTTACGCATGAACTGTTCTTCCTAAGCTTTCCAAATTTTAATATGTTGTTACTGATGACAAAATGGAGATCAAGTCCAATAATGGCGATTTTGACTTTTACCGTTCAGGAGTTATGGTTCTTGAAAGATTGAAAAATGGAGTTTCCAGTCGTGTCCGTGCATTTACGCATGAACTGTTCTACCTAAGCTTCCCAAATTTTAATATGTTGTTACTGATGACAAAATGGAGGTCAAGTTTAATAATGACGATTTTGACTTTTACCGTTCAGGAGTTATGGTTCTTGAAAGATTGAAAAATGGTGTTTCCAGTCGTGTTCGTGCATTTACGCATGAACTGTTTTACCAAAGCTTCCCAAATTTTAATATGTTGTTACTGATGACAAAATAGAGGTCAAGTTCAATAATGACGATTTTGACTTTTACCGTTCAGGAGTTATGGTTCTTGAAAGATTGAAAAATGGTGTTTCCAGTCGTGTCCGTGCATTTTCTCATGAACCATTCAACCAAAGCTTTTGAAATTTTTATATGTTGTTACTGATGGCAAATTAGAGGTCAAGTTCAATAATGACGATTTTGACTTTTACCGTTCAGGAGTTATGGTTCTTGAAAGATTGTGAAATGGCGTTTCCATTCACGTTGTTGCATTTACTCATGAACCATTCAATCTAAGCTTTTCAAATTTTAAGATGTTGATACTGATGACAAAATGGAGGTCAAATTTGATATTGACGATTTTCACTTTCACCATTCATCAGTAATGGTTCTTGTGATATTGCCAGGACACAAATAAATATTAATAAATCCGGTTTGCTGTCGTTGTGACAGCCTCTTGTTGTATATGTAATAAAATTGAGAATGGCAATGGGGAATATGTCAAAGTCAATGGATTTTCAACACAGCGAGAAAATCATGCACTCAGACGGTCTTCAGCTGGCACAGATGTGTACTAGTTCAGTGAAAATAGATGTCACATAAACTTATTTTCATAAGAATTACTTGATAATGAAACCAAGGATTCTTCTTACGATACAAATCCTTGGTGAAACATTCCAGAATCTACACTGATTTGAAAATAGGAATTAAGAAACATGTAGTTTGTGGTGTTACTCAATCCTAAAGAGGAGTTGGAATTGGTGTTTTCTGTTTTTACATATGCACTGTAGAGTAAGATGTTTGAAAGAAATGGTGGTCTACTATGTAACTGCAGTGATAATTTTATACAACATCTTTTGATATGAATGAAGCAGATTTGAGGTATGTTTTAAAGTGACAGCAAACCTACAATACAAAATATGTTACACATGTAGGTAGAGGTCAACCTACAAAAAGCTTTATAAATGACTTTTGTAATTACAGATGTAAAGCAACTATATAATGAGTAGGAACCCATGGAAGTGAGGTTACATAAACTAAAAACATTAACCCTAAGTAAATTTCATATCAAGAAAATTAAAGAGACCTTATTGAGTTAGCGTTCAAACACATTATTTAATTCATATCTGAATGCTTGTTATATTTATGTTTACAGCACAAACAGATCCCAATTCAGCCAGTGTATCAGTTCCAGTTTATAATGAGACATATTTATCTTCTATGAGCAATTCATCATCAGCAGACTTTAAAAGAATTGCTCTTCCATTTTGTAATGAGGTAAATGTACATCTTTAGTAAAACACGACAGATTGTTCCAAAGATAAACATACATGACATATCTTGAATTGTATTTTTTCTACATTTTGATAATTTTGTAGAGCTTTTCATTTAACTGACTTTGTGAGTCTATTTTGTTAGCATTTATAAGTAAATTCTGAGATTTGGTTGTACAGCAATAAAGGTAAAAAATTTAAGTTGCCAAGAACGTTATTTTTAGAATTTTTGGTCAACAATTTTGTTAATGACATATATTTTCAAATGAATAAATTGAACTTATCTTATTTTGTCCTTATTTTTCAGGTTAATGGGTATTTTCAGAAAAGTGTGTTGGGGGAACGATACAAAAGATGTGTTGTTAAAGAAATTACGTGAGTTACTTTGTTTTATATAAGACAAACACAGAACTCTCATGACGGTCCAGAATGTTTGTCAACTGTTTAGGACAACTTAAAAATATTATACTTGTCAGAAAAGGTTTATACATTATAAAGAAAAATATGCTACATGTTAACTTACGCTTTGGTGTTGTGAAGGTACAAATTTCATGAGAAATTGTACAAAATTTTGTGGGATATGAAAATAAGTGTATTTAACAAGTAGATTAAAAACAAAGACTTGAACTCCGTTTCATTTCCCCAAAAATGACAATAGTATTGGTTATTCTTGAATGAAATTAATGTAATAAGCAATATATCAGTCTATACCTTTATGCTTTCTGTTTGTTCATAGATTTACATTGCCAACATTAATTCCTGACTTTTTGAACATTTAACGAATTGTGTTTGTAGAGCTAATACACAACCGATCAACTGCAAGTGTTCAGGCCTCATCAATTTATCTTCTGGGAAGTCCATCAATGTCAAGTTTGATCTTGGATTTGTTGGGGATGTCTCAGATGAGGAAATCTTGGCCATCATCAGAGAAAAAGCCCAGAAACACATTAAAGATGGATTTGAGCTGTCATATATTAAAGACTTTTTGGTTAATGTGAAAACTAAAACAGAAACAACAACAAAAATTCCTGACTATGGAATAATAGGTAATTTCATAGTTTTTTAATTTAATGAAAATATTTTCAGTTGTTTAAAGATTAAGTAACCTGTTTAAATGTAAACAAGTTAATGTTAATTTTGATACCCCCCTCGTTTGGAGTGGAGACTATATTGCCACAACCTTCTGAATCTATTATTTTGTTCAATACATATTTATTGACAGAGTGACTTTATATATAGTCAGCAGCTACACATTGATATGTTAACACATATGAGCATTATTCAGATCTATTAAGTAACTACCGGTACTTTTAATTTGCTGATACTTTGAATTTTTCAACATGTTGACACAACTTGTTAAATTTTCATCACACATTTCTCCAATACAAGTTTACAGAACGACATCATAATTGGTCAGCAAATCAACATTGATCAGTTGTAATGTGTGTGCATGTTTAAGATCTGTCAGACACCAATTTCCTGTGTTTCCAATACATTTAATTTCGATTGGGGTAAGCTAATGATGTCCTCACTCTTTCACTTGTCATCTTTTTGTGCTGTGAAACATTATTAGAGAGATCATAGGCAGCTAACAAATCAGATGTAATGCAGCCCATGTTTAGGATAGTTTTGGTAGTCAGCATTGACATTAAACATATTACTGCATTTCAGCACTTAACACTATCAAAAGTTAAAACAAAAAGCTTAAAACCTCAGCAAAATTGATAATATTTGAGCAAAATTTTAAATCATTTATTTGACGTTTGAATACTATGACTTTTTTTCAGATGCAACCATAGCAAATTTAGACGTGAAGGTGTTCAACCTGACCTGGGTTCAAGAGTTGACAGATAATACAACCTATGACTTTTTACGCCATGCTGAACCTTTTTGTGCAGATGTGAGTTTGGTTCTAAAATAGATGGATAGCCAATAGATAAACATTTATATCTGAACCAATGATCAATCATAGATAAATGTTTATATCTGAACCAATGATCAATCATGTCAGATGACAATTTTAACCTCCATGAACCTTCTTGAACAAATAAATTGAGGGCAATGTGCTTTGTCTGTCTGTTTATCATTTAAACATTATATATTTGTTATAGGGGCCAGCTTAGGGATGCCTCCGGGTGTGGGAGTTTCTCCCTACATTGAAGACCCATTGGTGGCATTCGGCTGTTGTCTGCTCTATGATTGGGTTGTTGTCTCTTTGACACTTTCCCCGTTTCCATTCTCAATTTTATTGTTTATTCCATTATTTGAGAGTAAGAAGCAGATTCCATTTTTTTATATGAAAACTGCCTGTGCACTGGCATATATTATAGTCAAAGTATTTGTACTGTTCAAAACAATTATTACTACATTGTTTATTAAAAATTAAAATGCCATTCTTATTTATGAAACTAATCTTCCAAAAAATACTGCAACTATGTCAGTTGACACACAGAAAAACCCAATGTAAAGCAAGCTGTTTATACGGATTGTATGATGACCATTTATATTCTTCTTACTCTTTTACAGCTTGATGCCATATTTAAAGACAGTGTACTTAAAGACAAGTATTACAGTTGTCGGGTTATTCAGTTCAGGTAAGTCAAACATACACCAATCAACATTATACAAACCATTCTCTTTGATTAGGTCAAATGTTATCAGGAATAATTCTACTTTGTGGCACTAGGTAAATTCAATTTGTGCCAGTAAAATCAAGTAATATGACTCATGTCTTCTGACTTTATCCCCTTTTTATAGTTCATTGATCCACACAATTATGTCAGGTTACAAGGCCACGTTATCTATGTTTTATATTTACAGAAATGATCCACACGATTATGTCAGGGTACAAGGCCACATTATCTTTATGTTATCTATTTACAGGAACGTTCCACACAATTATGTCAGGGTACAAGGCCACGTTATCTATATGTTATCTATTTATAGGAATGATCCACACAATTATGTCAGGGTACAAGGCTATGTTATCTATATGTTATCTATTTATAGGAATGATCCACACAATTATGTCAGGGTTCAAGGCCATGTTATCTATATGTAATCTATTTATAGGAATGATCCACACAATTATGTCAGGGTACAACTCAGGTTCCAAGGATTGTCATCTCCAGGAATGAAAGAACTAGTTTTAAATATTATAAAAGACAGAGCTAAAAGAATTATGGTAAATCAAAAGGAGTTACGAATGATAGGAACCCTTCTGATAGAACCTGTTAGTGCTTCATTAGATATAATAAATGGTACAATTGACCTAGATCCATCACCGACCCCACCTGTAAGACCAACACCAAGTCTTCCTCCAGGTAAGAAAAACTGAAAACTTATTGACATTAATATATATATAATAAATGGTACATTTGACCTAGATCTATCATCGACTTATTCATTTGCACAACATATGTGGGTAGAAAAATAATGTGAAATTCATTTTTTGAAAGTGTATAACTTGCATCTACATCATGAAAATGAGAAGATAGCGGAAAAAAAATGGCTGCAAAGATTCCTAAAAAAACATGACTCATAATGAAGTATGCACCAAAACAAGCTGGTTTACTGTAATTAGGAAGCTTGTATACGTAATATTATTGAAACACACAAACAAATTGTTCTATTTCAGACACACGTATGTTGTTAGCTGAAGTAACAGTTTACATATATAACCTGACATGGAATGAAGGCCTGAAGTCTATTTCACCAGGTTCACCTGCATTCAGTCTAGCATTTAGATTCTGTAAAGATGTAAGTCTTGATCTGGAATTCTTATTCTTTACATTCTCAATTTATCATTCTTTATATATATTAATTTTAAAGCTGGATTCAGCTTGGCGGTTTTCTTTAAAATTATCTTATGATTGGAGGTAAAAGATACTTTTTATCAGATTTAAACACAAATGTATTCTTTAAAAATAGTATTGCTCAGCCTTACTTGTATCATTATGGTCAAATGATCAATATGCTAACCTTTGTGATAGTTTTGTATATTAGTTGTTTAACCATTGCATATCAGTAGAAATTTGTTTAAATCAGAGCAAATAATATTTCTATTAGAACAATTTTTATATCATTGCAAAGGGTTTGAAAAACATTTTTTGCTGTAACTTTAATTTCCTTTATTTATTACAGATGGAAAGATTTCACATAAATGATCCTGCATACAAAGGATGCAAAATGTTACAGTTCATGTAAGTTTATGTGTGTAAATATTTTATGAAATTGAGATCTAAGTTTCTATATGGACACCTTTGAAAATTGAATATAGTTAAGTTATTATATTTGATTCAAAGTTATACATAAGTTATTACATTTGATTATTAAGTTATACATTGGATTAAATGCAAAACAGTATTTGATTTGAAACTTTTATCGTTTCTCTTTTTAACTAGATCAGTGGTGTTATAAGAAAGTTCTTTTATTGGTTCTATTGAATTTATGCTAGGCAGATTTATTCAATCTTATTGTTAGACTGAATGGTTCATGTTGAACTTCATGCATGTTCCTTATAAGAAATATTAGTGAAACCTTTGATATATCTATTGCAATCTGAAAATAGTAATCTTCATTGATTTTGATTTGCAGATCACCAGACCCAAGCAAAAGTTACACCAAAGCTAGGTTTCAGTTGCAGTACTCCTACCCATACACATTTACAGCTGATAAAGTTGTGTCATTAATCAAGACCAATGCACCAGGTCCTTATATGAAACCTGATCTAGATGCCTCAGGACAGAACCTAGGCACTTGGCTTGTAGGGGACTTATTGGTCATATTAGAAGGTGTCCAGACAGCGGTGGACTTGACCACTAGTGTTACAATCATGCCACACACCACTGCTAGTCCATTGATAACAGGAAGTATTGTAACGTCTACAGTATATGTAGGTCAAGGGACACCATCACTGCCACCAGCCACAGTTGGAGGAACAACTACAGTCTATGTTCTCTATGGTTGGTATTACATTATATTATTAGAGACCAGTGCTCTAGCTAGAATTCAAAAGGGGCAGGGTGCCAGTGGAGGGCAGGGCACTTTTTTATGATAGGAGAAGGCACTGCTCATTTTTTTTTGTCTACGTCCCTGCGTGTATCACGAGTTCACATATTTTTTTACTGTATATATTGTTAATAAAGATGCATTTATAAAGTTGTTGTTTTGATTATTTATTCTATAAAATTTGCATAAGAAAAGTCATTCATACTATATCATGTTCATAATACATGGCAATACACATTCATACTATTAACCAAAAGAGGCAAAATAAACTTACTATTCTCCCTTCCCCCTCTGTTTCCAAAAGAAAGAACATAAACTAAACATCTCATAGTTTACCATACATGTACATGACAGAGTAGTTGTATTTCAAAATGTCATCTAGAGCTGGGCCCTCACAACCTGTTTTCATTGTTCGTGTTTAAGAATATATTATTTAGTGTAGCTTCATCAAGTTGATTTGTGATGAGAGTATTACTGCACACTTCGATTTTAGTAAGATGACAGGTTGGACATCATTACATCACATTAAAGTATCATATTTCTTTATTGAGAATGTATAAAACATGGATTGCCAAAAGTATGATTATCAAAAATAAATTGCAATATATTTTTTTTTGTATGTTCAAAGACAGTTAATATCCTTAAGGTAACATTCTTATATAATTTTGTATTCAATTGGTTATTTTTTCCTATTTTTAGTGCTAGATAATATTTTAGGAGCACAATTTTGTAATAAGCATTTTCAGGGGAAATAACTCCAAAATTAATTTCCATGTTTACGTCTGCTTGTCGCTCACAAGTTGAGATGTACGATGTTTCTGTGTCAGAAGGCATAGTTTTATTTTAATTACTTCAATTCAATTCTAAATTCATGAAAGTCGTCATTCGCAAACTCTTTCATTGTGACGAAAATGCCGACACATTCATCTTATTTATGACAAAAAGGTACATTGTCTTAATTAAATTACCTAGTAATTAACACCTCTGAAGTCTTATCCACAATAATTGATTGTAATGACATGATAAACCTCATTACCTGGGGGCAATCACCAGGTGTCATATTTGTAATTTAACTTCTGATAAGAAATCGATGAAACAAAGGCAATTTTACCAAAACGGCACAAGGGTTTTTTGGAAAACGGCGTCAGGGCAGAAGGGCGCGACTGAGGGCACACAGGGCGCGGCTGAGGGCACCCAGGGCGCGGCGCCCTTCTATTTTGGGCTAACGAGACCACTGGAGACTTTTTAGAGAAGACTTATTTGGCTGTGGTAGTAAAAACTCTTGCAACATTTCTGAATCAGTTTTTAAGTTTGTTACCTCTTGTGTTTATGCACAATGAATTTTATTGACATTTATATATCTTGTTTTATTGTGCAAAATAAAATAAAAAAATGTGCATGCAATCATGTTTGACCTTGAACTGACAAATGTAAATCAATTTTAACTAGTGAACTTACTATATTTGTTGTTAGTAGTTTTGTGATGAATATTTAATGGTTTTATTGGTTTGTAAATTTACAGTCTTTACACCTGGAACAACATAAATTACGATAGTTTCATTGGATGTTAAATGTTGTGATTTGAATGTACCACAAAAAAACATACTGTAGTTAGTAAATTATAATGATATTTTCTTAGAATTTATTTCTTTACTGTTAAGTTTATTTCACAAAAATTTATGACAATATATCAACATTGCAATCTTGTATATAAACTTGATGTTGGTATGTTACAATAAGATAACCAAACATCACAAAAAGATATTTAAAGGTTAACTTACAGTCCTCAACAATAGCCAAGTTTTCTATTTCAAGATATTAATCTTCTTGGTTCTTAAAAGATACATTTAAGAAATACTAAATGAATAAAAATTTACCATTATAAACACCTAATTACCTAATGGCCATAACAGTACATTAAGATAAGACAAAAACACTCACTAGCAATTCCTATTCCTATGTTTGCAGATTCTACACATGCCAATCTGACCTATGGGTTGTATGATTTCCAGTGGACACCAGATCTTATGGACAAAACTTCTTATCAGTTTGCTAATCTTCAAAGGGACTTTTGTGATGATGTAAGTGACACTTTATTTAAGAATTGAATGCTTCTTTTTGTAAATTCATTGGAGTGTAAAAGCCTTGACTGTAGTACATTTTGTATTCATTCTAAAAATGTAAGCATCTAATGTAATTATTTAAGGACCAATCACCTTTTTAGAATCTTTTCTCCATTTGTAATCATTTGGAAAAAAGATTAGAGAGAAGAAAACTAAAATTAGTGAGCAGAAGGAATTGATGAATGATTCTGATTTGAACTATTTTAAGTATAATAGTTTTGAATGTCTGTTAATAGCTTCTGATTTTATATTCTGTAATCATAAAAAATTCAAATATTCATTGTATTTTGATAGAAAAAGAAAGAAAATACTACTTTAATTCTTTAACATTCCAATTTATATATAGTTGATTTAATCTCAATTTTATCCTAAATCATCTGACTATTACAACCTAAGGTGTAATAATTACTTTGGTAAATATAAAAGAATTTACCATACTAAATGAAAATAAAATTGTCATGATGGAGACAGACAAATGTATTATAAACCACAGAATCCATGACACCTTATGTCCACCATTAGACTATTCAATATTTTAACCAGTCAATCTAAACATGCAATACTTTGTTGTTTCTTGCCATTTCTGACACATTTTCTGTTACTAGGGAAACAAATATTTACGTGATTATTTTTGAATTTCAGTTGCAGACATATTTTAGTGTATCCAACCTCCAAGGTCATCTTAAAGAATGTATGATAGATAACTTCAAGTGAGTATGAAATGATTTATTTTACAGTTAACCCTAGTATTATTTCTTATCAATCACCAGGAGAATAGGGTAAATATCTTATTTGTATCTCAAGGTGGTACCCAACACATTTACTTAATTCACTTATCAATCACCAGGAGAATAGGGTAAACATTTTACAGTTAAAGTGGCTCGGGACTATTCGACTGCGCATAACTTTACGCATGAATTACAAAAGTATTTGTCATAAATTCCGTATTATTTTTAAATATTTTGATTGATTAGAAATGTTAAATCATTGTAGTTATGTGACTAATAGGATATTTTCGTTATTATCTGTATTTTTTAAAGGGTCAAAATGACATTTCACCCATTTTCTCCATTTTCCCGCCAAAATTTGGGTTTAAAAGCAAAATATTTTTTTTCCTTATCGGTGACCTATGTTTTTTATTGGCTCATTCTTTGAAGCTATATTCCAGCTTTTCATATTACAGTTTTGGAGAAATTGTCATGGAACGTTTTTTTGATATTCCGAAAAAAATATGTCAACACCTGTATTTTCCCTATCATTTCATTGAAAAATGGTCCCTTTTACATACCTGTTTAAAAGCAAAATTTTGAGCTTAAATGGTCCGTGACCCCCTATTTTTTTTCAACCAATTTGATTCATTTTCTTTAAAGAATAAGATAACCAAAAATACGGCACTTCTGATAGAAAATTCGAAAAGGCCCGAGCCACCTTAACCCTAGTATTATTTCTAATCAATCACCAAGGGAATAGGGTAAACATTTAATTTGTGATCTTTAACATGTAAAAAACTCATCAAATATACCAGAAAGTATGATGAATTATTGTTGAAACCTACAAGTACTATAATTAAATGTTATTTTGTATATCATGTTATTTTTTGTTCCAATTCTATTTAGCCCAGTCTGTATTTCTATAAAGCATAGTGTGTATTTCCTTTTTCATATTTTGTAGTAAATTTCCGACCAATGTGAACTTTCACCTCATTTTCGACACTCCATACGGTCAATACCTGAAGGACAATTTAACTCAGGTATTACGAGATATAGCTCCCCATAACAGGAAGGGAAGCTTTGATCTGATTGATGTTGGTGATCTCAAACTGATATGGGGTCGAGGTGATTCGTTCATAATTCCTACAAACTATACCATGTCTGCAACAGCCACCATACCACCATGGGTAACCACATCACCTCCAGTTATACCTTACTGTAAGTAACCACTATATACTTCAACACATTTTATACCTAAAAAATAAGAAAAAAGGTTTGAATGTTCATAATGTTTTAATGAAAATTGTATTTTACCACGAATCATAGAGAAGTGAGCCATATTTATTGAAAAAAATACCATGTGAAAGGATGTCAGAATCTGACTTTGCAATAGATATATCGATTTAATTGTGAAGCTGTTTTGTCCATTATTATTTGTGTAATTTGTTTGTACTTTAGATCCTATTCTAATATAATCTTTATATTTTATAGAAACCTTTTTTTATCAAATGTTCAATATATTTGTATTTTAGCTGCTACACGACATGAATACATATGTCACCTATACAACAAAACCTTGCCACAAGAATACTCAGACCCTACTACCTACATGTTTAATCAACAACAAGAAAACATGTGTAAAGATGTAAGTAGAACTCAAACTAGTATGTATATTGTACTTGAAAATACACAATTTCTTGGCGTAGACTGCCTCAACAATTAGATCTGAAATTCTGAATACACAAATCACAGAAAGACCAAGTAATTTTGTTTAGAAAAAACAACAGTTGCATAAATATAAAGTTAAATTATTTTGTTTTAATGGTGAACATGTATTTTCTAGAGAAGAAATTTTTCTTTTGTTTTTGAAACAAGTAATATGGTATAGTAATTGATACTTTGTGATATTTTCCTAGGTGGTCCGTCTGTTTAATCAGACTGCATTCCAGTCAGAATATTTAAAATGTGAGCTGAATGATTTCGGGTGAGTTGTCTAATTTTATCATATTTAAAACATGTCGGTTATTTTTTTCTCTGTTTGCTTTTTTTTCTTCAATTATACCATTAGAAGCAAAACATGTTTATTTTGTTGCAATAAGTTGATAGAACTTACAGCAAATCTAGTCAGAAAGTTCTTTTTCTTTCAGGTAGTTAACCAACGAAATCGCAAGATTATTTTTTTCATAAGAAATAATGTATTTTTTACCATTTTGTTACATTTCCCTAAATAAGTTAAGTTGGATCTTGCACCAAAACTGATCAAATAAGACAATAAAAAACAAAAAGTTACTTGAAACTTGTTGCTGTTCAAAATCAGTTAAAGCTAATTCCATAACTTATCCTATATGCATGCATTTACAAAATTGAAATAGTGTTAGATTCAGCCCATACCATGCAGTACCTATGTATTTACTTTTTCAGATTCGCAGTACCTAAGACAATTAAATTCAGCACATACCATGCAGCTGCTTTGAGTCAAAACTATGCTCAATTAGTTTTGGAATCACTACAGAACAAAGCTCCTAAAGCCTATCTAGAAGGAGATAATTATTTCCGATTAGGGAACCTATTACTTGGAACAGGAACCTGTCAGATTACAGTCCATGCTAGCAATTATACATTTGAATATTCCAAGACTATTGGGCCATCCATTACAGCTACTGCTGGACCTACAACCTCATACAGTAAGATTTAACACACAAATAACAAATATTTGTACTAATTCATAACTGTCAAATTTATTTCTAGTAATATATGAATAAAACATTCAAATAAAAAAATGTCATACTGATTGGCATAAGAAGTTGTCAAACTTACTATGCACAGAAATTAATACTAATTTCTTTGTATACAACAGTGAAAAAAGCATAAAGTATAGGGATATATTAATTTCTGTTGAGGGAATAGATGCTGCTCTTTCGAACAAAAAAAATACTGTGAATAATGCTATTTATGTTTAAAAATGTTGTGTGTAGATCATGGACAAAGTAGAAGTTGAAATTGATTATGAACTTAAAAATTACAAATATGTTGTACTAATAATTTGTTACAAAATTTTACCTAGTTTTGGGTAGTTCAAAGCTGAAGATGAACTAAGTATGGCATTTATTTAAAAGAACTAAAGTACTATATAAGTTATATGGGTCTTTTAGCAATCATTGGAATGTATTTCAGCACTGGTTCCTTGTATGGCCAACCCATGTGCCAATGGTGGTATTTGTATGGGTAACAGTGTGGGAGGATACATATGCCAATGTCCAATAGGATTTACAGGAACCAACTGTCAAGAAGGTAACAAATAATACATGATATATATGTGGTCTATCAATCAGAAAATCACATTTTTTTATATTGAACTATGTCTATGTGAAAAAATGTTAGGACATGCATCCCTTCTTTGTTGATATGCACTCACCAAAATGATAAAGAGAGTCAGAGATACCAAACATATAAGGTTTATGATAATTAAGTTAATGTTAAACCAAGCAGGTACAGAAGATAGAAGATTTGCTGATATGAAATGAATAAAAAAAAATGAATTCAGCTTTGTAATCAATATTGTATTATATGTTTTTAATAATATACAATTACTGTCTTTTGATGAGGTAAATATGTAGTTTTATTGACTTTTGAAAAACTGATATTCACTGAGGCCAATGGGAAATGTATGTAATGGCAATTTATTACCAAAACCAATTGGACACCAAACGTTTTTTACAAAAATTATGCATGTATATGCATATATACTTTTTCCGCAGGTTAATATGCTTATTTATTCATAATCCCATTCATATAGAAAATCATACTAAAATTTTATCAATATGGAATAATGTCAATTATTTCATCATATGAAAAGAGACACTCACGGTTTATTACAATTTATGTACATGTGGATTTTAAAAATCCCAAAGATATATATATTGAATGCAAAGGAATATTCAAAACTGAAAGTCCCTAATCAAATGGCAAAAGCGAAGCTCAAACAAACAGATAACAACTGTCATATTCCTGACTTGATGCAGGCATTTTCTTATGTAGAAAATTGTGGATTAAACCTGGTTTTATAGCTAGCTAAACCTCTCACTGGATGTGAATAAATTGATTTCTGTAAACCTTTAATAAGATATGTCTAATGTGTATTCCAGATGTAAATGAGTTGTATAAATTTTTTATAAAATATGTCTAATGTGTATTCCAGATGTAAATGATTTGTGTAAATGTTTTATAAGATATGTGTTATGTGTATTCTAGATGTAAATGAGTGTGTTGTCAACTTGTGTCAGAATGGAGGATCTTGTGTGAACACATTTGGAGGATACTATTGTAAATGTCCAACTGGGTGGTCAGGATCTCATTGTGATATTGGTAGGTTCAAACAAAGTCAGTCTAGTTGTTGGTCCTTGTTTAATACCATTATAAACCATTACCTTAAAGGTTTGGGAGTAGGTTCAATGATTATAAAATACAAACGCACTGTTTTAAAGGACAATCCTCAACAATTTAAAGATTTTTTCTTTGAAACTTCAATTTGGTAATATAAATTTACAAATGACAGTTAACACACAGAGATTGAATGGATACCAAACACCACTTTTAGTCAACTGGACCTTTTTAATGTACAAATAAATTAATAGATACCTGTCCCACATTTATTCTTCAATTGTTAATTTTTTCACATCTTTTCCACTTTGAATGATGGTTTTCTATATATCTCTCATTTGAATCTTTTTATTTTCAGATTTCAACGAATGCCAGAATCCTAACCAATGTCTCTACGGAGGAACATGTGTAAACACACCAGGGTCATACTTATGTATGTGTGTCATGGGCAGATCTGGAACCAATTGTGAATTAGGTCAGTATATAGGACATTATTATGTTTGTAGGACTACAGGGAATAGTATGAATTATGTTAGTATATAAGCTCATGCAGAAGTGTAAGATAAGTTTGTAAAGATGAGTAAACAAGTAAACAGATATTTTTGTTATGCATAGTTAAAAATCAAAGAGCATGGTAGCACTTTAGGAAAAGATGGCTTTGTGTCCCTTGATTTGTTAACAAATAATTTGTTTAACTCTATTTGTGTTTCTCATTACAGAAAAGATGTTCATTCATATTTTTTAAATATCCAGTAATGTTCCATGTTTAATTGTTCATTTATATAAATTTTGATGAATTTTTACTTTCAACAGATATAAATGAATGTTTACAATTTGGAATCTGTCAGAATGAAGGTGCGTGTGTAAACAGACCTGGTGATTTCTTCTGCTCATGTAAACCAGGATGGACAGGCACTCTGTGTAACATTGGTAAGTTTTAATAAGGATGCATTCTACTAGTCATAACCACAGATACTATAAGCAATAGATCAACTATAGTTGCTGCATGGAATGATTGACAGGTGCAAAACTCTCAATATAAATTTTAATCATGGTCAATAAAGCATGCAAAAAGGTCTAAAATAACCAAAGGGACATTCAAATTCATTAGTAGAAAAATAAACTGACAACATCATGGCTACAAACGAATAATACCAACAGACAAAAAGTACACAAAATACAACACAGAAAACTAAAGACTAAGGAACTCCAATAAAAAATGGAGGTGATCTCAGGTGCTGGTAATTCAAGATTTCCCAATTTATTTTACTACATTATATAAAATGCCACTTTAGAGCACAAAATTTTTAAATGGCATGAAAGATTTCCAATTATGAACATTATTTTAACATTGCATCTCCAAAGGAATAGGTCCGGTAAGGACCTATTTTGGCCTCAAATTTCAGGTTCATCTGACGAAAGATTTTGACCACTTTTTAAACACTTAAGTGTCTATTTTATTTGAATTAATTAGTTTATGTGAAAGATTTTAACAGATTTAGTCATTAAAAACGATCCGATTCAAGCTCAAATATGAAAAATCTACCTAATATGCCGAAAAATGTCACTTTTCAGATGGTTTTTGGTAAAAATGAAAGTGGCCGCATCTGTGTTCATCCTCAACCTTTATATATGTTATGTATTATCATAAAATACAACTTACATTTCAATATTAAGGATGAACACGAATGCGGCCACTTTCGTTTTACACGAAAACCGTCTAAAATTTAACTAAAATGCTAGAATTATGAGGATTTCAGTAATCTAGCATGACTTAATGGTGCTAGTACCGGATATATGTGCATTGTATTGTCAAAAACAGCCCATATTTATGTAGCAGAAGCATTCTACTGTCCAATAAATAACTAAAGGTTTACATTTTAACAATTTTGTAAAACTGCTATATTTTGGGGCCAAAAAGGGGTCTTACTGAACCTACTCCTTTCTTTTATTGACAAAGAAAATAGTTTAGGCAACGCCAAATGCATCAGAATTTTCTCATTTAAATAGTTGAAGGATGCATGTTGGACACTGTCTTAATGGAAGAAATGCTGAGAGTTTTTTAGAAATTTTTTTGAAACAGATTTAAATACCAAACTTCAATTTGCATGTCCCTGATTATTTGTTGGACTTTTAATGTTTGTTTACTAAAAGGCAGCAGGTAAGAAAAACAATTTCCCATAAAAAAGTATATAAATTGTCAATTTCAGCAAAATAAAAATAAAGATATATTCCATGCAAAATAAGATATGTATTAATTAAAATATTTCTTGTACTTTAGATTTGAATGAATGCAAGGTGAATATCTGCCAACATGGAGGTTCCTGTATGAATACTCTTGGGTCATTCAAATGTCAATGTCCTCCTGGTTGGACTGGACAGTACTGTGAGCGAGGTAGGCATTTTGTCATAAGGTGTTAAACAGAATTGTACCAATAACTGAAATGGAACTTGACAGATAACTTTTTGAAGCACTCATTAAAATAATACCATGATGAGCCAAATGATTTAACTTTTTCTTTTAAATGTAGAAGAAAAAGGCAATCTATAGTACTTAATGTTCACAATGAGTAAGTGTAATTGTTCTGTAAAAATTATAGATATAATAAAGCTTTGGAATTCACTGATATATGTATTGTAATGTGTTTTATTTATATTATAAATATAATGGAGTGTTAGGAATTCCCTGATATATGAATTGTTATGTGTTTTATTTATATTATAGATATAATGGAATGTGTGGAATACCCTGATATATGTTCTAATGAAGGATCTTGTTTTAATCTACAAGGCAGTTATGATTGTCGATGTGTTCAGGGATGGATGGGTCAGAACTGTACTACAGGTAGGTTTCCCAAAGGAGGTTAATTTTAACTTATGTTGATCATTAGAAGTATCACTTTGTTTGAAACTAATGTACGTTGGAATTGTGTAAAGTTTTAATCATCCATGATACAATACTATTATTGAAATAGTCTAGAAGCTTTACAGTATTGTACTGAATGAAATTCTGCAAAAAATAAGACATGTACAAATGTAGTATTTATGAGATTAGATTTTCTTATACAAAAAAAATCTCCATATCATGTATAACACAATTCTGTATTGATACACAAAGTTGACAATAGATGTTTTTATAGTAGTAATATGATTCTAATCAATACATCTATGTACTTTATTTTTAGATGTAATGGAGTGTGCTATAGAACCTTGCCTGAATGGTGGTATTTGTAAGGAGTTACTGGGCGACTATAAATGTACTTGCCCACCTGGGTATAAGGGCAAGAATTGTGGACTAGGTAAGTTATTGATCAGGGACTACTATCATTGTTGTGCTATAGAACCTTGCCTTAATGGTGGTATTTGTAAAGAGTTATTGGGCGACTATAAATGTACTTGCCCACCTGGGTATAAGGGTAAGAATTGTGGACTAGGTAAGTTGTTGATCAGGGACGACTATCATTGTTGTGCTATAGAACCTTGCCTTAATGGTGGTATTTGTAAAGAGTTATAGGGCGACTATAAATGTACTTGCCCACCTGGGTATAAGGGTAAGAATTGTGGACTAGGTAAGTTATTGATCAGGGACGACTATCATTGTTGTGCTATAGAACCTTGCCTTAATGGTGGTATTTGTAAAGAGTTATTGGGCGACTATAAATGTACTTGCCCACCTGGGTATAAGGGTAAGAATTGTGGACTAGGTTAGTTATTGATCAGGGACGACTATCATTGTTGTGCTATAGAACCTTGCCTTAATGGTGGTATTTGTAAAGAGTTATTGGGCGACTATAAATGTACTTGCCCACCTGGGTATAAGGGCAAGAATTGTGGACTAGGTAAGTTATAGATCATGGGCTACTGTGTTTTGACTTACTTTCAAAATAAACAATAATTGTCTAGTCAATGATTTAGACTTTTTAAAACCAAAAAGACATTGTCAGTCGCATGCTATGCTTTACTACATCAATTTCAGTTTTCTTCAGACAAAACAAAATACTTTAATTATGCCAAAAAACTGTTATGTGTATATCAAAGTTACATTTGCAGCCAAGTTATTGGTACAGAGAGTAACTTTTAGATACATAAGCCACACAAATAAACATTTGATCGGAAAAAAATAATGTAAGATGTAACAGTTCCTTTTCAATACATCATTTAAAAAGATTTAAATATTTTTCATTACTTCTACTGCACAATTAAGGTAACATAGAGACTTGCTCATTGCTCATTGTTCTTTAATGGCAAATACTGACCCTTTAACTAGCCTGATTCTATAATGATAATAGAATATAATATCATACAGATACACCAATAAATTCAGATTTTCTTGAAGCACCATGGTAACGTCTATATTTTATTGTTTTTTTGCAGAGATAAACGAATGTGCTGAATTTGTTGATATTTGTCATAAACATGGTCAGTGTATCAATACAGTGGGATCATACCAGTGTATTTGTAATAATGGATGGACTGGGGTCAACTGTTCTGTAGGTAAGTCATACAAAAAGTCACTTGCTAGTTTGGGAATTCCTAGTCTTAATGACATCTTTTAATGTCAGAAATTATTCAACATATTAAATTCATCTACTGAAAAAGTGCATTTAAATGATTATTAATGAGCCTTATCAATTCAACATAATTAAAACTAAAATAGTTTGACAACATTTATCATATTTTTAAATGTTATAAGAAGACGGAAATCTAAGCTTAAATTCATTGTGAAAAAAAAATGAAATTGAAGAGAACACGTTTCTGTTTTGGCAATATCAAAAGTAGGTATTTTGAAATTTATGGATTACTTAAACTATACACATGTATTAACAAATGAAACATGACTTGGTGTCAAATATTCTATTTTTTTTTTACCAGATATCCCTGATTGTGTGAATAATCCGTGTTTGAACGGTGGAAGTTGTGTAGATAATCCAGGATATTATGACTGTATGTGTCTACCTGGCTTTGATGGAGTTCATTGCCAAGAAGGTAAGAAGTACATTGTCAATATTGATTTATCAACAAGAAACATTATCTGTTTATCACTGATTTCTTAGGCAACATCAATAAGGCTCATGATGCCCTTTCCACTGGACTGATAAAACCTATATCACTTGAGTAGCAAGCATGATATGAAAAATTATCACACACAAAAAATCAAGTAGAAACCATAAGAACTTATGCAGTAAATTTTTTAAAGTCTTTTAACCTGTGTGAGCAACCACCTGTATCATAAAAGCAAAATAATAAAACGTAATATTTATTCAGTATAGAATAATTTAAGCTTTTGCCAGTAATAATTATTTAAGCTGATGCTATATCCAGATACTATGTTAATATAATATATAATTTTGTTTCAGACAAGAAGGAATGTTTGATGATCCCCTGTTTGAATGGTGGGTCTTGTTACGAGACCTTGGGATCATATTACTGTACATGTCCTGATGGCTTTGAAGGGCCAAACTGTAATTTAGGTAATTATACATAAAAATGTAAAAAATGTTTCTCTTACAGAATAAAACATATCTTATAATGGTCAGGTCCATTTTGAAGGTTTCAAAAGCTTTATAAAGATTATTAGATGTTGAAATCAAAATTTTGAAGTTAACTGTGGAAAGACAAAAATATAAAATGTTTGATAGCTTAGAAACTAAAAGGACCTCAAACAGTTACAACCACTTCTGAACAATAAACAAAAAAAAAATCATTGATTTACAAAAATTTGAAAAATACTTATAGTTCAAACACATTGAGTAAGTTTTAGCAGTTCAAGGATTAACATGTGAAACAGTCAAAAACATATGTCATTAATTGTGTTCTACACGTCATGTTTTAGACTGACAAACCTTTTTTTCTTTGTAGACAAAAACGAATGCTTAGCTAACCCCTGTCTAAATAGTGCTACTTGTAACAATGTGTTTGGTAGCTTCTATTGTACCTGTACTCCTGGTTTCAAAGGAACACTGTGTGGAACCAGTAAGTAATGTACATTTACTATATGCTCATAACTGATTGAAATAATTATAAAGGGAATCAGTAAATGTAGTATCTTCAAATCTGTTCTTGTTCTCAAGGAATTAATTATTAAAACCAATAAGAAATGTAATTTAATGTACCTTTTCTCTTTTTTTATAACAAATAAAAATAGATGATAACTTATTGAAGAAAAGTGAAATTATTTTTTTGAAATGTAGAAAATCTCTAGAATAATTATGTTTTACTGCAATAACAATAGGAAATAAAATGATTATAGTTGTTTTTTTAAATTTCATCTCACCTATGATGAAAGTTGCAAAGTTACCAGATATTTTATATATACCTTTATGGGTAAGGCTTAATACATATATATATAATTTGTAAAATTATAGGTAGAATATGTTAATTTCTCATATTTATTACTTCTAAGTGACAGGAAAAATTGTTGTTATCACTCAAGCAAGATTTATTTTGTACTATGTTAATTCATTTTGAAGCAATTCAGTTGATGTTATATGAACACTTTTAAAATTTCAGCTTCCTCAGTGTGTGTTGAACGTCAGCCTTGTCAGAATGGTGCCCAATGTAATGACTTAGTTGGTTCTTACCAATGTGTATGTCCTCCTGGTTGGGAGGGAGTTAACTGTCAGATAGGTGAGTTCAGGGTAAATGTTTGGTTTAACATAGAAATTTGCCCTATGATGGGAATATGAATTTGAATAAAGTCTCATTTAAAATCTCTTTATTTCTAAAAAAAACTTCAGTTGTCAATAATTACATTAAATGTATGTTTCACTATAATACGTTATTCTGATTGGCTAACTGTACATCACGTTTTATTCCTTAAGCAGTTGTATCACACAATAAAACTTTTCATTCATGATGACACGAGGTCCCACAATAAAGTGCACAGGTAAATGAAATAAAAACTTGATAAAAGGCGTGTTTTCAGGATCCTATAGGTAAAAATGTAATTATAAGTATTGAATGCTTTTTTTTGTAACTTTATAGGGTTGTAAAAGCGTTGACCGTGCGCACATTTTTAGTATGAAGCGCTTCCGCGCTTCATAGCTTCATACAAAATGTACTTCGGTCAACGCTTTTACACCCCAATAAAGTTACAAAAAAGAGCATTCAATTCTTAAATAAATACTAACTTACAGGATAAATCAAGGGTGTATCCGCTATTTATTTCAATTTTCCTTGTGAGAAATATACATTTAACATGAGATGTAAAGATTGAATAGATTTAGTAACAATTTTGAAATGTTTTATATGATTGTATATATTTAAATTTTACAGACAAAGATGAATGCTTTGCTAATGTATGTGGAATCAATGCCACTTGTGTCAACACACTCGGAAGTTTTGTTTGTAGTTGTCCCAATGGTAGGAGCGGACCATTCTGTAAAGAAGGTAAAATCATCTTTTTATATTAAACTGTAGCATGCAGTGCATATGATATTTAAGATGATGGATCAATCCAGTGTGACCGAAATTCGCAGTAGGACCTTATTTCAACTCCTTGATCAAGAAAAGTTTTTAGTATCCAAAAGATTGATTGATTAATCATTGGTGTATAATACAACTTTCAACACTATTGTCTATATCATGGTGGCAAGTGATGTATGAGAAGCACAACCTTTGGCAGGAAAAGCTGCAATCCTAGTCAGTTAATATTGTAGTCATAAGGACCTACAACATGCAGGGTTAGAACTGAGAATCTTAGAGTCATAAGCACCTACCACATGCGGGGTTAGAACTGAGAATCTTAGTGTTGACAGACTAGGGATACAGCTGTTGAACTTCTTAGACCACTTGGCCAATAAGGCCCCTTGGAGCATTCGTACTGTAATGAAACTATTCTCAGTTTCTTATTCTTTTCTTTTTCATACTAAAAGCTATTGCACACCTATCATTTAAATATTTTTTCTTAAGACAATGAAGGTAACTATTAGTGTTTTTTTTAGAATTTAAGGTCTCAGTCTCAATTTAAAAAAATATATGTATATAAACACCATGTCTGAATTAGTGACATTGCAGAGTTTTATAACATTAGTGGGTTTCCTTCTTTATTTTTAGATGTGAATGAATGTCTGACAAATCCATGCGAGAATAATGCCAATTGCAGCAACACACCAGGGTCATACATGTGTATCTGTCCTCCAGGATGGACCGGTGTTAGGTGTAACGTAGGTTAGTATTAGTCTAGATTATGCCATAGATAGAAGGGCATTATGTTTGTGTGTCAGTAAGTCAGTAAGTCCATCCAATTGTCTTGTATCAAGTTCAAGTTTTGACTTAAGGTAGGGTGTTGTCACATCCACATATAATGTGATTCACATTTTCATTATGAAGTGGAATGTTTGATATGTATGCAAAATAAGGGTTGGTGAACAAACTCATTTAATACTGACAGGGGATAACAATGTCCTTTCACCACATATTTTTGTAAAATGTAACAAAGGTTGATTTGATTTATTTATCCGTCTTTAGAAAAAGCTTAAACTGTCCAACCATTGATTTAAAATTGTTTCTAATTTTTGAAAGTTAATAATCATGTATTTTTGAAGATATTTTCTGTGTAAATGTAATGTTCCATATATTATGGAATTTGGTCATTTCACTTCTACATAAAAAATAGAGTGATATTTCCATTTGTATAATTAAAAGTAGATTTGGGTATGTGTCAATGAGGCAGCAATCAACACAAAAAAACTAAGGAACATCTAGAGGTCAACATAGGGTCGTCAACAAAGCAGGCAATTATTTATACAATTTGTTGAGCTACAAATATCATGGAGTCTAAATTATGTTTTGATGAAGTGTCAACTATGAAATGAGAGCGAAAGTAATAGTAATAGTAATAGTAGTAGTAGTAGTAGTAGTATATGATGCATTTGGAACCATACAAAAAAAGTCGTTAAATATTTAATGATATTGTTAACAACACAGATAATTGATTTTGTATTTGTTGTATTATTTTTTTGTTTAGATTACAATGAATGTTCAAGTATGCCATGTCAAAATGGAGCTTCTTGTATCAACAGACCCGGGTTCTATGAATGTTTGTGTAGACCAGGTTACTATGGCAACAATTGTGAAATTGGTAAGCTAGTCATTTCACATATAAATCATTTCATATGGTAAAATATTTTTCATGAATAGAGTTGTACTTGTTATATTTGTTTATTTACATAGGAATACCCTTAAAAAAATGTTGAAAAAAGTCCATTAATTTTGTTAACTTCTAATATGTAATTTATTCTGCAGTTAACTGTTTTTTTTAAATTAAACAATTTCTCCATGCTAAATGACCATATGTCAATAGAATGTTGCTAAAATTTATACTTTATTTCTATTTTTAGAACGTGACGAATGTTCCAACAATCCATGTAAAAATGGTGCAAAGTGTTACAACACACCCGGATCATATACCTGTCTTTGTAACGAGGGATGGCATGGACCAAACTGCACAATAAGTAAGTCTGTCTTTGTATCGAGGGATGGCATTGACAAAACTGCACAATAAGTAAGTCTGTCTTTGTAACGAGGGATGGCATTGACAAAACTGCACAATAAGTAAGTCTGTCTTTGTAAAGAGGGATGGCATGGACAAAACTGCACAATAAGTAAGTCTGTCTTTGTAACGAGGGATGGCATGGACAAAACTGCACAATAAGTAAGTCTGTCTTTGTAAAGAGGGATGGCATGGACAAAACTGCACAATAAGTAAGTCTGTCTTTGTAAAGAGGGATGGCATGGACAAAACTGCACAATAAGTAAGTCTGTCTTTGTAACGAGTAATGGCATGGACAAAACTGCACAATAAGTTAGTCTGTCTTTGTAACGAGGGATGGCATGGACAAAACTGCACAATAAGTAAGTCTGTCTTTGTTACGAGGGATGGCATGGACAAAACTGCACAATAAGTAAGTCTGTCTTTGTAACGAGGGATGGCATGGACAAAACTGCACAATAAGTAATTGACAACATGCTATTGGATTGGAAATACTAAAGCATTTAAGAAGGAACGAGAGGGTGTTTTGATTTCCTTAATAGATTTCATGGCCGAACTGATCAACAGTATAAAAGGGGGAGTGTCTTGGTTTCATAGATAGAATGCAATAGGTCATGGATTCATAATTGAAAACTGATTAGAACAAAAATATATATTTGGTATTTGATAAAACAGTCTAAATTATGCAATAAATCATTTAATTTTTTTTTTTTAAATGAACAGTCGTACACATTAATTTCTGGTTTGTCTCTTAATTTGCAGACTTAAGGATGTACTTAGGTGAGGTTTTGGAATCTGTGTCAAATGTTCGGACTTCTTGGTATTTTTCCATACAATACAATGTAAAATATATTGCCCCATAACACCCATTTATTTTTTCATATAAGACTTAATAGCTCATGAATGGTCATTTACCCAAAATTTTAGAAGATTCTTGATTTTCTTTCTTTGATTTTGAGACCCAATAATACCAATGCAAATGTAAGGTAAAAGTCCGAGTCAGTCTTTTCCCGTCATATTCCAAATCTCAAATATCTCGAAAAGGAGGTCCATGACCTATCAATATTTTTAGCTTATTTTAATCCTTAATTGATGCTCTACCAGCTTATCGTATCATTTTTAACTTCTTAATTTATTAATTTTCACCTAACCTCACCTAAGTACATCCTTAAGTAAAGCATTGGATTGATTGTGTACTGCTATTTTACAATCCAAGATGGCGGTATACAGTTAATCTACTTTAAGTGAAAATTTCACCCCAGCTTTTAATCAAGTTTCTATATGTATGCTTGTATTTTAATCATTACAGATACTGATGAATGTGCTGTCTTAACAACTCCATGTTTGTTTGGTGGAACTTGTGTGGACACTATGGGAGGATACGATTGTATGTGTCCTCCAGGAAGGACTGGTCCAATCTGTGGAGATGGTAAGTTTAGTAACACTTTAAGGGACGCAGTTGTGTTATTTCCTGGAACATATAAGTTCATTTTTTGGCAATTTTCTTGTTAAGCCTTATACCATACAATGATAGTTGTCCCTGTGATGCATTTTGTGGAGATAGTATTTATGGACTGAGTGGTACTCATCAATTTAGTTCACATACTTAAAATGACACTGTTTTTTTAGATAATACTCCACACTAAATATTCAGTCAATGTGAAAATATCTATACACAAAATCCAGTTTCCAGTCAGTAATGTAATGATATGGTTTGTTAAAGGTGTACAAGTCATTTATAACAGAGCAGTAATTACATGTTTTATGTAAATACATGTACTCTTTTGTAAATCGTCAATAGAATTTAAATCCAAAAAAAACAAAAACAATAATGAACTTTGAACAGATGTTATATGTTATATAATGTTTTATCAACCTAAGTAATTAAACTCAAGCTTAAAGAAATCTATATGTATATAAATAATATAAGCATGATGACTATTGAATGCATTTTGAAATTTCTCTGTTTTAAGAACTCTCAATTCTTCCCAAAAGAAACATGGAATTAAATAAAGGAACTATGTTTATTCTTAGATGTATTTTTTACGTATTTTACAGATCGAAATGAATGTGTGACCAATCCATGTATAAACAATGGTTCCTGTATCAATACTGATGGTTCTTATACCTGTATCTGTCTCCCAGGCTGGGCGGGACAAGATTGTTCAGGAGGTAGGTATCTTTATCTGTCTCCCAGGCTGGGCGGGACAAGATTGTTCGGGAGGTAGGTATCTTTATCTGTCTCCCAGGCTGGGCGGGACAAGATTGTTCAGGAGGTAGGTATCTTTATCTGTCTCCCAGGCTGGGCGGGACAAGATTGTTCGGGAGGTAGGTATCTTATACCTGTATCTGTCTCCCAGGCTGGGCTGGACAAGATTGTTCGGGAGGTAGGTATCTTTATCTGTCTCCCAGGCTGGGCTGGACAAGATTGTTCGGGAGGTAGGTATCTTTATCTGTCTCCCAGGCTGGGCGGGACAAGATTGTTCAGGAGGTAGGTATCTTTATCTGTCTCCCAAGCTGGGCTGGACAAGATTGTTCGGGAGGTAGGTATCTTTATCTGTCTCCCAGGCTGGGCGGGACAAGATTGTTCAGGAGGTAGGTATCTTTATCTGTCTCCCAGGCTGGGAGGGACAAGATTGTTCAGGAGGTAGGTATCTTTATCTGTCTCCCAGGCTGGGCGGGACAAGATTGTTCGGGAGGTAGGTATCTTTATCTGTCTCCCAGGCTGGGCGGGACAAGATTGTTCAGGAGGTAGGTATCTTTATCTGTCTCCCAGGCTGGGCGGGACAAGATTGTTCGGGAGGTAGGTATCTTTATCTGTCTCCCAGGCTGGGCGGGACAAGATTGTTCAGGAGGTAGGTATCTTTATCTGTCTCCCAGGCTGGGCGGGACAAGATTGTTCAGGAGGTAGGTATCTTTATCTGTCTCCCAGGCTGGGCGGGACAAGATTGTTCAGGAGGTAGGTATCTTTATCTGTCTCCCAGGCTGGGCGGGACAAGATTGTTCGGGAGGTAGGTATCTTTATCTGTCTCCCAGGCTGGGCTGGACAAGATTGTTCAGGAGGTAGGTATCTTTATCTGTCTCCCAGGCTGGACTGGACAAGATTGTTCGGGAGGTAGGTATCTTTAGTAGATCAACCTTTAACAGGGTTGTAAAGCAGGGGTGTCTGCACGGTAGACTAAAATAAAATTGACATTTCACAATGAACGATCAATTAAAAATGTCTTGCACATTGATCTGTTTACCGATTTTACGATTTACGGTGAGTAACAAACCTTTTTCACGGCTGCAAGTGAAATAAAAATGGACAAACACATTGCATGAAAATAACCCTTTACCACCCTCCTTGAAGGATGTACTTAAGTGAAATTAAAATTCATCAAGAATTGAAAATTTATACTATAGGACAGAAGAGCATTTATAGTTAAGGAACAAAATAATCTAGAAATATTGATAGGTATTGATAGGTTATGGAGCCCTTTTCTAGATATTTTTTTTTTTAAATGGCGGGAAATGGCTGACTTTGACTTTTATCTTGCAATACATTTGCATTTGTATTGGGGTCTCAAATGGAAAAAAAAGAAATCTAGAATTTGAATGAATTTTTGTAAATGAACTTTAATGAGCTATTGAAGTCTTGTATGAAAAGAAAAATGGGTATTATAGGACAAAATATTTTACCCTGCTTCATACTAAAAAATGATGATACTAACTTAAGTTTTAAAGCAGGTATTGGGTTTTATCTTGCCATGATGACTAAAGTGCTGGTAGGACAATATTTTTCCAGAGTTGCATTCACAGCTTCCATTTAATACATATTTTTTTCACAATAGTTTTATTGTTCATTGTGCTAAAAAATGATTCAAAAGTTTGTTGCATGTAGGAAAATTTATTGTTGCTCTTGTTTTATTTATAATTAATGTTTTTATGCTAAATTTCCACACAATTTCTTGCAAAGTATCCATCACTTAACAGCTATGACAGAAGACATTAAGGTCAGGTGATAACATGTCAAGTACCATTCATATTCAGAACTTTACAAGGATTTTGCTAATCATTATTGAAATGTGAACTTGAACTTCTAAATGAACACCTGTTCCACCAAAAGTTCAAGTAATTCATGATCAATTCATACTCCCCAAGTGTTCTCTTATATGTAAAACAAAATGGCTAGAATATGAAGAGAAACATGTAACATGCTAAATGAATTTACTAACTATATATTAAAAAATGAAACTAATATTATACTTATTCCACAGATGATAATGAATGTCTAGGTATAACCCCTGTGTGTTATAATGGAGGGACTTGTACCAATACATTTGGATCCTTCCTGTGCTCGTGTCCCCCTGGATGGAAGGGTCCACAATGTAATAGAGGTATGTTATCTTTTTCTTTTATTATAACACCAATACTATTGTTGTTATCTATGGGTATCTATGGTACATTAAACTAGTTGCTAGTTCTAGTTTTGTAAGTAGACCAAAATGGTAGCTTTTCCAGGGGTTGTTCTACAGTTCTGTCCCCTAGTCCTTTGTGTTACCAAAGAATTTTTTTTTATTGAATTTTCTTATATAAATATATGCTTAGAGGATAAGACACGCTGTGATGATTTAAGTTATTTGTATGATGTTCCAATATTTAGTTCCACCAATTAAATGTTTACTTTGGAATAATGTTTTATTTACAATTTTCAGATGTGAATGAGTGTGAGACTGGCATTATATGTGAAAATGGAGGAACATGCCTGAACCATCCAGGGTCGTTTACATGTAACTGTGCTCAGGGTTGGACAGGGACATACTGTAAAACTGGTGTGTAGTCAATTACAATCTTTATCCCAATCTTAAATACATTTGAAATGAATAGCTATAAAAGTTTTTATAACAACTTTTTTATTTAAGGACTTTTTGTTTTTATTATCAGTTGATATTGTTTAAATTGTTTAAAAAGTTGTGTTACCCTATGAAGTTGTCCCTTTGTTTTACATGAGCTGTTGAAATATATGTTAAGATATCTAAATTGATGTTTTAATTCCAGATTTCAATGAATGTGGTTCCAACAACCCATGTACCAATGGAGCTACCTGTATAAACGTCAATGGATCATTCAGGTGTGAATGTGCTCCAGGTTTTACAGGAGTTACCTGTTCTGCTGGTAAGATTCTGAGCCATTACTGGCTAAGTTAAATCAAGCTGTTACACTGTTGTTATCAACACTGTACTTTCTCTCTCTGTCAGACAGAAATTGGAAGATATATTCAGTGATGGAACAAATGACTTGTATATAAGGCACTGTCCTGTAATTGTAAAAGCTCAAAGAATCATGATCTTACAGTATCTTGATACTTGGATAAATTCATTTATTTCTCATTCATAATACATTGTATCCTAAGAATTTTAATATGTTCAAGTTTAGATTTAATTTGAGCTGTAAGCAAAATTATATAGGAGAATAAACAGTGGCAAGGAAGTTGCTGTATCTTGAACATGTTTAAAAAGAACATATTTCTGACCAATAAAGTAAGAACAAATTACATGCACAATATTCTTGAATTCCTTAATATGATTGATTGTTGTTTGCTTAATGTCCAGAGGTCAATTTTCAAGCATTTTCAGGACAATAAGGTTATATAATTATTCATTGTATTGATAAAATGCATTTACTCTTAACTTGCTTTATACAGGTTTACAATTTTACCGAGATATTTAAGTAATACATGTACTATTCCTATTTTTAGATTATCTTGAATGTAAGGATGTGACTCCTATCTGTGAGTACGGTGGCAAGTGTACGGAGACTTTTGGAAGTTATTACTGTGATTGTCCACCAGGGAGAACAGGAAACAATTGTGAAATTGGTAGGCGCTCATTATCATCTTGTTCAATTTTAACTGTTTTACAGATTACAAATTTGATTTAATGTAAATGCCAAAATTTGAATTATACAGTTCAAAATTATACAGTATGTTAATTGTTACACTCTTGCTACTCTAATTACAGGTATTGACGAATGTTTGACAAGACCATGTGTTAATGGAGGAACATGTGTTGATACTGATGTCGGATTCAATTGTATCTGTCCACAAGGTGTCACTGGAAACTTCTGCCAGTTTGATATCAACGAATGTCAGTCCAATGTCAATCCCTGCATGAACGGAGCTGTGTGTATCAATAGAGTTGGTTCTTATTTCTGTCAATGTCCATTGGCTTGGAATGGTAAAAACTGCAACATAGGTTGGTATTGTCAGACTCAATAAATTTCTAAATGTTTGTTGAAAATTAATTTTCTCTGCATCTTTAATATTTGAAGAAAAGTATTAGAAATATTGCAGAAAGATGTGTTTAGAAAAAAGAATAATACACAGAATAAGGTTCCTTTCAGCAAAAATTGTATATTAAATATTTCAGCAACAAATTATAATGGAAATAAAACCACAGAACACAATTTGTAGTTCTGATATCTTTTACTGGATGTTGTTCACTAATATAAAAAAATATTTATTTGATTTTAGATGTAGATGAATGTAAGGCTATAACTATCCCTTGTCTTCATGGAGGAACCTGTTACAACACCCTTGGCTCATACAACTGTCAATGTAAGAAAGGTTACCAGGGTCCAATCTGTGCTGATGGTAAGTTATAAGTAAGATGTTTATTTTTAGAAATTGATGTGATAATTAAGATGTTTATTTTTAGAAAGTTGTGTGATAATTAAGATGTTTATTTTTAGAAATTGTGTCACAAGTAAGATGTTTATATTTAGAAAGTTGTGTGATAAGTAAGATGTTTATTTTTAGACATTGTATTAAATGTAAAATGTTTTTTTTAGACATTGTATGATAATTGAAATTTTCATTTTAGACATTGACGAGTGTTCTTTGGCGGTCAGCGTATGTTTACATAATGGAACTTGTATTAACACAGATGGATCTTATGTATGTCAGTGTCCAATAGCATGGAAAGGAGATAGTTGTGAAACTGGTTAGTAAAATGTTTCTAAAATTCATTTTATAACTTATAATAAAAAGTAAATTTATTCCTACACTATATATCAGAAGATGTGGTATGGGGGCCAATTAGACAACACTCCATCCAAGTCACAATTTGTAAAAGGTAAACCATTACAGGTTAAAATACAGACTTCAACACAGAGCCTTGGCTCACAGCGAACAGCAAATTATAAAGGGCCCCAAAAATGACTAATGTAAAATCATTCAAACAGGAAAACCAATGGTCTAATCTATATAAAAAACAAGAAACATTTATGAACCACATCAACAAACGACTACCACTTAACAACAGGTTCCTGACTTGGGACAGGTGCAAACAAATGCAGCTTGTTTAAACGCTTTAACAGGTGCCAACCTTCACACAAACCTGAAATAATAATGTAACATCACAACAAACAATCACTATCACTGGAAGAATAGTTATTTTTAAAATAGCATGTAGCCATAGGTCTGTAATGCTGTATGGTATATATTCCATAATATGCTAAATTCTTGGCATTTTTGTGTTAATAAACTCTTAAATGATGCAAGTAAGATTAGTTATTGTAACATTAATGAATGCAATAACTGGTATCAAATTTTGATTTCAGATACTAATGAGTGTTCACTATACAGACCATGTAGAAATGGGGGAACCTGTAATAATATTGAGGGGTCTTATGTTTGTATGTGTCCACCTGGCTGGACAGGAAAAGACTGTGAAACAGGTATGTGAAATCACTGCATGGCTACATGGTAAGGTTGGAATAAAATAACCATCACTTCATGGCTACATTGTAAGGTTGGACACATCACATGCATTTCCTATTTGGATGTCATTGAGATTAAGGGGGTTCGCGGGTCTAAATCATTTATATAGGATTTCTCTATATTTTTCTATAAATGAACTTTATCTTATAGTTAATAGAAAAATAAAATAAAAAAATGGGGTCACCGTTCATTTGAGCTCACAATCTGCCTTCGAAAGAAGCATACATCTTTGTAAAAGTGTTTTTTTTCTGTTGAACTAATAGGAGAAATAAAGGTAATATCAAAATAAAAAAAAGAAATTTATTACAGAAATCGCTCAAACTTTACAATAATTTAGTTTAAGTACAGCATATATTGAAATGATATTGAAAAATATAGGTCACCGATGAGTTAAAAGAGATATTTCAATTTTAAAGCCAAAAAATGGCATTTTTCCACCAAAGGGAGATAATTTGGAACTTTTTCAATAATGTTTACATTTTAAAAGTCATCTGGGGCAAACACGAACTAATTGTTTTGAATCTTTTTTGTACCATATGATAAAGTAACAACTACAAAAGGTAATAAATAAAATTTGTAATGAAAAACAAATGTTTAATTTTTTTCTGAAATTTTTCTACCCTCAAGCCTCCTTAATGGCATTAAAAACAAAATTGAACTTTCAATAACCATCACTTCATGTCTCATCTACTTCAGAAAATAAATTTTTAGAAAAGTGAAGTGGTAAACAATTTAGTTTTTAAATTTCATAATTTAGTATGCAATTTATAAGATGCATAAACTCTCATAACTTAAAAAGACACTTGCACTTGTGTTATTTGTTTCCATTTAATTAATCAAGATGAAGTAATAGCTGGTTGGCAAATAGCCAAATTGGGTGTAGGAACCCTTCTAGTTAAAACTTTTGTTAATATTTATGGAGTGTTTTTGTATTTGCTCTGCAGCTTGATACTGTTGAATTGTAACATGTAAGCAATTTTAGGATCTTTTGTACAACTAATTCCTGTGTGCCAAAATTTGAAATTTCAATCAATTGTACAAAGCTACGCAGGTCCAACCCCCTCTCTTAGTCTTGTAACTTTTTGTGTGGTAAGAACAGAAATGTTTGTAAGAAAGGACTCTCTAAAGACCATCAGAATGATAAAGGACAATGGTAGAGCTTGACTGTTTCAATAATGCAAGACACAATTTCAATCCTTAACATGCTTGAAATTGTCATTGAATGAATTTCTTATTTTAATAATTGATATTTTCAGATCTGAACGAATGCACACAATTAAATGCCCCATGCATGAATGGAGGAACATGTCTTAATACCAGAGGGTCATTTCAGTGTATCTGTCCGCAAGGATGGACAGGAAATACATGTATGATTGGTAGGTATTATTATGAATATGGTATATAATCTTCTTCCATTAACCAAGATTTACTCCACTCCAGGATGTTAAATGTTTATTTTAACTACTTAGCTGCCGCAGCAGGCTTTAAATGGAAAAAAAATAATGGTCAAGAGAGGAGAAATATTGTTACTCACAATGAAAAATAGAATTAGTTACTTCTTTTATTTGATGATAAATTTGCCTATTCCATGCTTGAGCCACTCTGGTGTTGCAAGTGATGCTAAAGATAAAAAATTCTCTTGTTGATTAGACAGTTTTCTAGTAGTGTGTGCTAATTATTAATTAGAAATTGCCACATTTAGAATAACAGTTATTTTTATTTATCAAAATTTTAAATAAAATTCATTTTAAACCTTGCATATATTTCTTTTAGATGTTGATGACTGTGTATTTAATCCCTGTCTTCATGAGGGTACCTGCTTGAATACACTTGGAGGGTACCAGTGTTTCTGTAAACCAGGATGGACTGGTCCAAGGTGTGATGTAGGTCAGTATGATTTCATACTTGGTAGCTGTGTTTATTATTATTTGATGAAGCGTATTGTCCATGATTATATTTAATATTACAGAAAGATAAATCTATAGGGCAGATGTAGGTGCAGTTGCTCACATTTTTGAAGTTAATGTTATAAGGGAGAGTAGGATTTAATTTAGTAACTTCAAAGAAATTCCCTGAATGACATACAATGTGTACAGCTTTACTTTAAGGATGTACTTAGGTGAGGTTTTAGCATTTGAGTCAAATGTTCGAACTCCTTGGTGTTTTTCCATACAATACAAGGTAAAATATTTTGCCCCATAACACCCATTTATTTGTTCACACAAGATTTAATAACTCATAAAAGGTCATTTTCCAAAATTATAGCACATTGTTGATTTTCTTTCTTTTGATTTGAGACCCAAATAATACCAATGCAAATTTAAGGTAAAAGTCCGAGTCAGCCTTTTCCCGCCATATTTTAAATAACAAATATCTCGAAAAGGAGCCCCATGACCTGTAAATATTTTTAGCTTATTTTGATTCTCAACCAATGCTTTTCCGGCTAATAGTTTCAATTTTAGATTCTTGATTTATGTAATTTCACCTTTCATCCTTAATGTTGTAGAATTTATCTTGTAGATTAAGATTTTATCATTTTTATTTTACAACCCCTGACAAGTAGTTATTGCATTAACTATCGATTAAGGAAAGCACCTATTTTGAGTCAGTCAGTCATAGTATAACAATATATATAATGTTCTACTTCAGTCAGTCATAGTATTACAACATAGATAATGTTCTACTTCAGTCAGTCATAGTATTACAATATATATAATGTTCTACTTCAGTCAGTCATAGTATTACAACATAGATAATGTTCTACTTCAGTCAGTCATAGTATTACAACATAGATAACGTTCTACTTCAGTCAGTCATAGTATTACAATATATATAATGTTCTACTTCAGTCAGTCATAGTATTACAACATAGATAATGTTCTACTTCAGTCAGTCATAGTATTACAACATAGATAATGTTCTACTTCAGTCAGTCATAGTATTACAATATATATAATGTTCTACTTCAGTCAGTCATAGTATTACAACATAGATAACGTTCTACTTCAGTCAGTCATAGTATTACAACATAGATAATGTTCTACTTCAGTCAGTCATAGTATTACAACATAGATAATGTTCTACTTCAGTCAGTCATAGTATTACAATATATATAATGTTCTACTTCAGTCAGTCATAGTATTACAACATAGATAATGTTCTACTTCAGTCAGTCATAGTATTACAACATAGATAACGTTCTACTTCAGTCAGTCATAGTATTACAATATATATAATGTTCTACTTCAGTCAGTCATAGTATTACAATATATATAATGTTCTACTTCAGTCAGTCATAGTATTACAATATATATAATGTTCTACTCCAGTCAGTCATAGTATTACAATATATATAATGTTCTACTTCAGTCAGTCATAGTATTACAACATAGATAACGTTCTACTTCAGTCAGTCATAGTATTACAATATATATAATGTTCTACTTCAGTCAGTCATAGTATTACAACATAGATAATGTTCTACTTCAGTCAGTCATAGTATTACAACATAGATAACGTTCTACTTCAGTCAGTCATAGTATTACAATATATATAATGTTCTACTTCAGTCAGTCATAGTATTACAATATATATAATGTTCTACTTCAGTCAGTCATAGTATTACAACATAGATAACGTTCTACTTCAGTCAGTCATAGTATTACAATATATATAATGTTCTACTTCAGTCAGTCATAGTATTACAATATATATAATGTTCTACTTCAGTCAGTCATAGTATTACAACATAGATAACGTTCTACTTCAGTCAGTCATAGTATTACAATATATATAATGTTCTACTTCAGTCAGTCATAGTATTACAATATATATAATGTTCTACTTCAGTCAGTCATAGTATTACAATATATATAATGTTCTACTTCAGTCAGTCATAGTATTACAACATAGATAACGTTCTACTTCAGTCAGTCATAGTATTACAATATATATAATGTTCTACTTCAGTCAGTCATAGTATTACAACATAGATAATGTTCTACTTCAGTCAGTCATAGTATTACAACATAGATAACGTTCTACTTCAGTCAGTCATAGTATTACAATATATATAATGTTCTACTTCAGTCAGTCATAGTATTACAATATATATAATGTTCTACTTCAGTCAGTCATAGTATTACAATATATATAATGTTCTACTTCAGTCAGTCATAGTATTACAATATATATAATGTTCTACTTCAGTCAGTCATAGTATTACAACATAGATAACGTTCTACTTCAGTCAGTCATAGTATTACAACATAGATAATGTTCTACTTCAGTCAGTCATAGTATTACAATATATATAATGTTCTACTTCAGTCAGTCATAGTATTACAACATAGATAATGTTCTACTTCAGTCAGTCATAGTATTACAACATAGATAACGTTCTACTTCAGTCAGTCATAGTATTACAATATATATAATGTTCTAATGTTCTACTTCAGTCAGTCATAGTATTACAATATATATAATGTTCTAATGTTCTACTTCAGATATTGATGAATGTTTGATAAACCCTTGTATGAACAATGGAACCTGTATAAACAGTTATGGAGCTTACTACTGTAGGTGTCCCAGTGGATGGACAGGAGACAACTGTTTGATGGGTAAGAAATTTATCTGACACCCCCCCCCCCCCCCCAAAAAAAAAGCAAACAAAAAAACAAAACAAAAAACAAACCCTAAGAAATCTGTATACTTGTACCTTGCACATATTAAAAAAGGAAGATGTGGTCTTATTGCCAATGAGACAACTCTCCACCTGAGATCAAATGACACAGAAATAAACAACTAAAGGTCACCATAATGCCTTCAACAATAAGCAAAATTCATACTGCATAGTCAGCTATAAAGGCCCTTAAATGACAAATGTAAAACAATTCAAACCAGAAAACTGACGGCCCGATTGGTATAAAAACAATGCAGTTACTGACAGATAGATCAAAGCCCATAACAACTAAAAAAATCATGCATCTAAGACTAAAGTATCAATTAGCACATATCCAACATCCATCCAATGGATTTAGTGTAAATACATCATTAACAGTCAGAGAAAAACGTGACCTTGTGCAATGCATGTATGTGAAGAATGTCCTTAGTTAATTCAGATAGAGAATTCCGTAGATATCACTATATGTATTGTTGCATTTCAATTGCTTTCTAATTAATAAGTAAAATTGTTGTTTGATTACAGCTGTTATTTAGTCGCTCTTCCAAGCAAGAAGAGATCTGTGTACATGTATTTGATTATTCAGAACTGTTGTATATAATACTTATATAGTAAACAATTCCTGTTTCAGATCAAAATGAATGTAGTTTATACAAACCATGTATGAACGGAGCTCAATGCCTAAATCTTGCTGGATCCTATCAGTGTCGATGTGCACCTGGATGGTCAGGAGTTAATTGTCAAATAGGTAAGATTAACTCTCAAAAGGAATATATGAAATATGTTTTAATATTTAATGAGACATTTATTTGTATTATAAAAAAAATTTCATACAAATGTTTGGGATGGACCAGTTTTGGTAAATTATTGTTTATGAGTCCATCCTCCAGTTTTAGTTTAAAAATGGATATAATATTTACTAAAGTTTTACACAATCTTGAATTTCAAGGAGATTTTTTTTCTATTTTGATGTTCAAATTTTGTCATTGGACTTAAGTCAGTAAAAAAATCAACTATTGAGCAATAAATGGCTGTATGGAGAAAATGAGCAGATCATGCACTACTGCTTCAGCTGTTTATTTGTATATGTTTTTCACATTGTAAATTTTTATTTTCTTTCATGGATTTTCTAACCCTCACATTGTTTTTACCTTAAAGACACAAAAGGACTGTTCTGTTCAGATTAAAAAAGATATTCTGTTTTGTCCTAGATGTAAATGAGTGTTTCGCTGCAACCAACCCATGTTTTAATGGAGGATCCTGCGTTAACAATATGGGAAGTTACACATGTTTCTGTACAGAAGGATGGGAAGGAGCATTTTGCACTACAGGTAAGAGCATTTAGATAAATGTGAAAATGTTTATGACAAGTTCTGTATGGATAATTTTGAAAAAAACTTGTATACTATAATGAAGGATAAAAAGTACATCCGTCTTTGGGGTGACACATAAAATAAGTGTAATAAGTGAATATCATGAAGCAATTATATCATGATTATGAAATAAGCTATTATACAAAAGAATATTTGTTATTGTTATACCCAATGGAACTTTGTTCTGTCTTCTTAAATATATTTGACCGTCTGCCAATCTGTCAGTCCTGTCTGTTGGTCAGTCCTGTTCTTATCATTGCAACTCCTCTGAAACCACACAAAATAATTTGGTGAAACTTTGTAGTTGGTAACCATTTACTTTGTAGATGTGCATAATGATGATAGATGTGAATATTGACAGGAAATTATGATTCAGTTGTTTGTCTAGAAGTTATGACCCTTTGAACTTAGAATTTTGACCTCAATATACTACTGCAACAAATTGTCATCTCAATTTCTCTGAAACTACAAAAAAGAATTTTATGAAATTTTGTAGATAATAAGAACATAATATGTAGATGTGAATATCTACAAGAAATCATCTTTCATTTGACAACTAGAAAAAAACATGCGTTTAAATTGTTGGTATAAAAATTTACAGAAAGCATATGTTGGTAAACTTACTTATTAAAGAGCTGGAATTAGTATTGAATATTGTCATAGTATAAGATAGATATGGACATACAATAAATGTTTTTTCTATTGTTTTTAGATAAGAAGGAATGTATTTTATTCCCAAATATCTGTAAGAATGGTGGAAATTGTATAGAAATGGAAGGTTCCTATAGGTGTGACTGTTCTAAAGGGTGGACGGGTCAACATTGTATTACTGGTAAGTCAGATGTTAATCAGATAAATCAGTTGGTTATTTCATTGAATTATTTCTACACAAAGTTTATATTAATCATTGATTTTGTGCTCTCAAAATTCTATTAGTTTAATTTGCTACTGTTTAGCTCACCTGGCCCAAAAGTGGCTAAATTTTCAACATACAAAGAATATTACTTTCATGTACCTGAATACACATAAGTTAATCCCCATGATAGACACAAAAAGTCAATAAAGTTTATAACCTACAAAGAATATTACTTTTACATACCTCAATACACTAAAAAGTAATACCCATGAAATTGAAGTAAAAGACAAAGCCACAAAATTTTATTGCTATGGAAATAAGTAATTCCATTATTTCTGTTGTAGATGATGATGAATGCAAGCTGATCACATGTCTAAACAATGGAATGTGCAGGAATACCAACGGATCTTATATCTGTAAATGTGCTGACGGTTGGACAGGAGATAGCTGTCAGTTTGGTAAGTAACAATGGAATGTGCATGAATACAAACGGATCTTATATCTGTAAATGTGCTGACGGTTGGACAGGAGATAGCTGTCAGTTTGGTAAGTAACAATGGAATGTGCATGAATACAAACGGATCTTATATCTGTAAATGTGCTGATGGTTGGACAGGAGATAGCTGTCAGTTTGGTAAGTGTGAAATAGACAAGTCATAATAACAAAAAAGTTGATAAGGGGGGTTCATAAGACATGAACAAAAATTATTCTTGCACATTTTAATGCACTGTTGACTATTAACTGGTAACAAATGCTAGTGTAAAGTGTAGTATATGTTTGCTAGTGTGAAGTGAAGTGTAGTGTGTGTTTACAGGTAACCATTGTTAGTGTGAAGTGTAGTATATGTTTGCAGGTAACAATTGCTAGTGTGAAGTGAAGTGTAGAATATGTTTGCAGGTAACAATTGCTAGTGTGAAGTGTAGTATATGTTTTAGAAGGAATTGGGTAAAAGGCAATGGAATTCCTGAGAAAGCTGTTAGATCTAATGACCGAATGCCAACAAATATTTCCTTGTTATATAACCAGACCATTTCAATTTCATTTTAAATGTAATCATATTGTTAATGTTTTTATAGACATATATTTGTTACTATCTGTTTTCAGATCGTGATGAATGTTTCCTAGATAGGCCTTGTTTAAATGGAGCTACTTGCACTAACACCCCTGGGGGATATGTTTGTAATTGTGCTGCTGGATTTTATGACAAGAATTGTCAAAGTGGTAAGTCACTTGATTGAAGTTCTTGTATGTTTTTCTTTTTCTTTTTATTGATTGGAAGTGTCCTGTTTCTTTCAAAAATATGAATAGAAAAAAATATAATGCCTGTGTGAGTCAATAATTTCTACAATTTTCAAAGAGACAGCAACCTATCAGCTTTTATTGGTATGCTTCATTTGAATGGATAAATTTATAGTGCCTTTCTTAGATACACGAATTTTATAAAAAAAAGGCATTTTCAGAATAACATGAAATTTATTTACAAAATTTTAAATTTTGTTTCAGATAGATGTTTGTATCACAATGTGTTGATCATGAATTATAAGTGTAAAAAAGTAATAAATGTTAAAGTCATGGCAATTGATTTATTTTCATTGAAGTTAAAAAAAATCATTTACTTTTTCAGAATATGACGAGTGTAGTTCCTACCCTTGTTTGAATGGAGCCCAGTGTGTTGACCATCCAGGATATTATGAATGTATTTGTAGACAAGGCTGGCAAGGAACTAGATGTGACATAGGTATGGTGTATTTGTATATTTTTTACTGTTGGCTGTCATAGGTTGACTCTTGAGAATGCTGTCTGTTCATTTACACAATTTTGTGTAGGAGGACGTGAGAGTATAGTACTGCCATACAATTTACTGGTGACACACACAATTCATTAAAGTTCAGATAGGTAATACAATTTACTGGTGACGCACACAATTCATTAAAGTTCAGATAGGTAATACAATTTACTGGTGACGCACACAATTCATTAAAGTTCAGATAGGTAATACAATTTACTGGTGACGCACACAATTCATTAAAGTTCAGATAGGTAATACAATTTACTGGTGACGCACACAATTCATTAAAGTTCAGATAGGTAATACAATTTACTGGTGACGCACACAATTCATTAAAGTTCAGATAGGTAATACAATTTACTGGTGACGCACACAATTCATTAAAGTTCAGATAGGTAATACAATTTACTGGTGACGCACACAATTCATTAAAGTTCAGATAGGTAATACAATTTACTGGTGATGCACACAATTCATTAAAGTTCAGATAGGTAATACAATTTACTGGTGACGCACACAATTCATTAAAGTTCAGATAGGTAATACAATTTACTGGTGACGCACACAATTCATTAAAGTTCAGATAGGTAATACAATTTACTGGTGACGCACACAATTCATTAAAGTTCAGATAGGTAATACAATTTACTGGTGACGCACACAATTCATTAAAGTTCAGATAGGTAATACAATTTACTGGTGACGCACACAATTCATTAAAGTTCAGATAGGTAATACAATTTACTGGTGATGCACACAATTCATTAAAGTTCAGATAGGTAATACAATTTACTGGTGACTCACACAATTCATTAAAGTTCAGATAGGTAATACAATTTACTGGTGACGCACACAATTCATTAAAGTTCAGATAGGTAATACAATTTACTGGTGACGCACACAATTCATTAAAGTTCAGATAGGTAATACAATTTACTGGTGACGCACACAATTCATTAAAGTTCAGATAGGTAATACAATTTACTGGTGACGCACACAATTCATTAAAGTTCAGATAGGTAATACAATTTATACAGATCATCAATATTTCTTTCTTGGATCTTCTTTGATAAAATCGTCAAATTTAAATGTTCCAAAGGTCATCTGACATGTGATTGTTTGACTTTTTACTTTGTAAAGATAGTACTCAGCCCTGAAAGACTGAATCTTCACCTGTACAATTACAATTTTGATTTCTTTCCAGATATCCAAGAATGCCTGATACAAATAGAGATATGTAATTTCCATGGTAACTGTACAGATCTAGCTGGTTCCTACAAGTGTGACTGTGATCCAGGCTGGTTTGGAGATCATTGTGGCAAAGGTGAGTTCATTGCCAGAGATCTACTGAAAATAAAAAGAGTGTTATTAAGTCATCTTTTCTTTGAATAAATACTGAATTCTACAAAACATCTTGGTTAGGAATAAACACATAAAAAGTGTCATCCCATAATTTCTACCTACAATTAATGAAAAGTTTGATGAAAGCATATGTTCAACTCTAAAATTGTGAGAAAAAAATATCAGCATTCTAGTGTTTTGAAATCATAAGTATATATTCCCTGGAAAGTCAGAAGTCTTAAGCAAAATTATTGAAGTAATTAATATGTTTTTATACGACCGCAAAAAATTGTTTGCATCGTATAATGGTATCATGTCGTCTGCGTCGTCGTCCGAAAACACATTTAGTTTCCGGACAATAACTAGATTTAGTGAATGGATCTATATAAATTTTTACCTGAAGGTTTAATACCACTAAAGGAAGGTTGGGATTGATTTTGAGGGTTATGGTCCCAATAGTTTAGGAATTAGGGGCCAAAAAGTGTGCCTAAAATAAGCATTTTTGTAGTTTTCAAACAATCACTTGTGTATGAATTTATCTGAAATTATACCACAAGATTCCATACCATGAAGGGATGGTTATTAATGTCTTTGGGGGGTTATGGCTCAAAATGGTTTGGAATAAGAAGCTAAAAAAGGCGAAATTAGGGGCAAAAAAAGGGGAAAAACTAGATTTTCAGGACTATAACCTTAGATTTAGTGAATGGATCTCTATTAATTTTTACCAGAGGGTTCAATACCTCTTAAGGAAGGTTGGGATTGATTTTGGGGGTTATGGTCCCAATAGTTTAGGGATAAGGGGCCAAAAAGGGGGCCCGAAATAAGCATTTTTGTTGTTTTCAAACAATAACTTGTGTTTAAGTGGATGAATCTCTGAAATTATACCACAAGTTTCCATACCATTAAGGGATGGTAAGTAATGACTTTGGGGGGTTATGGCTCAATATTTTTTGGAATTAGGGGCAAAAAAAGGGGAAAAACTAGGTATTACTGGTCAATGGACAATTGAGACAATTTAAAAGCAGTGTAAGGGAGGTAATTCAAAAACAGTTAACATTCACTGTTTTGTATATTCAGATTTACCTCCCTTACATTAATTGTAAATAATGTATAAAGAAATGTCTCGTTTTGGACTTATTGCAAAAAAAAGGGGGGGTGGTAGTAGTTTTCAATTTTTTTTCCCAAATTTCTCAAATTCGAAATTTTTGAAAAGTTTGACGTAGAAATCTTTAATTACACAATATTGCATAATAGATTTGTAAGATCTTGTCATTTGTTTTGTGTCAGAAACTCATATTTTGTCAAGAATTTGATCACAATCCAAATTCAGAGCTGTATCAAGCTTGAATGATGTGTCCATACTTGCCCCAACTGTTCAGGGTTCAACCTCTGCGGTCGTATAAAGCTGCGTCCTGCAGAGCACCTGGTTTAAATTTACACACATCACTTGCAAGATACAAGCTACATATATTATTGTTGTGTTTTCTGAATGGTTTGATTTTGCATCGGAACAAAAATATATGATACAAGAATAAATTATTGATTACTGCTCCTTTCTTATGCACATTTCAATGGAATGCAAGGGGAATCTGTACAATTTTGAATTATAATAATGGGTTTTGAAAGGGTGATGTGTGTTGCAGCAGACTTTTTACCTTGTAAATGGAAATGTCTTTTTCATGTGATCATTTTGTTGTTTTCAGACAAAGATGAATGCTTACAGAATCCATGTGTTAACGACGCCACTTGTCTAAATACTGCTGGATCCTATACATGTCAATGTGGTACTGGCTGGACAGGGAAACATTGTGAACTAGGTAGGTACCAGTCATAGTTCCTCCGATATAAGCTTCTGTAGTACTGACATAAACAGGCTACAGAACTTTGCCTTTGAATTCATCATTTCTAGTAATTTAGAAATTCATATTTCAAGGGAATATTTTGTAAATTTTCATGTAATTAGAACTATTCCAATTTCATTAAATTTAAACAAAACTTTGATTTTTTTCTAATATATTAGTATATTAGTTTTGTTTTAATTTAAAATAACATATGTATCAGATTGGTTGATCATTCTAATAACTATTTTGCAAGCTGTCAATGAGAAACAATTCCAACTGTGGATAAACGATTATATTGGCCAATTGATTTAATGAGTTGAGTGTTTTCTGTTTGTAGATGTGGACATGTGTAAATCTATAACCTGTTTGAATGGAGGAAATTGTTCTGAAAGACTTGGATCTTATAGTTGTGTGTGTTTAACTGGATGGACTGGTCAATTCTGTGGTACAAGTAAGTCAGCTGATGCATCTTGGGAAAGTTCTGACAAAAATATTTAGGCAATTTTGCTACTTTTTACAGATAAGTAATAATTTAATCAAACTTAGTCAAGAAATGTGAATCATATTTGATATGTTTACTTAGTCCAGAAATGTGAATCATATTTGATAGGTTTACATGTACTTCATTGTGAATCATATTTGATAGGGTTACATGTACTTCATTAAATTAGTCCAGAAATGTGAATCATATTTGATATGTTTACATGTACTTCATTAACTTAGTCCAGAAATGTGAATCATATTTGATATGTTTACATGTACTTCATTAATTTAGTCAAGAAATGTGAATCATATTTGATTTGTTTACATGTACTTCATTAACTTAGTCCAGAAATGTGAATCATATTTGATAGGTTTACATGTACTTCATTAACTTAGTCAAGAAATGTGAATCCTATTTGATATGTTTACATGTACTATATTAACTTAGTCCAGAAATGTGAATCATATTTGATAGGTTTACATGTACTTCATTAACTTAGTCCAGAAATGTGAATCATATTTGATAGGTTTACATGTACTTCATTAACTTAGTCAAGAAATGTGAATCATATTTGATATGTTTACTTAGTCAAGAAATGTGAATCATATTTGATAGGTTTACATGTACTTCATTAACTTAGTCCAGAAATGTGAATCATATTTGATAGGTTTACATGTACTTCATTAACTTAGTCAAGAAATGTGAATCCTATTTGATATGTTTACATGTACTATATTAACTTAGTCCAGAAATGTGAATCATATTTGATAGGTTTACTTAGTCAAGAAATGTGAATCATATTTGATAGGTTTACATGTACTTCATTAACTTAGTCAAGAAATGAGAATCATATTTGATAGGTTTACATGTACTTCATTTTCGGAAGGAAGTTTACCTATATTTTTATGTTCTGAAGGAAGGTCAGCTTGACCATTATTGTTATGTATACACAACTGATTTACAAGTAATAACCATGTTTAAACAGATTTACAAAGCTTGATATGAAAAAAACCAAAAACAATTACCGTATATATAAAAAAAAAATACTGTTAATTTTCAGATATAAATGAATGTCTCCAGCTTCCTGCTGTTTGTCAATTTGGAGGTATATGTAAAGATTTACCAGGGTCGTACGAGTGTAAATGTGCACAGGGTTACAAAGGTCCAAACTGTGAGGGATGTAAGTATAGACCAAATCAAGATATTAATAACTTGTTGTATTCATCATGTTCATATTCTTTTAAGCAGTCACATCTGAAATATCCATTTAAATTTCTATTTTAATGGAAGTTAAAAGCTGATGGTTGTTGAAAAGAAATTTGTACAGTCTTAAGGAGGCTTGCGGGTATAAAAAATTCACACATTTTATTTTTCATTACAAACTTTATAACTTTATTAGTTGTTACTTTATCATATGGTACAAAAATCATTCAAAAAAATCAATTTGTTTTGGCCCCAGATGACTTTTAAAGTTTATATATCATTGAAAAAGCTCCAAATTATCTCCCTTTGGTGCAAACATGCCATTTTTTTGCATTAAAATTGAAATATCTTTTTTAACTCATCAGTGACCTATGTTTTTTTATTATTATTTTCAAATAAACTGTACTCAAACTAAACTATTGTAAAATTTTGACATTTCTGTGATTTATTATTTTTTTTTTATTTCGATATTACCTCGATTTCTCCTATTAGATCAACAGAGAAAAAAGTACCTTTACAAAAATGTATGCTTCTTTCAAAGGCAGATAGTGAGCGTAAATGAATGGTGACCACATTTTTTTGTTTTATTTTTCTAAGATAAAGTTCATTTATAGAAAAATATAGCGAAATCCTATATTATGAAAAAAAATTGATTTAGACCCCCTTAACTCTTATAAATTAAGATGTTTCACCTCAGACATTTTGATTTCAATTATTGACAGAATTTAAATTGTCCTGATCAGTTGCAAAAAAATATGGATAAGATACTGTAATTTTATTGATTTTTCTACATATATTTTGCAGACATTGATGAGTGTAGAGAAGGCACATATCCCTGTATGAACGGGGGAACATGTGTGGATCTACCTCCAGCACAAGGCTTCTATGAATGTATCTGTCCAAATGAATGGGCCGGACCAAACTGTAATAATGGTAAGAGTTATTTAAAGGTTGCAATGTACTACTGCATCCAGTTCATTGTTAAAAGATTTGAAACAAGAAGCTTGCAGAGCATTTTAAATCTTGGCAACTAAACTGTCAAAAATATGTCTCCATCCAATCAGTATATCATGTTATTCATTGTTAGACACTTCTCCTCAAATCATCCAAAAGAGTGTTCTTTTTTACAAGTCCAAGGTCAAGTTCAAGGCCATAGTTTCTTAATCTCTACTGTAATTGTGCAGTGTAGTTTCTGGATGCTAAATTATATACTACATATCAAATTGCATCCTTGCTTTAACAGTATATGGTTGCATGATGATAAGAAAATCCTATTGATTTTTAGGTAAACACATCAAAGTTCAATGACATAATACCTATAAATAGACTAAAATGTTTTCAGGAAAGTGGGAAATGTTTACAAAGTTGATAATGACATATAAAAAATAGATTTGAGAGATACTTAGATAAGGTAATAACTTAAACAATTGTTGAATGTAAGTTTTTTATTTAATTTCAACTCAAGTTTTCAATGTAAAAGGAAAAAGGTTACTACAGTTCACTACGATTTGTTTTTTGTACTAATACAGGAAGTGAGTGAGATTTGACTCCTGAATCATAAGTTTTAATGATTTTGTTAATATTTATTAACAGATACGGATGAGTGCCGCGCTAACCCATGTTTGAACCTTGGCACCTGTGTGAACACCAACGGAGGATTTACCTGTAACTGTCGCGACGGTTGGACAGGACCCAAGTGTGGAACAGGTAGGTTTCTCTGGTAGTCATTAGGATAAATTGATATCATATGATGATTCTCTCAATCTTCAGACTTAAATTTGGACAGACAATGTTTTTTTATTAAAATCTTGTTAATGATGGGTACTCCAGTTTTGTACTTATGAATTTTTATACAGAAAGGGGAAAGTTTTGAAAAAACTGAATCTTATGTTTTAGTTTAAACTCTTGTAATTATGGATTTAAGAGAAGTAATTTGCTGTTTCTTGTATCTGTGTAGAAAGAATTGAAATATGCTAACCTATCAGTATTTATGTTGATCATTGAACTCTGCACTATAGTTATAGAAGTATTTATCACATATTTGTTACGAATACGTCGGGTTTTGCATGTGTAATAACCTCAAAATTGCCCGGGGTTATTGTGCCCCTGGTTCCAAATGATGTGACATCATTGCATCCTTAACAACACTTTTGTGATAAAATGTTTAAGATTTTACTTGTTATGTTTCATTAAATAGTTATAATTGATTTTTTTCTCTCTTTTCTGCAGAACTTAAATATGTGATAAATAGATAATAACTTGTCTTTTCCATATTGGCCCTGGTATCATCCCTCTGTCCATATCAGCCCTCGACATGTTATAATCTATACTTATTGACAGTTAAAGTTCAATTTTCTAAATTTATAAAACTTCAATGATTATATCTGAATGAAAAGGTACATTCTTCTCCCTATACACAAGTTAGCTGCAGAACTGTAGTGCTTAGGTCCTTATCATATTTTTTCAACGTTTGCAGTCCGCAATTAATAAAATAATATCATAAGGACTTTTAAAAGCTATGGTAACACACAAGTAATGACATTCTGATTGACATGTTGTATATGATTTGTTGTAGATTTCAATGAATGTTCCCGTAATCCATGTAAAAATGCAGGCACCTGTAGTAATCTTATAGGATCTTACATGTGTCAGTGTGCACCAGGCTGGACAGGTCAAAATTGTGATGTTGGTATGTATTCAAGAATTTCTTTGACACAATAAAAATGAAAAGAATTTTTAAGAGATCAGAATTGGGATTTAATTTGCACATATCCTCTTGAAGTTGCTAAACTGATGGAAAGAACAGTAAACTGACAACTTTCTTTAAGGTCAAGGGACATTAAATGGGTTATGTCGCAGAATTTGCTAAAATTTTGCATACAACCTTGGCTCGTGGAACTACAACTGAAAATCGAAAAAATAGTGCATTTATCTCTTTTATTATCTGAAATTTTACAGATTGATTTCTTTCAATATGGGTTGATATTTGTATACAAAGCACATAAAATCGGTGAATAACCTTCTAAGATTTTCTCAAAATCATCAAATCTCTAGTTCTACTCCATAGATTTTGCTTAAAAAACTTTAAAATGTTGTTGACACATGAATTTCTGTTTTAATGATATAATCATCTGGTCACCAACTTGGTTTTTTGTCTACTGATCAATATGTTACCTTGTTGGTAGTGAAAAACCTTAAAAATCAACGTTGTACGGCCTGCAACACGATGATGTTACGATTATTTCGACGCTTTGTTGGATTTTTTCACAAAGAACACAACTTTCAGTGACCCTATCTTTATTTTTTACAACACTAAGGTACACCACTGGTTTTAATGTAACTTCAAATTTATTTCTATTTAGTTACTGGCAAAAAATCACAAGATATGAAATGATATTGCATAAAACCAACAGTATAATCTAGTAATCATCTTTGCTCCAAAGTTTCATAAAATAAACTTTTCCTATATGGTATCATAAAATCATATATGCTCTAAAAACTATGATAAAATCTCTTTTTTCTTCTCAGATATCAATGAGTGTATAGCCAATCCCTGTTTACATGGAGGCACCTGTCGTAACTTAATGGGTACCTATGAATGTATATGTACAACACAATGGACTGGTAAAAATTGTGAAGCAGGTATGTACTACACACTAATCATGCTTTTTTACCCAAGTACCTTTCTTTTCAATAACTTTCATTTTAATGCTGTACATTTTATTGCTGTACATTTTATTGTTTCATTATCTTTTTGTTTTAGTTAGTACTTTCCTTAGTTGATATCAAACATGTTGCCTGATTATTTTGAAGTCCTTATAAGAGTCCAGTTTATTTTATTCAGGTTTAAATTGTAATAATTACATTAGATGTATGTTTCATTATAATATTTTATTCTGATTGGCTAACTGCACATCACGTGTTATTCCGTAAGCAGTTGCATTGCTCAATACAACTTTTCACTCATGATAACACGTGCTCCAACAATAAAGTGCACAGGTGAATTAAATAATAAAATATATAAAATTCGTGTTTTTATGATCATAGCTAAAAAATGTAATTATAAGTATTGAATGCTTCTTTTTGTAACTTTATAGGGTTGTAAAAGCGTTGACCGTGCGTACATTTTTAGAATGAAGCGCTTCCGCGCTTCATACAAAATGTACTTCGGTCAACGCTTTTACACCCCAATAAATTTACAAAAAGAAGCATTCAATTCTTAAATGCATTTTTATTTTATTTCAGATTTGAATGAATGTTTACAAATAACATGTTACAATGGCGGAACTTGTACAAACTTGGATGGTTCTTATAAATGTAACTGTCCTGCTGGGAAATACACAGGAGAATTCTGTGAATTAGGTAAATATAGATAATTGTTACAATGGCGGAACTTGTCTTAACTAAGACAGTTCTTATAAATTTAACTGTCCTGCTGGGAAAAACACTGGAGAATTCTGTGAATTAGGTAAATATAGATAATTGTTACAATGGCGGAACTTGTCTTAACTAAGACAGTTCTTATAAATTTAACTGTCCTGCTGGGAAAAACACTGGAGAATTCTGTGAATTAGGTAAATATAGAATATTGTTACAATGGCGAAACTTGTCTTAACTAAGACAGTTCTTATAAATTTAACTGTCCTGCTGGGAAAAACACTGGAGAATTCTGTGAATTAGATAGATATAGATAACATGGTACAATGGTGGATCTTGTACAAACTTGGACATATTTTATAGAATTAACATGTATTTATATTTATTCTAAAATGAAAATATTTCACTGGATATGATTTTAATTTATTTTCAGATGTGGATGAATGTGTTACATTACGACCTTGCATGAATGGTGGCTCATGTTTTAATTTAATGGGCTCATACAGATGTCAGTGTCCCCAGGGGTGGTATGGCAATGACTGTGAACTAGGTAAGTTTTTGTAGGCATTTTTTAAATCAACAATTATTTTAAAAGGAATTTTAAGTACTGAAAATCTGTGTTTCTGTCATGTTACTGTAATATCTTCAACATATTTTAATGGATGGAATTTAATTCAAGATTACTTACTTTAAGGACAATAAGTGTGTATTTCATGTGAATAAATAAAAGTGTGCATTTGATGTATCCATTTGATTGGTGTTCTTATTACATTATTATTTCCTAATTAAAGTGTTTTGTATACTATTCTAATTATAGATCGTAATGAATGTGACAGTGTTCCTAGTCCCTGCAGGAATAGTGGTACATGTATCAACAATGATGGATCTTTTACATGCCTTTGTAATCAATTTTGGAAAGGACCATACTGTGATGTTGGTATGTATTTTATTCAGTCATTAAAAAGTGTTTTTTTTAACACAGTTTATAGCTTTAAAACATTGTTAACAATTTCTTTCATTTAAGAGATAACAGTATTGTGTTTGATGCTTTGTGGATGTCCATTGGTAGTTTGAGAGATAACAGTATTGTGTTTGATGCTTTGTGGATGTCCATTGGTAGTTTAAGAGATAACAGTATTGTGTTTGAGGCTTTGTGGATGTCCATTGGTAGTTTAAGAGATAACAGTATTGTGTTTGATGCTTTGTGGATGTCCATTGGTAGTTTAAGAGATAACAGTATTGTATTTGATGCTCTGTCGATGTCCATTGGTAGTTTAAGAGATAACAGTATTGTGTTTGAGGCTCTGTGGATGTCCATTGGTAGTTTAAGAGATAACAGTATTGTGTTTGAGGCTTTGTGGATGTCCATTGGTAGTTTAAGAGATAACAGTATTGTGTTTGATGCTTTGTGGATGTCCATTGGTAGTTTAAGAGATAACAGTATTGTGTTTGAGGCTTTGTGGATGTCCATTGGTAGTTTAAGAGATAACAGTATTGTGTTTGAGGCTTTGTGGATGTCCATTGGTAGTTTGAGAGATAACAGTATTGTGTTTGATGCTTTGTGGATGTCCATTGGTAGTTTAAGAGATAACAGTATTGTGTTTGAGGCTTTGTGGATGTCCATTGGTAGTTTGAGAGATAACAGTATTGTGTTTGATGCTTTGTGGATGTCCATTGGTAGTTTGAGAGATAACAGTATTGTGTTTGATGCTTTGTGGATGTCCATTGGTAGTTTAAGAGATAACAGTATTGTGTTTGAGGCTTTGTGGATGTCCATTGGTAGTTTGAGAGATAACAGTATTGTGTTTGAGGCTTTGTGGATGTCCATTGGTAGTTTAAGAGATAACAGTATTGTGTTTGATGCTTTGTGGATGTCCATTGGTAGTTTAAGAGATAACAGTATTGTGTTTGATGCTTTGTGGATGTCCATTGGTAGTTTGACTGTCACAAATTGAGTTTACTTGGTTACACGTAGCAGAGACATGTAAACACATATTTGCAACAGTAAAATTACCAGTTTACTTAATATTCATTATGAAAATAAGAAATATAATTATTTAGAAAATTATCTTGTAAGGTTATTCAAGTCTGCATTATTAAATACAAAGCAATATTTTTCTATGAAAAGTGTACATTGGCAAAATCTCACAGTTGAGTTTGAAAATAGGTTCTGCCGGCTCATTTTTATAGGAGTTATTGCCCCTTTGAAACATAATTAACATAGAAAGTTTCTTGGTAGTACTCTTTTAAACATCTTTATTTCTTAATGAATTATTGATAGAATTTCTGTGGATAATATCAGATGATTTGGATTATAAATTGTAGTTGCTTCATTGTCTTGATCTTTGTTCTGTCTGAAGTTTAAGCAGGGGAGTTACCTTAATCACCATCTGTCATTTATTTTGTTTAAATTGTTCCCCTTGTCAACCTGACAAGCTAAATAATTCAAGCTGCAATGTTCCCAGTTATTCCACAAACTTTGCTATTTCTTTACCGGGGATTAATTTGAGCAAATTCAATATATGTAAAAAACAACCTGAACCTGACTGTATCAACTTTGTCATTCATTTTATATGTCACTAATTGGTTGGTAGAATTGAATGATTGCTACTTTATTTTTACAGATATAAATGAATGTTTGGCCATTGGAAACAATCCTTGTTCTAACAATGGTTTATGTAAGAACACAGACGGTGGTTTCTACTGTGACTGCACTGGTACTGGGTTTGAAGGAGACCGATGCCTGATTGGTAAATTATTATACATCAAGATTAGCTTATATCTGTAAAGCATGAGTCAAAAATACATAAATAATATATTGGCAGATATTATGTGCAGTATGTTAGTAATAGAATTTTTTATTTGAATTTTACTATTAAATAATTTGTTCTTTATTCAGATCTACAGATAAAATTGAACAATAAGAATTTAGTAAGCAGATTATCAGTGAGGAATTGTTATGTGTCAAGTTTCCTTACCTTATGTGGTAGGCCAACAATTTCTAATTAAAATTTGATACTGTTTTTTAAAGAGCTGAGAAACAACATTTTGGGTCAGAATGAGAAAAAATATTTCTGATGTCTTTGTACAATTACATTTGTAAGAATAAAAAAGCAAATTTTGATTTTCAGTATTTTTTTCTATTTTAGATAAGAATGAATGTCTCCTAAATCCATGTTTGAATGAAGGCTCGTGTATAAACACACCAGGTTCTTATGTATGTCAGTGTCTTCTTGGAAGGACTGGTCCAACCTGTGGCATTGGTAAGATATTAATTGTTCAGATGCTAACACATTAGTTTAAACAATATTTATTCAGATAAATCAACATTAAACTATATTATACAAATGAAATAAATATTAAGGATTCAGAAACAAGCATATCTGCTAAAATTGATGTTACTCAACATCTCTTTGCATTCATATTTGATTTATTGAAATAACATAAAAAAGTCTCCTTTATTTTTTTTAGTTTTACACCAATCATTTGTAATGTTATAAAAAGAAATTTATTTGAAAATATCTATGTGAGAATTTAATTAATCAAAACATGTAAAAGTATTTAAATGGACCACCATTGATAAATCGTGTTTATCTAAATAGTGATATTTATTTTGATAGATGTGGATGAATGCCTAACGAGTCCATGTCAGCATGAAGGAGTATGTACCAATACCATGGGATCCTATAGTTGTCAGTGTACAGAGTACTGGAAAGGAGCAGAATGTACTATAGGTAGGTACCAGTGTATGTGTAGATAGTGGTTATCTCCTCTTAGTGGAATACTGGAAGGTGGTAAATATACCACAAGTACGCAAATTGCGGAATCATATATTTGCTTCTGTAGAAGGGAGAACTTTTGCTGGTATTAATCTTCATAGTTAGCTCCTTTTCTTTAAAATAATGTTTGTCTCATTTGTATACTGTTATTTATAAATGATCATTAAACAAATATTTGTCTTTATTGTTCCCTTTTTGCAACGTTAACTATTCCAAATAACCAAAATCTTGTAAATTTTTCTATAATTTATTTCTGGAGGATAATAAAGTATTATCACTATCTTCCCGTAACAAATGGGAAATAGACTTAAATATACAGATTGAAGATTGGAATGCTATTTATTCCATGCCCTTCATTATAACAAGAAATTTGTTTTTACAAAATTTTCAATTTAAGATTGTTCATAGAATTTTACCATGTAATTCCTTTTTATATAAATGTAAATTAAAAGAAACTGAACTTTGTACATTTTGTTCAGAAGTTAGAGAAAATATTTTTCACATTTTTTGGGAATGTAATGTAAGATAAGATAAGATAAGAAAACTTTATTTTGATTCGGCATGAGTACAAATAAGCAACACAAGCTCTAAGGAGCTTTTGACCGAATATAAAACATATAAATAAAATAAAAACAGTGCATTTTGACATATAAAACAACCTGTAATACAAAGTTGAATCTCACATACATAGCATGCAATAAAAATAATCAACAAATTTAGAATGAAGTAAAAACATGCTTGACCAGAGCAACCAAAAGCAGCATAAATAATAAAACAGTTTAAGAATTATCTGCAAGCAGAACAGTGACATTCCAAACCGTTCCAGGACTGAACAAGACTTTTAAAATGTGAAAAACTGTTTTCAGTCCTGAAATGGTTTGGAAGACTGTTCCATAAAGTAGCAGCAGCAAATTTGAACGATTTTTTACCGTAACGGGTTGACTTTACCTGTGGAATTTCAAGAATATTTACATACCTGAAAGAATATTTAGATTTTTTGACATTCACCAAATTTTGTAAGCACACAGGAGCGATGTTGTTTATAATTTTAAAAGTTTCTAGAGCCATTGTTCTTATCCGTCTGATCTGCAAGGAAGGCACCTTAGCTTTAAGTAAGAGGTCCTCGTAGGAGCTGGTAAAATCCTCATAAACAAAACGGAGTGCTCTTTCCTGCACCTTTTCTAGTTTTTTGGAATTTTTCTCAGTGCAAAAATGCCATGCCAAAGGGCAAAAATTAAAATTACTAAGAATAAAAGTATGAAATATAGTAAGTTTACTAAGTCTATCCAAAAATTAGCCTAAACGTTTTAAAACATTTAATTGCTGTGATGCCTTCCTACAGATTGAGCTGACATGAACATCAAAATTTAGCTGGTAGTCTATTTCAATGCCTAATAATTTTACTGTTTTTTCACATGTGAGGTTCGAATTTTGAATATGTATAGATGGGTTCTTTTCAAAGGTCTTTTTGCCAACAGCCAAAACTTGAAATTTGTCAGGATTTGCTTGCATTTTATTTACCCTGAACCACTCAATAAGTATTTTTGAATCATATTCCAAAGTTGAAATTAATAAATCGAAATCTGGAGTACAAAAAGATAAAGTATTGTCATCTGCATAGTTATATAAACTACCATTTTTAACAAAAAGAAAAATATCATTTATAAATATATTAAACAACAATGGCCCTAGTATCGAACCCTGTGGTACGCCTTTATGGATGTCAGCCCAACCACTCAGAACATTGTTGACTTTAATTTGCTGTTTTCGATTAGATAAATAGGACTTTAAAAGAGCAACTGCATTGGGGGTTAAACCATATGCTGATAATTTATCTAGCATAATATTGTGAGGCAGGCAGTCAAAAGCCTTAGAAAGATCCATTAATACTGCTGCAATGTACTGGTTTTTATCAAGAGCTTCTCGCCAGTCTTCTAACACTCTGAGAAGTGTGGTCTGACATCCATGTCCACGTCTAAATGCACACAAAAATGGATTAAATATTTTATCAAAATAATCAGTTAATTGAATTTCATATATTTTTTCAAAGATTTTAGAAAATATGGGTAAGACACTAACTGGTCTATAATTTGTTTTTAATAATGGGTCACTTTTTTTATGAAGGGGGGTCACTTGGGCTTCTTTAAGTTTATCGGGGAAACAATTATTATCAATTGACAAATTTACAAGAGTTGTCAGCTGTGGTGCAATATAAGATTTACAATTTTTCACTATTTTTGCTGGAATACCATCAGCTCCTGTAGCCTTCTTTATGTTTATTTTATTCAAAATTTTTTCAACATTTTCATTTGATACTTTTTAAAATTCAAAATCAGAATTATGTTTTCTGTTATCCAAAATTTCTTTTATACTAGGGTGATTTGAGGGGTCATATACAACATCTGCTCCAATTTTGTCTGCTACTGTGGAGAAAAAATTATTAAAAACATTTGAAACTTCATTTGAACAATTTACAATTTTGTCATTTTCACATAATAAAATTTTTTGCTCTCCACAGTTCCCCTTTTTTGAGAAAAATGGTTTGACTGTTTTCCAAAAATCGCAAGATTTTGACCCACCGGAGCAACGTTCTAAAAAGTATACTTTTATTGATTTTCTCTTTATCTTTGTTACCAAATTTCTTTGTTTTCTAAATTTCTCCCAATTTTTGTCACTCCGGTTTTTAGTATATTGTGAATAAAGCATTTGTTTTCTATATATGGCCCCTCTCAGTTCTTTATTCATACATGGAAGTGGTTTTTTTCTTTGACCCCTAGATTTTACAGGTGCATGTTTATTTAATATGTTTTTAAAATCTTCTTCATAATCATCATATATTCTATTTAAATCTTTTTCATTACAATTTTCTGAAATCTTTATTTTCTGTAAATCATTTGTAAATTCATCAATATCAAAAGTTTTGTAACTTCTATATGTTACATCCCTGCGTTTTTGTGCAGGTAAATTTCCTTTCACAACTGTTGAAATAATATTATGACAGTCACTAACACCATTTGGACTATTTATTGTTTTAAAACACAAATTCTTTTTATTTGTAATAATAACATCTACAAGGGATGGATTACATCCCTTTTTAAAACATGTTGGGCCTTTAACCAGTTGGGACAAGTTGAAAATATCACATATATCATGTAGAGTTTGAGATTTTTCAGCAGACAACATGTCAAAATTTAGGTCACCAAAAATAATAATATTGTCATATGACACAAAACATTTATCTAGTGATTTTGTAAAATTTTCAATAAAGTCATCATTTTTCATGGACGGAGGCTTGTATGCTCCCATAATAAGCCATTTGGCATCATTTATATAAATTTCATAGCAAATATTTTCAAGTATATCAGATTCGAAACATTGTTTTCTACTTGATGGAAAGTCTGATTTAATCAGGGTAAGTAAGCCACCCCCGTACTGATTTCTGTCACGCCTTTGTAATTTATAACCTTCAACTTGAAATAGGTTGTCTTGAAAGGTATTGTCCAATTTTGATTCGGCAATCATTAGTAAGTCAACTATATTATCTGTGAGTAGATCTTTTACCTCATCAAATTTGTATCTGAGACTGTTAATATTAACATATGCCGCAATAAAGTTCTTTGGATGCAGACGTCTGGTCTCTCTCAAGTCTTGAAATAAAAGTTTGTTTACACCGGAAGTAGAGTTAGACGATAGACTGTCATTTGGTGCGTTTGATTCCTCGTTAAAATCAATAAAATAAGAATCGCTAAAATCTGGTAGATAACATATTTTACAGAACCAGCTGTCAGTTGTACTTCCAAGTAGTTCATATTCGTTTAGGGGTAGGTCTATACATTTTAGGTGGAACCACACGTTACAATCATCGCACTGGATTGCCCGTTGGTTCTTTCTGACTTCCTTCTCGCATGTCCCACACGGAAATTTTACTGGCCCAGGATTTAAAGAAACATCTCCTGATAGTAAGAGTAATCTTATACAAATAGACGTTGTATATTTACAGTTCGTATTCAGTTCTTTATTTTTGTTACACGTATTACGGGTCTGTTTGATTTGTACTCTGGGGTGCAGTAGATCTATTAAAAGTTCTCTATGAAGGTATGTTTGAATCGACCTTGCTGCATAAAAACCCAAATCTTCTATATTATATTCAATGTTGGTGTTTACTGGCTCAGGTGGTGATGCCAGAAGACGGTTGAAAATGGTAAAAATTGTGAGAGCTGTTAAGACACCGCCTACACCTGCCGCCATCTTGTTTCTTGTAACAAAAAACTTCTGGTTTTCCATTATAGATTGGATTAGAAATTATGACATCTTCTTGCCTTTTAGTGCAAAAGAGGTCATTTTAGGTGTGTCTGAGGATTTTGTCAACAGTAAAACAGTTAATAATATTTTGTTGTTACTTAAATACTATATATACAAATGTAGATGTAAGAGCGTATTGCCCACAAAATATGGTGGGATAGAATATCTAAAGTATTGGATCAAAATAGAAAAATACTCTGTATGTTTCTTAACCCCTACACAAAAAATAAAATTGGATCAGAAGTGGCAATTGTTAGAAGCAGCATTAAATTAACAAAATCAATTGTAATATTTATATCTTATTATACCATTATGATTTAATTGACCTTACAAGTGTTATTTAACTTTTTATACTTGTGTCTAATACTGTATTATGTAATTTCACATGTTTCATCTTCAAAAATAAAATTTAAAAAAAACAAACTATTCCAAATAAACAGTTTTCTGTTGTTTATCAATATATCAAGTTTAATTTTTTTTTTTATTTTAAAATTTATTCAATTCAGCAAAGATTCTATGTAAATTTTGTTTCAGGGTTGCAGGAATATAGATTTTCCTAAAGATAAAAATAACTATAGTCTCAAAAATGAACAGTGCAAACTTCACAGCTCTGAATGATAAAATATTTTTCATTGGAAATGAATACAAATATGTGTTTCTGTTGTAGATGTAAATGAATGTGTAGAGAAGATAAACGTTTGTATGAACGGTGGATTCTGTATAAATCTGTCTGGAAACTTTACATGTCAATGTGCACCAGGATTCACTGGACATAGATGCGAAGTGGGTTAGTATACATATTCATCATTTTACTGTTTTGGGTAGAGATTTTCAAGAGGAAATCATAAAATAGGTATAAGAAGATGTGGTATGAGTGCCAAATGAGACAACTCTCCATCCAAGTCACAATTTGTAAAAAGTTATACCGGCGTCACACATCAGCGTATAGCTCCGCCGTACGTTGGGCATGTTAAAAAATCATGTACGCTGCCAACACGCTAGTAATTTTGGATGCAATCAACCTGTCAATCATATCTGTTACGTGTGCAAAACGAGCTTTAAGTGTGTATTGGGCCTATGAGAAGCGTACCCAAGCGTTTATCGGGCATTCAAGAAATGTATGTTGGCGTATGCCTGGTGTTTGTTTAACGTAGATGGAATGCACGCTACGAAGGAAAAAAGTTTCTTGAACGTATTTGAGACGCTTTCGGTCGTATCTTGGACGCCAAGCGTATACCTTTGTATTTCAACATACTTCAAACTTATGCAACAAGCGTTTAACAATTGCTTAGCCTTTCTCTGGCGTGCAAATAACGTATACTGACTTTGTCAATTTACTCTTTACGTTTGGTGCATGCCGGTCTATACGTATTAATAATTGACTGTCTTTGTGGAAATGTATTATGAGTTTTAAAAAGAAGAATCCTGAAAAATTTTTGAAGATATAAAAAATGGTTTAATACAAATATAGTCTCGCTGCATTGAAGACCAATTGGTGGCCTTTGGCTGTTGTGTCTTTGACACATTCCTTTTTTCAATCTCCATTTTACACTCCAGTATATTAGAAATGCAGTGCAGGAAATGAACTTTTACCTATCTGTCTTCTAAAAGGTGGGGGAATTTATTAGTGTGAACATGTAAGTATGTAAGGCTCTAATCTGCAAAGCTATACATTTGATGATGGGAATGAAAAGGTAAACTAAATATGGAAGAACAAGTCTCTATATTCATTTTTATGCCCCACCTACCATAGTGAAGGGACGTTATGTTTTCTGATCTGTACGTCTGTTGTTCGTCCCCCCGTTCATCCGTCTGTCCCACCTCAGGTTAAAGTTTTTGGTCAAGGTAGTTTTTGATGAAGTTGATATCCTATCAACTTGAAACTTAGTATACATGTTCACTATGATATTATCTTTCTTATTTTAATGCCAAAATAGAGTTTTTATCCCAATTTCAGTCCACTGAACATAGAAAATGATAGTGCAAATGGGCCATCTGTGTACTATGGACACATTCTTGTTTTTATTGGGTTTGATAGTGACTAAAGATTTAATTTTTAAGTATTAGAAATTACATCAAATTTCTGTGAATAAGAATTGTATTTTAAAACTTATGGATTCTAAAGGAGAATGATTTAGTAAAAGAAAAGTATACTTTTTAAATGTTTCCTTGTTGAATATATTGTAGAAATTGATGAATGTATGTCTTTGAGTGGTAACCCTTGTTTGAATGGAGGTAATTGCATCAATACAGAAGGATCTTACATGTGTCAGTGTCTCCCAGGGTGGACAGGAACAAATTGTGATGTTGGTACGTACATTCTAAACAACAAATGCTTGTTTCTTTGGATCTGATAAAGGAAATTATATGAGAAAAATTCTTATCAATTTAACTTCTTTTTACCAGAAATGATTAAAAGAAGTGACTATTCAAACATGATGTTTGATATGTAAAGTTTCCAAGAAATTTATACCTACAGATGTTGCTGCGATTCCAACAGATCCCAAATAAATGAATAGCAATTTTTGTGTGCATTTGGTGTGTGAAAATTATTTACTGCACAATTTTAATAAGATATATTTTTTTGCAAACAAATCCCTTACGTATAATTTATAAACCGAAAAAATAATGATTTGATAAACCTTTTGTTTTATATCTCAGAAAATTATGTCTATTTAGATATACCTGTTGTAACAAGTCTCGTAAATTGTATTTTTTTTATAGATATAAATGAATGTTTTACTCGACCATGCCAAAATGGAGGCACATGTACAAACACACAAGGATCCTACACATGTGCATGTCTGGCTGGCTGGACTGGTCCAATGTGTGAAATAGGTAAGTAAAATATAATTCAAGAAACATAAAAAATGTGCTTGTCTGACTAGACTTAGGCATGAAATATATGTATACAATAGTACACAAAGATTTTTTAAGTTAAGAGTATCTAGAAGGAGGGCATGGAATCATGGGAGAAATGGGTTTCAGCTCTTGTAATGTATGACTTACTGTACAACCTTTAACAATTGAGCAGTGCCTACATGGTATGAAAAGTTTCGAGCTCCTAAAAATGTGTTTAAAGATTCTTATATTAAAGCATATTTTCTGTTTTCCTAATATGAAATGTTCATGTCAAAAATGTGTTTGCTTAAAATAATGTGGAAGCATAAAAAAAATGTATGGCATCAAAATATAATAACTCACTTAGGACTGAGTTTGTTACCAATATCCTTGGAATACAAAATATTATTATATTTTTTTAACAGACGTGAAGGAGTGTCTGCAGAGTCCATGTTCCAATGGTGCTACTTGTATCAACAGTGCTGGATCTTTCTCTTGTCAATGTCCAACGGGCTGGAGTGGCCCTCTCTGTACTATAGGTAAGGTTTATATAAAGCTTCAGGTACATGATACCAGTTGTATTACTTTAGTGGCAGATCCAGGGGGAGGGTTCCTGGGGTTGGACCCCCCTTTTTTCTGACGATCAATGCAAATAAATGGGGAAATATAGTTGAAACCCCCCATTTATAAATGGCTGGATCCGCCCTTGTACTTATTACTTATCATCTTATTTTAGTTAATGCATAAAAGTGACAAAAATTGATAAGATGAAATATGCCATTTTTCTAATATTTCAGATATCAATGAATGTGTGAGTTTCCCGTGCCAGAGTGGAGGTACATGTAATAATATTCCTGGCAGTTACACATGTACCTGTCTTCCTGGGTATACAGGGAAGAACTGCATTACTGGTAAGTATAAAACAAGTTCACCAAAAGTGGTAACATTATAATATCAGTATGATTGAGAAAATTGTCTAGGAAATACATGTTTAGCTGTTTCCTTGAATACAAAGGGAAGAAGGATTGAAGAATTAAAAGAGTAATAAGATGTCTGAAAGAAATCAGAAATCACCAAAGTATCATAGAAAGAAAAATGATAGAAAAAATTTCAATATGATAACCACAATAGATATAAAAAGATGTGGTATTAGTGCCAATGAGATAACTCCCCTTCCAAGTCACAATTGAATGAAATGTAAACCATTATAGGTCAAAGTATGGTATTCAACACGGAGTATTAGCTCACATTGAACAACAAGCTCTAAAGGGCTCTAAAAATGTCAATTCAAACAGGAAAACTACTGTCTAATCTATATTAAAAATTAGAAACACTTATGAACCGTATCAACAAAGGACAACACCTGAACATCAGGTTATTTTTTTATATATATACATATTTATATTTTTACCATATTGTTGCCATGGACTAGGAGTGTAAAAAATAATTTAATAAAATTATGTAAAATAGAAAGAAATGCCAGTGAATGTAAAACCAAACAGCCTTTTTGTTTGTGGTGATTTCGATAAAATCTGTCTTATTGATTATTATTTTTTCGTTTCAGATATTGATGAATGTTTAGAAGTAACCTGTTTAAATAGTGGCTCATGTATAAATACAGCAGGGTCATTCCAGTGTTTATGTGGCTTAGGATGGAAAGGAGACTTCTGTGAAATAGGTAGATAATGAAAATATCATTCGTAGATTTAATTGTGAAAAAGGCTGTTGAATACCATTAGGTTGATGTTATTATAAACATATAACAATTTTAAAAGGTGGTAACTAATTTCAAATACAGTTTTCATTAAAAGAATTTATTTTTATGAAGAGGTTGACATATAATAACACAGATAGTAGATTTTATAAGGTGGTAATTAATTTCAAATACAGTTTTCATTAAAAGAATTTGTTTGTATGAAGAGGGCTTCTAGACACCAGTTATCACACTTAAGGAATGACTGTAATATTTATTCTGTCTATGAAGAAATAGCATAAAAAATGTGGAGCACACTGGATTATTTAAAGTGTGCACCACATTTTTATGTTATTTAGAATAGACAGAAAAAATATAACAGTCATTTCTTATAATTTAATTCTTAATTCCATTTTAAACCGGAGTAAATCATGAAAAAACGTTGATGAAGTCACGGTCACATGACAAAATTATGTCTATGAGCTGATAGACAAAACGACATCAGCCAATCAGAAAATTAAATTATTAGCTCACCTGGCCTAAAAGGCCATGTGAGCTTTTCTCATCACTTGGCGTCCGTCGTCGTCGTCGTCGTCGTTAACAATTTTTCAAACATCTTCTCCTCTGAAACTACTGAATGGATTTGAATGAAACTTAAAATGATTGTTCCTTAGATTATCCTGCACAAAGTGTGTGCTTCGATTTTTGATCCGTCAAAAAACATGGCCGCCGTAACTTAAAATAGAACATAGGGGTCAAATGCAGTTTTTGGCTTATATCTCAAAAACGGAAGCATTTAGAGCAAATCTGACATGGGGTAAAAATGTTCATTAGGTCAAGATCTATCAGCCCAGAAATTTTCAGATGAATCAAACAAACCATTGTTTGGTTGCTGCCACTTAATTGGTAATTTTAAGGAAATTTTGCAGTTTTTGGTCATTATCTTGAATATTATTATAGATGAAGATAAACTGTAAACAGCAAAAATGATCAGCAAAGTAAGATCTACAAATAGGTTAATATGACCAAAATTGTCAATTGACCCCTTTAGGGGTAAATGTCCTTGAATGACATTTTTCACAATTTGTTCATCATATTTGCTAACTTTAAAAAATCTTCTCCTCTGAAACTACTGAATGGATTTGGGTGAAACTTAGCATGATAGTTCCTTAGATTATCCTGCACAAAGTGTGTGCTTCGATTTTTGATCCGTCAAAAAACATGGCCGCCCTTACTTTAAATAGAACATAGGGGTCAAATGCAGTTTTTGGCTTATATCTCAAAAACGGAAGCATTTAGAGCAAATCTGACTTGGGGTGAAAATGTTCATTAGGTTAAGATCTATCAGCACTGAAATTTCAGACGAATCAAACAAACCATTGTTGGGTTGCTGCCACTTAATTGGTAATTTTAAGGAAATTTTTCAGTTTTTGGTCATTATCTTAAATATCATTATAGATAAAGATAAACTGTAAACAGCAAAAATGATCAGCAAAGTAAGATCTACAAATAAGTTAAATATGACCAAAATTGTCAATTGACCCCTTAAGTGGTAAATGTCCTTTAATGACAATTTTTTCACAATTTGTTCATCATATTTGCTAACTTTAAAAAATCTTCTCCTCTAAAACTACTCAACCAAATTCAACCAAACTTCAACTGAATGATCAGTAGGGTGTATAAAATAAAGTTTGTGTTTTATTTTCTATTTCGTCAAAAAACATGGCCAAAGGCATTGTTTACCAGGTGAGCGATTCAGGCTCTTGGGAGCCTCTTGTTTTGAAATATCAACATATCTTTAATATATTGAATTGAAATATTCTATTTAATGTTATGCATACCTGAGAATACTATTGTCAATTTTGTATTCAGATCTTGACGAGTGTCTACAGAATGTTTGTATGAATGGTGCCACATGTGTGAACAAACCAGGAGGTTATGAATGTGTTTGCCCACCTGGTTTTACTGGAACAGGATGTACATTTGGTAAGTTCAATATTATCACCCATGCTATAAATCCGATTGTACATTTGGTAAAATATTGTGTTACACATAAGTTTCATAAAATATTGTATTACACATAAGTTTCAATGTAATCAACTGTACTCTTAATTTTATTTTTAACTTGCAATTGAATGATTTGTAATTAATGAGTAGAACACATAAGTAAGCAATTTGACTGTAAGCCTTTTTGTGCCCTGTTGCAGCACAGGGAGAATATAGTTTTACCCTTATCCATTTGTACTTCTGTCTATCCATACACGTGTATGTCACAAACTGTCTATCCATACACCTGTATGTCACAAAATTAGTTTCCGTTCACCAACTTTTGTGTGCCACAGCCAATTGCTATGAAAATTATTCACAATGCTTATTATCACCAAATTCAGATCTCATTGGTTGTGTCATTTACTTGTCTCGAGTTATGTCCCTTTATAAATGGAAAAATTATTAAATTTGCCATGTCCTCAATCTAACTTTACTATGTCTCCTCCAAATGTTATGAAACTTATACACATTACTAACTACCAAATACAGATCAAACTTGAATTTAAGTGGAATCACTTTCATTGTACTTAAGTTATGTCCCTTTATTTACTGTATGGATAATTGCTGCTTTAGCTGTAGTATCTGTGTCCCATTGACACATTCTTCTTTTATTTTAGTATATGCTACATTCATAGTAATGAAATATTTCTAATTAGGTGACAGAGTTGAAATGAACGTTTTTATGACTGTAGTTTGATTTCCTGTAAATTAACCATCTTTTATTGTACACAATATATTTAAGGTTTGTAATTTGTGATTATTTTTTTTTATTAGATGTCAATGAATGCAATGAGTTTATTGGAATTTGTCAAAATGGTGGACAGTGTGTCAACACAATTGGAAGTTATAGATGTCAATGTCCTCTAGGCTGGCAAGGAACTAACTGTACAGTGGGTAAGTTATAGATGTCAATGTCCTCTAGGCTGGCAAGGAACTAACTGTACAGTGGGTAAGTTAAAGATGTCAATGTCCTCTAGGCTGGCAAGGAACTAACTGTACAGTGGGTAAGTTATAGATGTCAATGTCCTCTAGGCTGGCAAGGAACTAACTGTACAGTGGGTAAGTTATAGATGTCAATGTCCTCTAGGCTGGCAAGGAACTAACTGTACAGTGGGTAAGTTATAGATGTCAATGTCCTCTAGGCTGGCAAGGAACTAACTGTACAGTGGGTAAGTTAAAGATATCAATGTCCTCTAGGCTGGCGAGGAACTAACTGTACAGTGGGTAAGTTATAGATGTCAATGTCCTCTAGGCTGGCAAGGAACTAACTGTACAGTGGGTAAGTTATAGATGTCAATGTCCTCTAGGCTGGCAAGGAACTAACTGTACAGTGGGTAAGTTATAGATGTCAATGTCCTCTAGGCTGCCAAGGAACTAACTGTACAGTGGGTAAGTTAAATTTACATGCAATTGAAAGCTTTTGAGATAAGTTTCATGACATTCAAATTTTTCTTTCAATAGTTATGTCTGATTGTATTGTTTTACTGTGTCATGTTATTATTATCAATACTGTTAGTTTATTAGATATATATGTATAACATATCTTTTTAGATATTGATGAATGTTTGATTGCCAACCCTTGTCTAAATGGAGCTACTTGTAGTAATACACCAGGGCTGTACGAATGTCTATGTGCACCGGGATGGACAGGTCAAAAGTGTCAACTGGGTAAGGATTTCAATACAAATATTTTTTAGGAAGATATTAACCATTCCTTTGTTCTATTTGTTTGATATTTTAATAATAATGTTTTAATCATGTTAAAGTTTCGTTATTATTTTGTGAGGTAAAAACAAGAGTTAAGGTTTTAGGCTCATTACTGAAAGGTTGTATCATAATATGAAAAGCAATGTCTCTTTGAAAATAAAAAAAATCATTTTCATTTTTTTCCCTCTTCAGATATAAATGAGTGTATAGATACCAATATTTGTTTGAATGGTGGTTTCTGTATGAACACACAGGGATCCTACCAGTGTCAATGTGCTCCCGGATGGACAGGCCCTACCTGTTCAATCGGTAAGTATATCTTAGACTGTGATGTTAGACTTACAAATATTGATGTAACTTTTCCTGAAAGGTCTATTGCAGGAACAAATGTTTACAATCAAATAACTTTGAGAACAGAAGCTCTGTCAATATGAATTTCAACAATAAAAAAAGGGTGTAACCATGTGTCAAGGTCAACCAGTTCCTTAAACATAGATCAGTTGTTTTGAGAAACCATATATACATTTGTTTAACATAATTTCTTTTTCTTATAGCACTAGCCTCATGCTTATAACAAATTTATAAGAAAAATTTCAATAAAATCATTGGTATTTAAAATTTCATCCAGCCTAAATGTTTTTAAGTATAATATATATTTGCTTATTATTGTGGAATGACACTTGACCATATGAACTCTGTTTTATGATAAGTTTAATGTTTGTTTATTTTAGATATTGATGAGTGTTTACAGACGCCATGTCTGAATCTGGCTATCTGTACCAATACACCAGGGTCATACCAATGCCAATGCCCTCCAGGGTTCACAGGACCTAATTGCGGAATAAGTAAGTTTTTTCTTACATTTCAATTGATCTGAATATGTCAAACTGGACTATGGTGCAAACAGTAATCAATCAATCAATCAATTTTACATTTCTAGCTAGAATAAGCATTGCAATATTTGGCAGTTGACATTAATCAAACTATCAATCTATATTGTTTCCTTTCTTTATTTAAATAAACATGAAATTGGTATTATCAGACAATACATTTTGTCCATAAATTTAATTTAAGTTATGTCATTCTCGATAAAGATCTTGTAAAACATTTTAAGACCTCAGCAAAGTTTTCTTTATTATTTACAATAAAAATATATGTTTGGTAAGCATTTTGAATAAAACATGAAAATGAAGATATGTGATATAAATTGGACCACATGCTTGTAACAATTATGTTGACATTTCAGACATCAACGAATGCCTGCTTAACCCCTGTTTGTTTGGAGGTACCTGTATAGATACTATTGGATCCTATGTTTGTCAGTGTCCACCTGGCAGAGGAGGCCTCAACTGTAAAAATGGTATGTTATACAGTTCAAGTAAGATTGGTCTAAGTAGTAACTACTGTATTCGCTAGCCAATCAACACTGAGGTTGTGAGTTGGAACCCCTCTCATGTGGATGCACTTGACATTAATCTTTATTGACTAGGATTGTCAGTTTTCCTATCTATGGTCAGTGGTTTTCTCTGGGCACTCTGGCTTCCTCCATCAATAAAATCTGACCTCCACGGAATAGCCGCTGTGGTGCTTAAAAGTGGATTTAAAAAACAGAAATTCAATCAAATCAAATCAGTTCAAGTAATGCTGGGTTTAATGTATGTATGCCATACATTTATTTCGCTTGACTTTGGTAGATGTGAAGATTGTTCACACAGGTAGATGTGAAGATTGTTCACACAGGGAAATGAAATACTGAGGGAAATGTGCCATTTTTAGAGTAAACAAATCTTCTTATTCTCTTTTAATCAGGAACAAACTTGCACAAGGTAGACTTGATGTTTATAAGAGAATATGTAATTATACAAATGAATTTGAATTGATTATTCATATCAGCGTTAATCTTTGTTCACAAAGGTCTCATGTCTGCTTTACATTAAGTATGATTAAATTTTATAGTTTCAAATTCCATTTGTATATACTTTACTTCATACATGCAAAAACATACACCTATGATAGTTATATGTTGTTTTGATATTGTGTGTATTGTAGATACTGATGAGTGTGTATCTAACCCATGTTTCAATGGAGGAACCTGTGAGAACTTGGAAGGATCATACAGATGTATCTGTCCTAAAGGTTATACTGGAACCAGATGTGAAGGAAGTAAGTAAACATTGGGTTATAGGTCAGACCTTTAGATGGTACAGATGTCAACTTCTCCTTCTTCCAATACATTGCAGTCCTTTAGTTAAGTATTATCGCACTATTGCCCATGCTGGGTGTGACAACAAAGGTGCAAGAAAATATTTACATAGTGCAAGTTAAAAACAGTCTGATGGTGTGATTAAGGGATACTGCAGCTCAGTACCCCCTGCTTGAAAGCATTTAGTGAGGTACTGTCCACCAAAGGTTGTGGAAGGCTATATCCGTATGCTGTCTGGAAAGAAGTAATGCCTGCATGTTGAAGTTCTGGCATACGGTACATGAAATGGTGTTGTGTGTCCTCTAGCTACGGCTGATGTAGTATGTAGCTCTAGCGTTGGTATTGCTACGAGGCCATGCACTATTCTGTACATCATGACTGCTTTGCAGAACTTTGGCCTTCCTCTCGGCTAGTGGTTGCCACTGTAGATTTTTTGTATAGATGTTACACAGCTGGTTTGTTGGTAGTTGTTCAATACTGATTATAAATGTATCTGTCTTCTAGGCTTTACTGGAACCAGGTGTGAATGCAATAAGTATTCATAGGGTTATATTGGATAAATTTTGAATAAAGATAGATATGTGACATTGTAAACAGAACTTAGTTGTCATATTTCCTATACATAGGTCCCAAATGAGCCATTTTGGACACCTTGGAGCCTCTTTTTTTAATTTATTTAATGAATAGTTTTAATTCATGAAATTGAAATAGATTTCATTTATGTTTGTATATTCCTTTTTTATCACTTTTTTCCAGATGTGAATGAATGTTTAACCTTCCCTTGTAAAAATGGTGGAACCTGTTTTGATAATGTAGGATCCTTTTCATGTATCTGCGCTCCAGGCTGGGAAGGTCCAGAGTGCACAGTTGGTAAGTTAGTTTAAAGGATCGTTTGTCATTATATTAACGATGAGAGTTCTAACTTAGAAAGATCATAATATAACATTGGTAAAAATGAATAGAGAATAGTTTATTAAATACGTTACTTGTCAGAATTAGTTTAAGAATATGAAGACGATAATTCTTGCCATTTTCTTTGACATTTTCTTTTGATTTTCAGATATAGATGAATGTATAAGGTTCAGTCCATGTCAGAACGGAGCTCAGTGTACCAACACACTTGGGTCATACACATGTTCTTGTCCAGCAGGATGGACTGGTCCAAACTGTGATATAGGTAAGATTCTTATCCACACTGGGGGACCAGAAAAAAATGTTGGATTAAGCAGAGTGTCGGAATACTCAGGTTTTTCCTGCAAAGATAGGCATATTTTGGGACCATGAAAATTTGTCAGTTAAAGCAGGATGTTGGAATACTCAGGTGTCGGATTAGACAGGTTACACTGTACTAACAATATACCTATGACATAGTGAAGCTTGGAAAGATTGTGATTTCTAGTTTGCACTTTGTATCTAAAACTCCTCAGACCTCCTGCACAGAGAAGAATGGAAAAGTATTGTTAATTAACAGTTTGTGGTGTCTTAAATTCCTTAGAACTAGTGACTCTTTTCATTTGAGACTTTCAGAGAATTGTTATTGATTTATACTCCTCTTAATGTATTTGGTATTCTAATGAGGTTTCAATAAACAAAAGAAAAAAGATTTGATAGGTTTCTCCATTATGTTGTAATTTCAACTAAGATATTTATTAATATTTGTAGATATAAATGAGTGTTTTAACAACCCCTGCTTGAATGGAGGTACTTGTGTAAACAACTTAGGATCTTATCAGTGTATATGTCCACCAGACTACACTGGACCTAACTGTGAAATCAGTAAGTATTGAGGGATGTTTATAAAGGAATGATTATAGCTGTTAGAATCTTTATGAGTGTACAGTGTATCTTATTAGAAAGAAGTAAATTCTCAAAAATACTGAACTCTGAGGAAAATTCAAAACGGAAAGTCCCTAACTAAATGGCAAAATCAATAGCTAAAACACATCAAATGTATGGATAACAACTGTCATATTCCTGATTTGGTACAAGCATTTTCTAATTAGATAATGTTTACTTGTAATTCTTTATAATGCAGAGCATGAATCCACAGCATACATTCACCATAACTAATAATCAAATACATCATTTAAAACAATATTTTTTGATTTCTTGTTTATTTATTACAATTTGAAAACATATGGCAAAATTTTAAACAAAACAAAGATTTACAATTTACAAATTTATTTTATTTCAGTCCTTTTTGAAACATTGTTGAATTCTTTTTCAGATATATTGACAGGTTTCCAATACAACTTCAAGGTTTTAAATACGTCATGGACCCCACAATTGATGAACAACAGAAGTTCAGAGTATATCATGCAAGCTGGAGCTTTCTGTGCAGATGTAAGAATAGATTTATAGATCATTTCAGATTGTTTTATTGTATAAAATTACATTGAAATATTCAATTAAGTATAGATGTACATCTCACTGTGCTAGCTTATAAAATCATAAAGAAAAAGATACCAAACAGTTAATGTTGCTTATATTTAGTAAGATAAACTCTTAAAATTTAAAATATCAGAACACAAGGAACTTCAAACCAAATTACTGTACAGTGATTTAAATTGCTGCATCTTAAAACGTGATTCAAAAATCATGTGCAAAGTTTCTTTGTTTTTTTTAGGTTAACAGAATTATTCGTCAGTATCCCAATTTGTTCCCTAATTTCAAAGAGTGCAAAGTAACTGAGTTCATGTAAGTAAACCTCATATACTTATTGTATTACATATAGTCTTTGCATCAGTCATTTAAGAAACATACAGTATATCCTTACCACCATTTATGGCAAATGCTTATTTTTTAGTAGGATAAAGTTAAAAGATAACACTGTTAATTCAGAAATAATTTCATGCATTTGTTATTGCGATTTTTGAAAAATAGGCAAAATAATTGCAATGTCAGGAAAATCTTCATACAGATGTATGTATTAGATATAAGAATGCAAGTTCTTATTATTGCGATACTTACTCAGTCACATTATTCACATTATTTTTTAAAACCCACAAAAATTTCTGCATTTACAGTTACTTAAATTTACATCTTGCATTGAATAGACATGTCATTTTTACAATTATACTTATTTAGATTATTTTTTAGAAATTAAAATTTGTTTAAATTTTAGACAGTAATTTTATTTTAAAGAATGTAAAACATGGTATTATCAAGCACACATCAATATTCTACTGATTTGTTATATTTTTAGACGAGATGTTCAGACTGGGAACGTTGGTAGTGTAAACTGGGAGGCCGTTTTCACAGGAGACCAGAATCAAGGACTATCACAAACACTCAAGGACACCCTGTTTAGTGAACTACCTCAAGAAATATGGGGCAATTCTAAAGCTATAAGAATAGGAAACATGTTGATTTACCTTATGGACTATGAGACAACTAGAGCACAACTTGACCTACAGGCATTAAACTTGACTTGGATGAATGATTTGTTGAATCCAAACTCATTTTATTTCAAGTCCTACTCACAAGCTATTTGTGCTGATGTAAGTAGTATAAATCACATAGGAATAGGTGGCCAACCTGCTGGGTTATAACTTGTAGATCATTTGTTTATCTGGAAAGGCCACCTCACTGGATTATAACTGCAAGACCATTTGTTTATCTTGAAAGGCCACCTATTGTTGTTATGCTAAACAGTTAAAGTGCATTTCCAATTTATGATATTGTGTCATAAAACTGCATTTTTTTATCTTCCTGAAAATATTAAGTTCTGTAAGTGATAATATACTATTTGTATATTATGGTTTATTGAAGCATTTCGAACAAAATGTTATGTGTTTTAGAGGGCCTGAAATTAATTTGGACATATATGACTGACATGAAAATATCCTGCTTTGACATGCCAAATCATAAAATAATTTTAATTATCAGCTTGTCAATAGAGTGGTTGATTAGAAAAACTCGCTAGAGCTTGTGTTTATGTAGTTTATTGAATATCGACTCTAAATAAAACTTTTAATTTGAATTTGAATTTAGAGATGGGACAACAAGGGAGGGGTTGTGTGAAAAATATGTTCAGGTCATGTAGCATGGTATCAGCTTCTGTTTGACAATGTCATACCTTATGATTCAATAAATGAAGATGTAATACTTTAAAGAATACACAGTTACTTATCAGAACCTTTGTGACTGTTTTTACTTCCTTGTAAATTTGAAACATGAAGCAACTTCAAAGCTATTCAATATGAACCATTTTGTATGATCTTTATTATGGAGCCTTGAATAGGATGTCTTTTTAACAATGCTTTTATAGTTAACATCTTTCCTGATATTTTACAGATTGATCGACTCATGCAGCAATTCAAAGGCCAGTTTCCAGGTTACACTGGATGCAGAGTCACAGCATTTGGGTTTGTTTATATTTATTTTACATTTCGAGGGATGAATAAAATGATTTCATTAGGAAAATTTCCATACCAAAAATATGCATTTTTGAAATTAAACCTCATCCAAATTCCATGTTAAAATCTTTTAGGATAAAAAAATTAAAGGAAATTATTGTTAAAATGATTTTCATGTAATTATAAATTCCAAATCTCTAGTTTTTCTATCATTACTTTAATGTTCATGTAATGATACATTCCAATATTTCTTGTATTTCTGTAATTTCCTATATCAAAAAGGGTTAGTTGTTATCTATAAACCATTTGTATTCCACAGAAATAATCCAACTACAGCATCGATTGATCTGACGTTTGAAGGTCAACATTTCAACCTTCAAGACAGAATTATGAACTTGTTTAAAACTCAACTTCCTGAAGTTCGTTACCAGAATTTCCTTGGATACGTCCTTGGAAATCTATTGTTCTTCAAAGACTTCTTCACAGATTTTACTGCAGTGCCCTTGACCTTCAGAGTACTCAACTTAACATGGGACCAACAACTTCTAAACAAAAATTCTGGAATGTTCCAAGGTCATGCCAAACTGTTCTGTGCAGATGTGAGTTGTGCAGTTTCTTATGAAATCAATTATGGGGTTATAGAATACCTTCCTATCAATAGTACGCTATCAATGTGCCTGCACAATCAATTTCATGAAAAAAAACTTAGTAAAATACTAATTAAGTCATGAACTTTTCAGCTTAATTTACGATCAATTTTTATGCCCCACCTACGATAGTAGAGGGGCATTATGTTTTCTGGTCTGTGCCTCCGTTCATTCGTTCGTTCGTTCGTCCGTCCGTTGGCTTCAGGTTAAAGTTTTTGGTCAAGGTAGTTTTTGAAGAAGTTGAAGTCCAATCAACTTGAAACTTAGTACACATGTTCCTCTTATGCCCCACCTATGATAGTAGAGGGGCATTATGTTTTCTGGTCTGTGCCTCCGTTCGTTCGTTCGTACGTCTGTGCGTCCGTTCGCTTCAGGTTAAAGTTTTTGGTCAAGGTAGTTTTTGAAGAAGTTGAAGTCCAATCAACTTGAAACTTAGTACACATGTTCCCCTTATGCCCCACCTACGATAGTAGAGGGGCATTATGTTTTCTGGTCTGTGCCTCCGTTCGTTTGTTCCTTCGTTCGTCCGTCCTTCTGTGCATCCGTCTGTGCGTCCGTTCTCTTCAGGTTAAAGTTTTTTGTCAAGGTAGTTTTTGAAGAAATTGAAGTCCAATCAACTTGAAACTTTGTACACATGTTCCCCATGATATGATCTTTCTAATTTAAATGCCAAATTATAGTTTTGACCCCAATTTCATGGTCCACTGAACATAGAAAATGAAAGTGCAAAGTTCAGGTTAATGTTTTTGGTCAAGGTAGTTTTTGATAAAGTTAAAGTTACATCAACTTGAAACTTAGTACACATGTTCCCTATGATATGATCTTTGTAATTATAATTCCAAATTATAAGTTTGACCCCAATTTCACGGTCCACTGAACATAGAAAATGATAGTGCGAGTGGGGCATCTGTGTACTATGGACACATTCTTGTTTTTTAAGATTTTGTTTTAGAGTGCCTTTGCACAGGGGATTATGTATTGCCAATGGAGGCACGAAGAGTCTTGTATATCTGATAATATATGTCTATTTAGTAAAACTGAGACTATGTGTAGAATTACCCTATTAGGTTAAATATTTGTTAATTTCCACATCTTTATCATTGTGTTATTAAAACTGACATGTCTGCTCTGAAATATCCAGATTTTATCATTCAGTTAATTTAAAAAAAAGAATTTTGAAAAGATTGCAGAATTTTACTCTTTTTTTTCAAATATAAATTACTAAACTAATTCTCTTCATATCGGCTGGCATATAAAACTGCTACCGGTTTTACAAATATACTTAAGAAATACTTAGAATGACTAGATTTGACAAGACTTATGTTAAATATTATTTTGCAGGTTGACAATTTATTGAAGAGACATCCATCACTATTCCCTGACTACGAAAGCTGCTCAATAAAAGAGTTTGGGTGAGTAAAACCCTTTTCACTTCAGTTCATTCTTTATTAGGAGATTTCGTAAGACTTGTTTGTCATAGAATTTAGTTGTTAACAATAGTATGGGATAATTAATCAGTTTAACTACTTTGTAGACTTTCACAGCAATTCACATATTTTTTCACTACATCTAGATGAGTCCATTATAACACAGGTAATTTGTTTTTTTTAGCAATAACCCAGTAACCATAACCATGGAACTACAGTTTGGTGGTTCCAATAAGAACGTACAACAGTTACAACAGAATGTTGCTGGCATGATGTTTGAAGACTTCCCTCGATATCGCTACATGAACAGTATTGGTCATCTTGTAGGAGATCTAATTGTCTTCTATGATACATGGGAGTATATCCTGCATGGTAAGATATATGACCAAGTTCTAAATGTTTTATGTACTTAATTTTACAACAGTTGAAGTATCATTAAACTAGTGGGAAAAATATCAAGAAAGTTCAACATATTTAAAGTGAAAAATTGAAGTTGCATTTAAGGGCTTTTCCATTAAAAATATATGTGGGTGGGTAGGAAGGGACTTTCAAATATTCCTATAACCAAGAACCATTTTTTTTAATAATTTTGCATATTGGTAATAGACATTATAGACGCATGATGAAAAAAGACCTGCGACCCACATTCAATAATTCAACTTTCCTTCCTACCCTCCCACATACATTTTAGTGGAAAAGCCCTAATAATAGAAATGTTCCTGGCTGTGATCATATAAAAAGTAGCATTCAATTGCTGCATGAAAGAATATATTGCAGAAAGAAAATAATTCTGGAAATATATAAACATTATGGTTTTATTTTTTTAGATGCCTGGTTGTCCAACATCACCTACTATGTATACAGTCTCCCACAGGCTGAACAACATCTCAACAAGGACTCCTCAGAATTCAAAGAATTTGAGACAAATTTCTGTAATGATGTAAGTCCTATAGTTGTATTCTCATGTGAATGTGTGGCATATGCATTGTGACTGTCAAAAGATTTAATCTCCAAAACCAACATTTATTTTACCTTCTACGACTCAGAAATAGTGTAGTGGTTATGGACATCTGGTTTTCACTGTTATGGTAACAAAATGTTATGGAATTTGAATACGTTGGTGACATCTAATAAAAGATAAAAACTTTAGTTTGTATAACTAATATTTTCATGTCCCATCTATTTTCTGAAAGTTGCAAATCTGAAAAAAATGAACTGGTAAAAAATTCAAATCCAAAAGAATATTATTGACTATAGATTGCATTTTGATTGGATGTTTTATTTTTTAGATTAATAACTTTTTCAAAAACAGTGTGTTGCAACAGAGATATTACCGATGTTTCTTTGATCACATAGCGTGAGTATGATACTAGTCCTTGTTAATACATTGTGTAAATGATCATGCCATGATTTATCTAGTATGTTACATGTGTAGTGTGTATAAAAGTTTCATCTTTTTTATTACTGTTTGAATATTTGGAAGGAGGTAATTTAAGATGAAGCTTTCACAGATTCATTGGGTTTTTTTAAGATTTATAGTTTGCAAACTTTTTACTTGTTAAAAGACATTTGTTGCTTGTTGGTTCATAATTTGGTGTAAAATGCAGTGTAATACAATATCTATGGGGTTCTTTCAATGCATTCATTAGGCTAACAATTAAATTTTCTTATAGAGGGCATTGGTAACTGTCTCAAGCAATTAATATCATCATCTTTCTAGTTCTAGAAAGAAAGAAAAAATGTATTTGTTTAATTATTTTCATTTTAATATATTTCATATCTAATAATTCAAATTTGTATATTGATTACTTGGAAATAATATCATAATGAATTGAGTTTAACCATAGTCTTTTGTGTAATAACTGAACCTTAATTAATTCATTTTTTATCCGTATTTAGTCCAGGCAGCCCAGACTATACACTGACCTTCAGTCTGGTATTCAATGGTACAGATGAAATCCAACAAGAACTGGTTACCAATGCAATAACCAGTCAGGCAGACACTTACCCCATACAGAACAGAGACATGATGTTTATTGGAAACAACCTCGTCTACTCTGGAGGTGGATTTGATAACATTGCCATCAATATATCGGATTATCTCCTTGGACCTGTAGGACCCACACCTAGTCCAGGTGAGTAATAGCTAAAATGGATGCAAATTCTCAAATAATATTATAGCTTCAATAATTTTGAGTTTTATTGAATTTCAGACTATTGACAAACAGAAAATATTAAGGTTTAAGTATTAGATAATAAAGATGTGCCAGAAAGTTTTTGATTGAAACACAAATGACCAGAGACTTTTTGTGTTGTGTTTTAATAACCGAATTATATTTTGATTTCAGTGAAGACAGTTTATAACATGTCTTTTGTGTTGCTGAACTTTGATTACAACTCTCAGCTGGCCAATCCTAACTCAGCTCAATTCCAAATGCTGGCAAACAGATTCTGTAAAGCAGTAAGTTTTTGTACTCAAGGGATTTAGATATAATTTTGATCCACATTTTGACAAAAAAAATCAAGCTTAGCTCATATCCTCTTTTATTAATTAATAAATTTTAAGGAGCTTATTATAGTACAATTTGGTAAGGTTCAAAAATATAACTGACTTATTCATATATTTTATCTTTTGAAAATAGACTGTGTCTTTTATTAATATCAGGTTAAGTTGTCTCGTGAAGATAGGATAGATATGTCAAATATGATTTTATCTTTTTCAGTTAAATGAAACATATGGGCCAGTAACTGATGCATCAGGGAGACTGGTTCCTAGAGAATCTTTTAAAGATTATGAAAACTGTGAAGTCAAAGCATTTACGTAAGCAAAGATATTAGAAGTGCAAGAGCTGTTAATTGATTAATGTTTTGTCTTTTGTAAAGGGTTATAAAAGTCATGTGAAACATTCAAGGTAAAAGGTGAAAAAATATTGTTTGACAAAAAATTAAGTTTAATTAATGTAAGTTTTCTTTCTTATTTGGAGTTCATCAACAATGTACTAAAAGATAAATACCTAATTCATTTTTAAAGAACAGCTTGAAGTAAAGGGAGATAACTTTATGTATGATATTCATCTGCAGGAGAGATTCATCTGGAGTTGACAAGGTCAATTTCATCCTGACCTTCAGTGGTGAACAAGATTCAACCTTAGTGACCTTGATAAAGGGATTGTTGATAGAGAATGCTCCCAGAGAAACAGTCAATGGTCAAATCACACTGCATGTTGGTGGACTGTATGTGTTTGAGAGTGACTTAGCTATTGAACAGGCTACTGTGTCTGCCACAAGTCCAGGTTCAGGTTCAACCGGTCCCACTGCTACAGTTCCACAAAGTAAGTCAGCATTTTATATACATAGTGGAAAATATTCGTAGTAAAGACATGAAATCTATTTGAAAGTGAAGAGTTAGATTTCCAAGACATCTGAGATTTTCACCAATATTTATATAAACTGATGTTTCATTCAATGTTTTTTGGTTTTTTTTTTTAAATATAAGATTAAATAATAAAGGAATCAAATGAAGTAAAATCAATAGAATAAAATAAAGAAATGAGAAAAACATTTTTACAAAGTATAGATTTTAGTTCTAAATTATTGATTTAATTTGCTTTTAGTTATGCCGTTTTTATTTGTTTTGTATTTTTGTTTTGTGATTATTTGTTACTAAAACACTGCTTTATACACTTACTGTTCATACTGCAAATATAAATAGCATGTCATATTCAAAATCTGTGGAATGAATATATAATGTGTATTCTATATGAAAACTTGGGAATGGAAAACAAAATAATTCTGCATGGACAATCATGTATCAACTGATGTTTATAATTATCTGAATTATTTGAAAGGCATGACCTTATCATCCTCTTATTGCTGTAAATTGAGAAATTGTTGCATACATTTATTTATGCGGTTTTTGAAGAATGAACAAAATTGTTCTGAAGAAGAAGCTGCATACAGATATATGTATCAGTTATCAGAATGTGGGTTTCTATTATGCCAAACTCACCTAGAGGCGTTATTTCACATTTATAAAAACCTTGCAATAATTTCTGAATTTACAGTAATAGAGGCGTTTGATACCAGCACACTGCTGTTTTGCACCAATTAATATTGGAAACCATCTATAAATAAGCTGTTCCCATTATTGGTTGACTCCAGTTGGAACATTGATTACAAAATCCCAATCCTGTTAATCCCATTTAACTGAATTATTGATACAAAATAGTAAGAAGATTAGTGTTGACTTTGACGCAGTGTTTTTCTATGTTAATTGCACTGAAATGCATCTTATTGATGGGATTGTATAATACTTGACAGCTTCTCTTATTTCTAAGGACAAACTCTTTGAAAACTAAATGGATAAAAGATGATTGTAGAAATTACATCTTTTGGTGGCAGTAATTTTCTGCAAATGTTGAAATAATTGAGAGATTAAAAAAATCATAATGAGGAATGATCTGAGGCTTATACCTTGAGTGGAGATCAACATCTTAAACCCTAGTTAGTTGTTATAGCAAAAATTTATGATATGTCAACAATTCTTTACAAGAAAAGAACTTATATAAAGCACTTTTGTCCCTGTTTATTTGACACTGATTGGAATAAGAAAATTGAGTAAATCTGTAAAATATGCATTGAATTTGTTTGAAATGGTATTAAGTATATCAGGAAAAAGTTTACTTCTGAGAAAAAGATTATTTTGCTTATTTAAGGTAGCACAATACAAAGATTTTTCATCCCCAATCAGACATCTTTAAACTGATGTAATTCCACTCATCTTTCTTCAAATTTTATAAATGAGGTACCAAAAGAAAGGAGAAGGATTAATCTTTCAAATTGTGATAATTTAATTATGACATAATTATTACATAATTAATTGTAATGTAATTAGTTGCCATTCTGTGATGTCCATACTTGAATGAATTTAGCTTCTTTGTTCTTCATAGCATCCCAAAATACTTATAGATTCTTGCACAACACAGTTTGATCTCCAAAACTGTGTCTCAGATTTTTCCTATTGTATTTCATTCTCTTATAAATCTTCAATGAAGTTTGCAACATCAATTCATTAGAGACCACTAAGTTCAATTGGGTATAAAATTTGTTCTATTGATGTTTTTGGAAATCTGAGACACAGTTTTGGAGGTCAAGCTGTGTTGTACAAGAATCTATAAAATATTTTGAGATGCTATGAAAAACAAAGACGCTAAATTCATTCAAGTGTGGACATCACAATATAGCGACTAATTACATAATAATTAATTATGTAATAATTATGTCATAATGAAATTATCACAATTTGAAAGACTAATCTTTCTTCTTTCTTTTGGTACCTCATTTATAAAATATAAAGAAGGATGAAATGAATTACATCAGTTTAAAGTTGTCTGATTGGGAGTGAAAAAATCTTTGCATTGTGCTACCTTAAATGACTTTTTTAAAGAAAGTAGTAGGAAAGCTTCTCTGTTCAAGTTGATATAAATTATCTGTCCCATAAACTGAATAATTTATGTCATAGTTATCCCATTTTGATAATATAATACTTTCTTAAACTTCTCAGCATATTTATTTTCTTGTCTAGAGTAGAAAATATTTACTTCTCTTCTTAACATTTGACCTAGTTAGATTTCTCTTTACTTTATCAGACTTAATAATGCTTCCAATCTTTACTGCCATACTTTACCAATGTAAATTTTATATATTTGGATACTTCAAAATCTTCAGTAATATTTCCTTAGTTAGATTCTTCAAATTTTCAAAATCTTCTGCATTTAATCAAACTGGACTAACAACAATCAGTTACCATGGTAACGATGGATTGTGATTTTCCAGATCCCTGTTATGGACTTACTACTGAAGCATATTACATAGATCCAAACAATTGCCGTGGTTACATATACTGTTATCCTGGACTGGATCCAATAACTGGAACTTGTCCCTCTGGCACATCATTCAACATAGCAACAAAAGGATGTCAAGTTGATTCTTCTTGTACTTGAAGTATCAGGGATGTTTTACAGACTTTGTGCTCATTATTTATTTTTTATGTTGACTTGTTGAGATCTTTAATTTTTAATACTAGGAAATTTTAAATGGAGGATATACTTTTTTTTATACTATAAATGTTTGATATTTGATGTGAAAATTTTAGTTTAAAGCCATTGCAATCAACTTGTTAAGTGTAGAATATGTCTCACTGTATGTGTGTCCTGAAATTGGGAAATATAACCTTATTATAAAATAATCTTTCAAGGGCTGATAAATGAGTATTGACCTGCACAGAATATATATAATATATCTATCACATGCTTGTAAACATTTTGATTAAGAAGCACTTAATATATCAAACTAGTAAATACCTATTTCACTTTATAAAGATTTAAGCAATACTACATAGGATTAGGTGTACAGACTATTATCACACCTCACCGGACCTATATGTCTCTCAGCACTTTGCACACTAAAGTCAAATACTGAGCAGGTATTTTGTGATTACAGATCCGTGTGAAGGTGTTTCTGGTGTGGCTTACTTCAATGATCCGACTGATTGTAGAGCTTACCTGATATGTTATCCTGGAATGCCACCGTACAAACTCACCTGCTCACCTGATTATTCATTTGACTTAGGAACTTCATCTTGCAAATTTGATGTAACTTGTCCATAAACATACTGCTATTGAAATTCTTGAAAAACATATTTTTATATGGATTGTTTAAAATGTTATTGTTTGCTACATTGCAAATTCAAGATAAATTTTTTTTTTGGATCAAGAAAAATGTCAACTTATTGATTAATAGTGAAAAAATATCTTCAAAATCATATCAAATAAAAACTCATTTTATAAATGAAACATACTATATAAGTATTTTATCAGTTTATAAAGATTTATACTTCTCTACTGATAACGCTGTGATTAATTTTAATATTTTTTGGACTTTATGTGTTAATACTGTTTTAAACAAAATTTACCAAGGACTTTCCTTTTAAACTATTTCATGCAAAATTTAATGAATACATTTTTAAATGAGACAAAACAAATGCTTGACATTTCTTTCCCTAATGTGAGTCCCTCTTTTATGATGAAATCCAAAGCATATTAGGGAAAAATCTCAAAAATGGCCATAGTTAGTAGCTTTTAATTTCAGTTTTATATTTTATGCATGTGTACAGATTTATGAATATTTATTAAAATTTCTTCCACCAATTTTATTGCATATTTTTTTTATGCTCATTGAATTTGTTTTAAAGGTTTGTTACACATACTACTTACAGTATGGTAGAAGCCAATGATAGGAAATGGTTTATATATTTTACCATTGAACTTAGACCTCTCATTTGGTCCCTAGTTATACAACCATACAAGGTTAACAGTTGTATAAGTATAATAATACATGTATATGATACTGTCTCAGGTTTCTGTGTGAAAAGTTTATCTTGATGTTGGATTTTTCTGTCTGTTCACAATAGATATATTAACAGAGAAAAAATACGGGCAGTGCTTTTATGTTATATATGGTCATTTAAGGTTTGCTATGTAGACTTTTTCACTTGTTTGTTACAGCTTTTTCATACTTTTGATTGCAAGACAATTAATAAAAAGATACTTTGTGTAATGATGCCTTTGGTGACAATCTCCCATGAAAAGTAGCTCACTTTGACCTATATTTTACAATTTATTCACTTGGAGTTTTACTATGTTGCTTTGAATTATTTACTTGGATATTAGTTATAGAGGCTCCCAAAATATCAAAAGAATGATTATGATTTAAATTGATTGTCTGAAATAGTTATATGTAACTTAAAGCATATTAAATTTAAAAAACCTGTATCTGTAAAATCAATGACACTATTTGAGTCATTTATAGTTGGGGGTCTTCTTTACTTGCAGATTTATAAATTGTTTTTAAAGTTGTGTCATTTAACAAAAACAAATGTGACACCTGAGTCATGTCTTGAAAGTAAAACCTCGTTAAATGTTTGAATATAGAATCGAAATGACATAAAGCATGTATGTAACTAACCTTAATTTGATGAGGCATGATAGAACAAGTGTATGTGCATTATTGTTATTGATGTTTGCATGTAATGCTATGAGAAAACCAACAGACATTGCCGTCAGTACTAACGAAAAATAAATAAATGGCTTTCCATACAAAGGAGATGTCTGCATGTATGTCTGATTTTAATGGAGAATGACAAAAACAAAACAAGAAGAAATGCATGTTTAATTTTTTGTCAGATAAGCTTGTAAACAGCAGCATGTGTTTTGTTTGTTTGATGCAGACACAAAATCAATGAAAACAGTGATTGCTTGTGTCTAAAATTCAACATTGCATGAAAATGATGCAAGCATGAAGCAGATACCAAGGCATGGACAGTTGAGTACATGTTAAATGTTGACAGTTGCATGGATAACTCTAGATAAGCTGATGGCGACTGCATGGTACTCAGTAAGCTGATGACAGTTGCATGGATAACTCTAATCGAATGTGTGACTTATTAATGGAAAGATGTTTTTTACACTTCCAGCAGCATCATGCAAAGGAGTAAAAACTGTTGGGGAAGTTTACTTTTCGGATCCAAATAATTGTCGAGCATTTATATTTTGTTCACAAGAGACGCCAATGAGTTACTCATGCCCAGCAGCATACAAATTTGATCAAACAAAAAAGAATTGCGTTCCTGATGCAAGTTGTAAATAGTGAAAACAATGACGAAATACTGTGCCATAGGCTTGCCAGAGGATAATGACGGCGTATATTATTGTTTTATGCATATTCTCAGATTATATGGACCATCTGGACACCACTAAATTATAGAAATTGTCAAATAAATGTCGAAGATAGAAACAGGTCAATTGATTATTTTCATAATGCAACTTCAATGAAAAGACACTATAATATGAGCTGCGTTTGATAGAAATCGACCTTATGCAAGTTCATGTACACAGATACATGTATGAGGCTTTGTTCAATTTTGGAATAATTAAGATATAAAAGATGCATTTGGGTCCGTTTTGAAGGGTTGTCTTCTTATGAAAACATACTTTTGGAACAATAACAGACTTTCCATAGAAGTTATTTCAACACAAAATAGGTTAACAGAGGTATTGATTTTCATTTGCATACGGTCGATTACTGTCCGATGCAGCTCATATACTTTTTGCAAAAATAAAAGAGTTTTGAAAATGTTTGTTGACAGAGAATTAGCAGTAAGAAAACAAACAAAAACAACAAAAGAAACATGGGACATAGAAAAGGATGTTTCATGCCTTAGAGATTTGTACTTATTCTCAGATTCTTAAATTACCATTTGAAGGTCAAGCAGTTAAAGAAACTTAAAAAAGGACTTCTTTTGACTTTTAGGAGAATTTAATATTGCTGAATACTGTTGTTTAACTAATTATCCATTTCAGCATTTTCTAAATACAATGCAAATAAAGTTAATTATATACAAACCAGTTGTGACTTTATTTATTTTAATGTCTTGTAGTGCACATAGAATAATTTGTATTTTATCTTCTCTTTCTGTATTTGCTAGTAATACATTATTGTCAACTCTACTCACTGTACCTGCTGTTACCACTTGCAAATGAACTTAGAAGGCAATACATATTTTGTCAACTCATATACAGATTTTTTTTGTCTAGAATTATTGAGTCAAATAGTTGGCAAGAAACCCACTTTGACACATGACAGAATGTAGAAACAGTACATGTGTTGGAGGCAATATCCCATTATATTTAATTAAAACCTTCAACTAAATCTCAACACATGATCTACAATGATGAACTCACATGATACATAGCATAGAAACAACTGACAGGTGTTTATGACAACAACATTTATAATTATAACAAATTTTTATACGACCGCAACATTTTGAGGGGAAAACAGGGGTTTCCTCGTTAATAGACAATTTAAAAGCAGTGTACACTGCTTTTAAATTATCTATCTAAGACTTTGATGATGTATTTTAATGGGTAATTATGGTTGCAAACTCCATTGAAATTTTTGAAGAGATTATTCCACTTGCTCATATTACAAATGGTATCATCAGCTCATAAGTCAGTGAACTAAGATTTCAACTCTCACAGGCAACGTTGACATAAAGGTTGCTTTTGGTCACATATCTTCTCACAAAGACAAGTATTTATACAATCTTGGCATTCATGTTTTGGATTAGAACATTCCTGATGAAATTGCTTCTGACGGACTATTTATTCTCAGGAAAAGTTGTCTTCAATTGTTCTGCACTGTTCTATTTGGTCTTTTATAGTGAAATAGCATCAGTTGTATTCAGATATTTATGTATCCTTTGTTTTTAAAATTTGAAGCTATTAAAAGTACTCTTATTCAGGCAAATTTCGGAAACTGCCAAATTTATAAAGGATGTACACTTTTGAGGAGCCAAAAATTTATAGAATTAACCAGATTTTTGGATTTATATGACTGTAAAAAAAAATCTTTTTTGCTACAGCCATTTGAAAGTACTCAATTTGAAGATTTTCTTATTTTTAATAATTTTTTACCAATTTTGGGCTATTTTCATATAAATAATCATAGTTTCACAATTAAACTTTTTTCATACTTTCAACAAAGATGGAATAAACCAATCTTAATAAGTTTAACTTGAATAAAACTATAGTTAAGTGTTTATATAAGAAAGTTGCTTTTTCATGTCAAATAACCATGCTGTCAATTGTGTCAATTTTTTTTTTTAGAACAAAAAGCATATTATTTCAACTTTTCTGTTATGCATGATAGAATTTGAAAAGAAGAAAAAATGATATGGCAGGACATGTTTTTAGTAAAATCATTTCTTGTACCCCTCACTCATTTTCTTAACGTTTAAGCTGATGGGATGGACTTGATTTGAAACAAAATTAAAAATTTTATTACTCAAAAACTGCTTATTGTAAATACACTATTCAATGTGTGCATTTCTTATTATAATCATATATGCATTGGAACATATGTTATTTAACCATTCCCTTTTTACGATCAGTCATCAGATGCAGTTTGTTTTAAATAAGGTCTGTTCCTGAACTACTTTCTGTGATAGATCAGCATTAATTAATACTCTGATTTGTTGTTACAAATGTATTTCCAACCTTACACCAGTTCTTAACAACATATACTGGGAGTTGACAGGGGGTATAGAAATATGATCATCTATCCTGCAGTAAAGCCCTTGCTGTAAAGGGGCATCTGTTTGACTGTGCAGGATTGTTACCCTGTCAAAGTATATTAGTAGTAGTATTATCATTATTAGTGAGATCACCCTCAGTTTTTGGTGGGGTTCGTGTTGCTTAGTCTTTAGTTTTTTATGTTGTGTCATTTGAACTATTATTTGTCTGTTTGTCTTTTTCATTTTTAGCCATGGTGTTGTCAGTTTATTTTCGATCTTTGAGTTTGAATGTCCTCTGGTATCTTTCACCCCTCTTTTATCTTGTCAATATATATTTATTGTACCCAACAAAAGATCACTTGGACATTTTCTTATAAACAATGCCGTAGTATCTATAACTGATGGAAAACATATTCTATACTCTTCATTCTGTAAAGAACAAAAAACTGTAAATGTTGTACCAGTTGACATTTTACAGAATTTGTTTTCCTCTTTGGAACGTATGTTATAGTTCTGTCTTATTAACCACACTGTTCTTTCAAAACTATATTGTCGGTTGACACCTATTCTAAACATCTTATCTAGACATACTTTTCGAACTCATGTATTCATGATTTAGCTTTTAAATAGGGCAGTTTATTGCTATTTTGTGCATTTTTCCTTTGATCTTTTTTTGTGATAATTTTTTATATCATGCTACTCGATTGAGATGGAAAATTATCGCTAGAATCTAAGGCGTTTCTAATGAAATTGACATGAAATTGACAACGTCGTCATAGGTAAAATAGCGATAAACAGATTGTCTTTGGTCATCTCTACTCGATTGGTTTTTTTTTTCGTTTTCTCCGTACCGGCTCAAGCGAGAAAATCAATCTCGTTGAGATGATAAACGATAATCTATAAATATCTGAAAAGTATATACAGATGGTTTGACAATATTTGTGATATGAGATTATTGTAAGAATATGAGAAGGTTTCATTTTGTCATGACGTCAATTTCAGAGTATCTCAACCTTTGGTATCATTTGCGTAACACTTCAGAGTATCCATCCCTTTACAATATTTCCATTGGTTTTGAAATGAAGTGCTATATCATAAGATTATTTTTAGAAAGACTCCTATACCATATACTATAATGAATTCTTGGATATCAGCTGAGATAATTCTTTGTATACTTATCTATAATGTAAAGATAAATGTATTTGCCTTAGAAATAATTGGCTAGTTATACTTGTCTAGAAATCTTAATGACATATATTTACCACTACACTAGTATGCATATATTTGTGTCTACCAGTTTGCTTTTAAAAAGAAGATAGTCGGAAAATATATTAGTTAAATAATTATTTATCAGAGGCTCTTTTCAAAATATGCAATCGTAGTTATAATGATATGTTTATGACTAAATTGATTAAATTTATTCTGAATAGATATTCTATTCAATCGTTTCAGGTAATAATTGTACCACTATTATTTTTTAGATAGATATTAGTGTATAACGGTAATATTTGATCTTATCAGGGAAAGTTCTGTAACATTGCTTTCATCGTGTAAGTTCTTCAAAACTTTCAGAAGTACAACTATTTCTTTTGGTGATTTATCAGTTTATTGACACTTCTTCTGTACGCCTCGAAAGTATCACAAGCCAAATTGTTAGCTAGTATAGGGTGACGTGAAATGTCTTGATTTGCTCTTTTCGTAAATTATTTTTTTGTTCAGTGATTTATTTGAAACAGTAGGATTAATTTCCAGTTGTAACACTCTTCTGTTGCTTTCCAGCTGGTTTGATTTGAGCGCCACTGGTGGATTTTATATAAACAAACGTCTGGCGTATCAAATTATGAACCCAGTGAACTGCTTGGAAACAAATAATTTAAAATTATTAACGCAGATTAAATAAAAATGCTTGAACTAATAGTTTGCAATTATTATTATTAAATCTTTCTACGAGTAACTATTTTTAAGATTATCAAAATAGTATCAGTATATTGCTACACTGCGCTGTTTGTTAGTGGTGTATGTGATTGTTGAATTACCTAATGAGTGAGAAAAGAAAAATTCAATACTTCATTAATAAATGAAAATAAGACTCGGAAACGAAATGTAGGGTCCACTGATATTGAAAGGAAAGCTGATTAACCCAGAAGCTCTTGTTGTTAGGTTTATTCTGAATAAAATACAAGAAATTATGTAATCTTGATACATTTGGGTGATATTAGGTTAGGAAAATTACTTCCATTCCATGGGGGATAAATTTATCTTTTAACATGACGTGGTACTTCCTATAAATCAAGTTATGTAATCTTATATCCTGTTGAAAAATATTGTCACAAATCGATTTAAAATGTGGTGCATAAGCAATATGTTTTACCATTTTAACAAGAATTTTATTTGATATAATGTACCTCTCGTACATCATGCAACCCACGTTCATTTTCAAACCGCATACTATTGACAATGTCACCTTGATAATAAGAAAATAACTCAATTAAATAATGTGGCATGCCGTTGGAAATATCCCACTGAATGTGTCAAAGCTCGAACCATGCTGTATTGTTATCAGAAATGCAGAATTTTCTTTTATTTGAAAGATATGCAAATGACCGTCGTATAGTACTGATGCCCTCTGATAAAATGAAGATAACATACGTAAGGCGGGATGAGTGAGACCAGATAAGTACACCGTGGACTGATGTAGAAAGAGAATAAATTAGGCTTCTTCATAAACAATGAAATTTTACTTAGGGACCAAATTAATTAACCAGAAGAGGACTAAACATGGAAGTATTGTAAACTACGGAAGGCTGGTCTTTTAAATATTTGAAGGCAAAGCAGAGAAGGATAAACCGTCCCGTTAAAATCTAGGTTAAAATAGATGATGTTTTCTTACTTCAAATTGTCAAGCTTTAGAGTTATCCATTTGATACAGAAATTTCCGTTTTGAATTTTCCTTAGTTCAGTATTTTCGTTATTTTACTATCTCTTTTTACTATATATAAAATTAAGGGAACAGTAGTTTACTGGTGTTCAATCTCATAGTTCGAGTAAAAAGAGACAACCAAGGAACCAATTATTAAACAAAAAAAACAGAGGTCGGGTGTGTCGAGAGACAGGGTATAGGCGTTTTCTTTGTTTATCACTGGTAATGTAAATTTACTATGGCACAATCAAAATAGGACAAAGTTAGTTAAATTGCAGATCACATTTTTTTACTGTTAACTAAAGATCTTAGACCTCCGAAAACATTTAACTATGAAAGATGGGCAGAAGCCGAAAACATTTAACTATGAAAGATGGGCAGAAGCTGTATTTATTTACGTATGTATGTTGATCAAACAATATTCAACATTAATGAGAACGAGAGCGTAGGACATAGGTATGATGAACGCAGTATACATAATTGTTAAGTCTGTAAAATTCGTATTGCAAAAGAGTTTTTAGTAGGTAACAAAAAATGAAACATATTGTAGGCCTTTAAGGTCCGTAGTTTACACACTATACATAATTGTTAAAGGAAGGATTTAATTCTTCAAGACGTGTTCATAATGATACAATATAACACCATTCTCACCTAAATAGTATTTTAGAATAAAGCCAAATAAACAGAAATGCAAACACTAACATATATATTTGCATGTAATCATATCGGGTATATCAAGAAAGATATTCAAAAAGGCGAAATACAAAAAAGTAAGATCACAAAAAACTCCCGAGGAAATTTCAAAACGGAAAGTCCCTAATCAAATGGCAAAATCATTTCACTACAAAGTGTCATATATTAAATAACAGGAAAACAAATCTGGGAGAAAAATGACTTGTGACATGTAGTACAATGTTAATAATAGTCAGTGTTGACAGAAACCAATATATTTTAATCAGTATGCTCCAATATAGATGTTCTTGTGATAAACAGCATTTATAATTGAAACTCAATTTTAATGCTGTTTATTTTAAGGCATATCCAGAATGTTCGTCTAACCTTGACCATTTTTTATACTTCTGTGATCCTGGTTTAAAAATTTATTTAGTTTGTACGACATGACTATGACTTTTTGGTATATGGATTCTTTTGAAACGATATTATTCTTACATAATGTAATCCGAAGATTTCACGATAAAGAATTGTCTTCAAATTTGCAATTGTAAAGCATACGCATGTATGTTGAAAGTAAAACACTTCTACAACATCGCCGGTCCGTGACTGATTTGAAATAGAACGTCAATATTATTACAGTTAAAGTATTCGCATTGTCATCTGATGACGTCACACAGTAAAGCTGGTAATTATGACGAGTGCATTTGCATTCAGAAAATAGTTTGAACAAAGAAATTGAAAAATAGTAAATGGTTATTACGACAAAGAAAGTATTTGAAAATTGAATTAAAGACAAAACTATTCAACAGTACTGATTGTTAGCAATTAATGAGCAATTAATCACTACAAAACACATAACTTGTTGGAGGCAAGTACTGTTCCATAGAGCAATAACACGTCACATAGTTTGTTATACACTCATACAAACAACTCAAATTACTTAGTTTAACAATATACATTCAACAAATTGAAAAAATTAATTCCTAAGACCACAATCAAAACCCACAAGTCGGCTTAAGACGGACAATGTCTTGACAAAAAGGGAAAGAACAGACAATCAAAAGTCCACAATTGAGTTGCATAAACTCCAAAAGCAACAGTTGAACCGAATGACATATTTGTGTCCCATTCACAGTTATAGCTACATAATACTATAAGGTTTGAGTTAAGCCTGGAATAAATAATGCCATGGTATACGATGCCTATATGATCAGGAATTGTGACATAATAAGCTTCTAGCAGGCATACACTACGGCCGTACGATCTATAACTTATTCTTGTTTGCTTGTTGCACATTATGTCTTCATTATGAACTATGAATAATATTATATAATGTGTTATAGTGATTATAATAGATAGAAACTACTCGTCAATGATACCAGACTAACAATTGTGTACATCAGGCTCACGTTTCGTTTACAATTACTCTTCAGTAACGCTCAAATAAAAAAAAGTTGATGGGCCTAATAAAGTAAGAAGTTGAAACGCGTTCGTTGTCAATACAATGAGATTGAATGAGACTGTCTTACAAGTGAGAGGTTCAGCTGTCTAAAAAACCAGGTTTAATCCACCATTTTCTACATAATAAAATGCCTGTTACAAGTGTTGAATATGGCAGCTATAATTTCGGATATTGCAAGTCACAGACTTTTCAAGCAAGTCCGCATTGGAAAAGATGAAAAAGGGGAAAGATATTTCCTTAATATTTAATTTGCCAACAAAGATCTCGATGGCGTCAACTTAGGCAATATCCTTCATCATAAATTGTTCAATCAAAAATACCTCCTTATTTCAAAGACCAGTCTGTACCAATCATTTCTTATACCTATACCAAACCTATTGCAACTAAAATTTTCAATTACAAACACGTTTTCCAGGATCTCAGTATTGACGACTTCAAGTCTAAACCTCCTGATTGCACTTGTGCTAGTTTCCAATTCACATATAATTCGGCTGGCCACGTTATTACCGGTGACCTCAACATTGTTAATAACACTTCCCTACGAGATGTGTTCTCGAGTGGTCCGAAATATCGTGAGCCTAAATCCATCAATTGGAAATACAACTTTAATATTTTGATGGATTCAGTCGAGGATTATGCCAGGCAATGGGCTAAGCTAAGACGTAGACACTATTTACGAATGGATTAAGGCAGTGAGGTACCTGTTGATACAAATCAGAATTAAGAAACTAAATGGATCTATCAATGCCTATGCTTTGTAAATCTTTAAAGACCCAAATGTTGCAAAACACTTATCCTACCTTCATGACAAATATGTTGTTGTCCCCGCAGATAAAGCCCCAAACAACATCGTTTTTGTGTGTAAAACTCATTACATTAACTGCTTGATAAACGAATTAGGTACTGACAATTCACTTGGAAACTCAACATATACCCACACGACACTTACCAAAGAGGAAATCCTGGATAATCATAGGTCTGTTCTATGTTCCTTTGGAGTTTCAACCAAAGATGAAGAACTGGATCTTCAATCACTTTATTGGATACCTAAACTTCATAAGTGTCCTTACAAACAACGGTATATTGCTGGGTCTTCCAAGTGTTCCACGAAACCTCTTTCTTAATTGTTAACATCTATTTTATCAGCAATAAAAGAAGGGCTTCAAAGTTATTGCGAAACTGCCTATTCTAGAGGTGGCGTGAATAAGATGTGGATACTTAATAATTCCTACGATCTTTTAGAGTACATACAATCTGACTCTCTTTCATCTTGTAATAGTATTAAAACATTTGACTTTTCTACTCTTTACACAAGTATTCCACATTCCAAACTAAAAGACAAATTGAATGAGTTGGTATTGCTTTGTTTCATAAAAAAGAATGGCCAACGTAGATATCTTGTCTTAGGGAGGGATAAATCCTACTTTGTAAAGGATCACTCTGATTCTAACAAAAAATTCTCTGAAACTGACATTATCAAGATGCTTGATTTCTTGATTGACAACATATTTGTTACGTTCGGAGGACGTGTTTTTCAACAGACTCGGCATTCCAATTGGGAACAAATTGTGCCCCTCTTCTTGCCAACTTGTTTCTCTATTATTATGAGGTTGACTTCATACAGGAACTTCTTAGGAAGAAAGAAAAGAAGTTAGCGATATCCTTTAACTCTACTTTCCGCTATATAGATGATGTTCTACATCTTACATCTAGAAATTAACAATGAGGGTCGGTTGAAAACAAAACTTTACGACAAAAGAGATGAATTCAGCTTTCCAATTGTGAACTTTCCATTTCCAAGTAGCAACATTCCAGCAGCACCTGCATACGGTGTATGTATCTCCCAATTGATACAATATTCCCGGGCTTGCATTTTCTATCATGATTTATTAATAGAGGGCTGCTGCTCACAAGGAAGCTATTAAACCAAGAGTTCCAAATGGTGAAGTTGAAATCATCACTTCGTAAATTTTACGGACACCATCACGAGTAGGTAGACCGTTATGGAATAACCGTTTCACAAATGATATCGGATATGTTCCTTACGTCGTAACAACAATCTCCTTTCCTTTCATGAATGTGACCTTCCGAATTAGACTATTAACCGGATTTGTATTCACATAAGCAACACGACGGGTGCCACATGTTGAGCAAGATTTGCCCACCCTTCCGGAGCACATGAGATCACCACTATGTTTTGGTGGGGTTCGTGTTGTTTATTCTTTAGTTTTCTATGTTGTGTCATGTGTACTATTGTTTGTCTGTTTGTCTTTTTCATTTTTAGCCATGGCGTTGTCAATTTATTTTCGATTTATGAGTTTGACTGTCCCTCTGATATCTTTCGTCCCTCTTTTGTTGTCCATTAGTTTGATAACAACTCTCATATTCCTGACTTGGTACAGTCTTATGTAGAAAATGATGGATTGAACCTGGTTTTATAGCTAGTTAAACCTCTCACTTGTATGACAGTCGCATCAAATTCCATTTTATTGACAACGATGCGTGAACAAAACAAACAAACATGTTAGGTAAAAATGTCAATTAGTTATCAAAGGTACCAGGCTATAACAATTAAATACGCCAGACGCTCGTTTCGACTACATAAGACTCATCACTGACGCTTACATCAAAATATTTATAAAGCCAAGCAAGTACAAAGTTGAAGAGCATTGAGGACCCAAAATCCAAAACTTTGTGCCAAATAAGTGCAAATAGTTATCAAAAGTACCAGGATTATAATTTTATGCAAAAACCGGGGTGATAAGTGTACTAAACTAAAATGGATCTTATTGATACATTGGCTTTTTTCATCAAGTATTTGAATTTAATGTTCTTAATTTTAGGTCGTAAACAGTTTGTATTTATCAGTAAAAGCGACTTATGTTACGGGAAAATTTAGACTTTCAGTTAAAAACCAGTTTTTTACTCACCTGGCCCACAGGTTCAAGTGAGCTTTTTCCATCACTTGGCGTCCATCGCCCGTCGTCGTTAACTTTTACAAAAATCTTCTCCTCTGAAACTACTGGACCAAATTTAACCAAACTTGGCCACAATCATTACTAGGGTATCTAGTTTAAAAAATGTGTCCGGTGACCCGGCCAACCAACCAAGATGGCCGCCATGGCTAAAAATAGAACATAGGGATAAAATGTAGATTTTGGATTATGACTCTGAAACCAAAGCATTTAGAGCAAATCTGACAGGCATGAAATTGTTTATCAGGTCAAGATTTATCTGCCCTGGAATTTTCAAATGAATCGGACAACCGGTTGTTGGGTTGCTGCCCCTGAACTAGTCATTTTAAGAAAATTTTGCCGGTTTTGGTTATTATCTTGAATATTATTATAGATAGAGATAAACTGTAAACAGCAATAATGTTCAGCAAAGTAAGATCTACAAATAATTCAACATGACCAAAATGGTCAGTTGACCCCTTAAGGAGTAATTGCCCTTTATAGTCATTTTTTACCAATTTTTCGTAAATTTTTGTAATGTTTTACAAAAATCTTCTCCTGAAACTATTGGGCCAAATTTAACCAAACTTAGCCACAATCATTATAAGGGTAACTAGTATAAACAAATGTGTGCAGTGACCCAGCAAACCAAGCAAGATGGCCGCCATGGCTAAAAATAGAACATAGGGGTAAAATGTAGATTTTGGCTTATAACTCTGAAACCAAAGCATTTAAAGCAAATCTGACAAGAGGTTGAATTGTTTATCAAGTCAATATCTATCTGCCCTGAAATTTTCAGATGAATTGGACAACTGTTTGTTGACATGTTTAGTATAGTATGATCTTCAAACACATCAACATCCCCAAAACATAATTTTGTCATGAATCCATCTGTGTCCTTTGTTTAATATGCACATAGACCAAGGTGAGCGACACAGACTCTTTAGAGCCACAAGTTTTTCAAACGAATTATTTAGTACTCCAGCCTGTGTTATAGGTTTTTGTTTAGGTAGTTGATATAAGATGAGCTCATTTATTAACATTTACATGAAGTATACAACCACTGGATTGAGGCAACAGTGGGTGATCCTTTCGTCCCCGAGGATATAATCAACCCGGTGGTCAGTACCTATTATTTGAAATACTGCGGTGTTTCTACCTCTAGGTGTAACAAGTTGTGGAATTGTCGGTTTATAATGCTCCCCAACTTCGTATTTTATTGGTCCTCAGCGATGAGTCTTTTGTAGACAAAACGTGCGTCCAGCACACCCAATTATAAGCCTGTTATCGTTGATAGCGTTTTGCTTCCTATAAATTTAACTGATACATAACATAGAGGGTTGATACAGCAGACACTGTTTTGCGTAAAATTAAATCAAGAAAAGAAAGTAAACAGCTTACAACTTACAGGGAGGGTCGAGTGCTCTCAAAAATGTTTAACTTATCTGTCCAGCTTTTTAAAATAGAGAATAAATACCCGTAGTACCTGAACATTAACATCAACAAATGTAATAAAAATAACATACTACCTTTTAAACGATGCTTTTTTCTAACCTTCTATTTTTTCGTTTTATAGCCTTTCCAACAGAGCCAGTCACTACAACAACGTCAGCGCCTACGGATCCTTGCAAGCCTGATAAACACAACGAGTATTTTGCTGTTCCTGGAGATTGTAATAGTTTCTATGTATGTTCTTTTGGGACAACATACAAATTTAGATGTGCTGGTACAACGGTTTTCTATGCACTGAAGAATGCATGTGATATAAACGATGGAACTATACAGTGCTAGAAACAAAACTATAGCATTATAGTACTCTAAAGTGCACGTGATAAGATTTGCATTTCAGTACTATACTGTGCTAGAAATGATAATATACCACTGTAGTGTCTATCTAAAGTACGTCTACAACTGTGATGAATTCTTTCTAAACCAGTGTTTGTCAATTGAAGTAAAACCTTGCTTTTATTTATTCAATAGTTAGTCCAAATGGGTTTTTTTTTTATAAAATATACACGGAGAATATTTTATATTTTTTTGAGCAGGGGTCCGTTTTTATCATTTATTATTTTCCAATAAGGATCATCAATTGGCACCTCATTAACATATATCAATTACAGATATGGTTATCAGTCAATTACACTATAGTTTATAACAAATTAAAGGTGCGAAGATGGACGATACAATTCACAATAGCCAAAATTTCAAATAATGTTCATATTTATCATGTTTGTTTTGTAATTGATTATTAAAAAAACGGGAAACTTATATGACATTGAAAAGACATCTTTAATGTCATCAAACCAATATGATGTTATCTGTCAAGAGTGGATCCAGGGTTCGTGGAACATTCATTGATATTATCAGTGTACAGCATCTTTAGAAATATGACATCTACAAAACTTAAGGATATATTTATAAATATTTTTATAGATATCTTTGGACCTATTTTTATGGCAGTAACATATACATCAACTGTATGAATGATATATATTTGTAAAGTTTTATGTATCATAAATTTTAGTTGTTTAAAGATATTGCATATACAATATTTCTATTTATTTTAGTGTTATATTTCATTACTTTATGTACATTTTTAAATGATGAAGTGCCAGTTTTGCATAATAAATATTTTTTGTAGAAAATTATTTTGTTGTTGATTTATAGTAATTTTTCAGATTTCTCGTTGTGTCAACCTCGCATTATCAGGTAAATTATGAAACAACGTTTGTGTCTGCCTCATCAAAATTAAGGAGCTGGTGACTTCGACGTCAACAATTAGTTTATGGAGAATTAATATTGCTAAGACCCTATGATTATAGAGTCGATTTCATAAAAATACTTACATTTAAAGTTAACCGTAAATGTACCGAATTTTTCATAAACAGACTTTCTATGAAACCGACTACAGGTACTAAGTTTCGTTAAAATTGGCGGATTTAATTCTTATTTTCATTGGCATTATTCGGCCCTGCACCTTCAGCCGAGACTCATTGACCTTGATTTTGTTACTAATGTAAAAATGTGGTATATATAGGCAACAGTAGTATTCTGTTGTTCAATAGTTATAAATTGATTAAGCGAAAATAAATCCAGGTCACAAACCAAAACCGACAGAAACACGTCAACTATAAGAGGAAATCAACAGGAAACAGAAACACTGAAATGATAAAAAAAAAAAAAAGACAAACTCTAACATACATAGAAACGGACATAATCCTGACTTTGTATTGGACATTTTAAAAATAAAAAAGGTGTGTTAAACCTTGTTTTATTGCTATCCAAACCTACCGCTTATATGGCAATGTTCAAAATGCCGCTAAAATGACTACATTACATGACAGATATTCAGTACAAATAAACGCAGAACACTCAGGACAGTTAAATACAGTCGGCCTTCAATAATGAGAAAACCTATACCTTATAGTTGGCAATAAAAAGTCTTGACATAAAAAAATATGCAACAATTCAATTGAGAACACTCACTGCCTTATTTAAAACTAATCAATTACGAATAGCAAATATAACAAATATGAACCAATGACAACATCTGAACTACAGGCACATAAAGAATAAAATACATATCATACCAAAAAATTAAGGTGGTCAATAAATGTGTCAAAAAGAAAATAACAAAAATACCGAACTTCAAGGAAAATTCAAAACAGAAAGTCCCTAACATATGGAAAAATTAAAAGGTCAAACACATTAAACGAATGGATAACAACTGACTTGTAACAGGCATTTCCTCGTGTAGAAAATAGTTTATTAAACCTGGTATTATAGCTGTGTGACAGTCGAGTAAACTTCCATTATATTGGCAACAATGCGTAAACAAAACAAACAGACAAAATAGATAAAATGTCAAAATTAGGTTACAGCAGTCAACATTGTATTATAATTGTAATCTAAATAAAAAGTAAGAAAAATCAAAATAGCATAATGATTTGAATTTGCAATGTGATTAGGGACTTTCTGATTGAATTTTCCTCGGAGTTCAGTATTTTTGTGATTTTACTTTTTTCTAAAGACAAAGGACGAAAGCAAAAAATAAAAGTCAATAACATATTAGTAGATGTATAAATACCGAGCAATGCCAAAAGGATATTCACGAAATTGGACAAAACAGTAAAGGTTAATAATATACAAAGACAAACAAATGAACACGAAAAAACATGATTAAGAATATTTATCTACAAGGTCTTGGTTCATCCGATGAACGGTTTTATGAAAAAGGACTAGACGTTCTTTGACATAACCTTGGTTAATCAACTTTCTGCCTAGACACTAGTAACGTTTTATTAAGTCTGAGTACCAGCTGCAAGCTCTTGAATACCGAATGATTTTAGGAATGTATATCCCATAAAAGATAATATTTTTATGTACATTTAGATATAGAATACATAGGCGGATCCAGGGGGGGGGGCTGGGAGGCCTGGCCCCCCCTTTCGTAGGAAAAATTTGGTTGATTATATAGGGAATCATTGAAGCATGACTGGAGCGCCCCCCCCCCCCTTAGGTCAGTCAGCCCCCCCCCCCCCCCCTTTAGGAAAAGTTCTGGATCCGCCACTGGAATAACATGGTCGATAGACCCCTTTATACATTAGTTGAAATTGGGCTAGGTTTCAGTAACTACGAAGACTCTTAGTTAGATCGGTAATGTGTATATTTTTAGAATGTTTTTTTCGTATTTGTTTTTGAACATCGGTACGATTATGTAGCATTTTAAATCATGTCATGCTAGTATTAACATTATACGTCAAGAAATTATACACAAGTTTTTCCAGTATTTGGTTTTATTCCGTGTTGTTTTGTATCAGACATTTTACTTCAAGTATTTTTCAATAAATTCATAATCATGTTCTAAACTTTATTATCTGCCATCATTATTTATTTGAATTTATTAAAATGTTATGATCAGCTCAAATCTCGCCACTTTTATTTTTACTTTAACATAACATGGGAGAAAAAAGTAAATATTTCATTAATATTAGACCAATAAATAAAGTTTCTATATTAAAGCTCTAAAAAGTAAAATCACAAAAATACTGAACTCAGAGGAAAATCCAATCGGAAAGTCCATAATCACATGGCAAAATCAAATGACAAATACATTAAAAACGAATGGACAAGAACTGTCATATTCCTGACTTGGTACAGGCATTTCCAATTTGGCAAATGTAGAAAGTGGTGGATTAAACCTGGTTTTATAGCGCTAAACCTCTCCCTCTAATTCTGCTGAATGGTCAACAAAGATCAGACATGTTGATCGAGTAAGGTTAATTTTAGAAGAATGAACATCGGTCTTATGTTAATGATCCCATTTACAACAAACTTCTCTATAAACATTTTAATCAGCCAGATCAATCTAATGTTTTAATAAAAGTTAGGATTAAGACAAAGTATATCATTCAAATAAATTAAGCAACAGGGGTATGCCGCTGTTCTAAAGTCCTAAATCGATTGAGAGAAAACAAATCCGGGTTTCAAACTAAAAAAGAGGGAAACACATTAACTATGAGGGGAAAACAACTAAACAACAGACACTAAAGTGCAACAAAAAACCAAACGACAATGTAAAAATGCCTCCATATTGTGTTCTCTATATAAAGAGAAGACTTTTGGATAAAAGAGTTAAGAACAACCATTCCCTATGGAGGAATTGACAAAATTGGTGGTGTAGGTATTTTGTCTAGTCCCAGGTGTAGTACTTGCAATAAATTACAATCATTTAACACTTCTGCTCGGCGAAATAGAAGTCATGGTCACAGAAATAGTACACCACCTGCTGTTCACACTGTGACAATTGATAGTCTGTTATCGTCTGTTCAAATACCTTTAGGCATTCATCATTTCAGAACTAAATTATACTCCGTTCCATTATCTAAACTTTATTTATTATCTCAAGAGGCCCAAAACACTTCCATCATTGATTCTAATTTTGTTTTGAATAGATTAGTTTCTATCATCATGGACATTGCTAAACATAGACAAAAATGAGGGGAAAAAATTAATTTGTTCATGTAGAATTCGCCAATATAGGTTTAGATGCTATCAATATTAGCAATATTTCCACCAGAAATCTGTACAAAAAGCTATAGCTGATTACTTAAAAAAATAAAGCTACACTTGTAATTTCATATACATACACCAAGTCTTTTGTAAAAAAACTATCTAAGATTTTCAAAAATAACAGAGTTTTAGAGCCCTTAACCTCAAAGATGTCGACTAAACATCTTTCTAAAGTGTTGACTACTGTTCTTTCTATAGAAAAATATGGCCTTCAACAAAAATGTGATGATATATATTCAACCAGCAGTGTCAATCAGATGTGGATTCTCAAAATTCTACAGGTCTACTGTTTATTCTCAGATCAAAATCTCTGCAATTTTGAAGCAACATTTAGACCTTTTTTCTACTCTTTACACTACTTTTTCCCATGCTCAATTGAAAGATCGACTTCACCATCTCATTAAACAATGCATTTTCTATAAAAATGGGAATCGTAGATATAAATTTCTCGTTTTGTGTTACAATAATTCTTATATTGTGAAAAAAAAACCACACAGATTCTATCAGAAAATACAGTAAAGATGTTATTACCAAAATGCTTGACTTTTTAATCGACAATATGTTTGTTGAGGTTGGAGGATTAATATTTCAACAGACAGTCGATATTCCAATGGCTTCTAATTGTGCACCACTTTTGGCCGACTTGTTTTTGAACTCGTACGAGGGCATAATGCATTCAAATCCTTAAAGACAAAAAGAAAAAGTCGCTTGCAAAATTCTTCAATTTTACTATCAGATATATTGATGATCTTCTATTACTGAAAACCCCATATTTCAGGCAGTACTTGCATCTCATATATCCCAGTGAATTCGAATTCAAGGATACTACTGATACAAGAAGGAATGCTTCATACTTTGATCTTTTCCTCAATATTGACACAGATGGACGACTTCACACTAAAATCTATGACACATGGGATGATTTCAACTTCCTATTTCTCAGCAATAACATACCCTCTACTCTGTCGTATTGTATTTACATATCTCAATTGATACGTTATGCACATTCATACTATACTCACTCCATATTCAGGAGTGTGCTCCTTAAGCAGAAGTTATGAGAAGGAAATAGTTATTAAAGGTACCAGGATTATTATTTAATACGATTTAAAATGACACTCCGTAACTGTTATGGACACCATCACGAATTAGTTGATATATACGATATGTCTTAACTAACCTATGACATTTTACCACGTCTTAGATTGTGGTTTAACATCTATGTCGTATGACTGCTTATTACCAATCGTGACCTATTCCCGAATATGAATGTCATACCGAGTGTGAATTTTCATTGTTATACAACAGGTCTCGGTATTTTGTACGTCCAACGTTCGTGTTTGATGTTTCTGTTATGTCTTATCGTTTGTGGTCCAAATAATTATAAAATTGCCTTTCCATAGCATTATTGGTTTTTTTCGAGATTGCATATTAATTACGTAAGTCTCAGTTTTTTAAAGCCTGTGAGGTTTCTTCATTGATGGAATATGTTCGTTAATGTTCTGAAGTTTGCATGTTGTGTCGAACATTATATTATTTGCGTGTGTTGTATTTCTGTCACGTAGTGTTGTCATTTGAGCGATTTTTTTTTAACATTGTCATAACACGGGAGGTTTGACTAGCCATCAAACCAGGTTCGAACCCCCTATTTATTGAAATGTTATGTACCAAGTCAGAAATATGGCAGTTCTTTTCAAAATGTTTGTTTATATTCAAGTGGTTTTTTTTCTCACTACGCTGTTCCTGTTGTTCGTTTGTTTTCCTCTTATAGTTGATTTGTTTTCTCGGTTTTAGTTTGTAACCCAGAATTGTTTTCTCTCAATCGGTTTATGACTTTTAAACACCTGTATATTATTGTTGCCTTTATTTAACTTCTCGTGCACTAATTATTGTCATTTTGTCATTTGGACTAACATTCCATTTTAATCTTTGCGGTATTGAGAAAAATCCTGTTTAATTCATTTAAAAAAAAAATTGAAATGCTAGTTTGGATTTCCCGGTATGCCATTATAATAACACCGTCGCATTTTTGCAATAATAAATACATCGCACTATTTTCTGAATTTACAGTAGTTACATTTCCTTACAATCCCAAATATAAAACAACTTTTTAAATGTCAATTTTTTATATAATGACAAAACCTTTTAAAGATGAAACATAGCTTGCTTCACTGAAGCTATTTCGGATAAATCATTGAAACCGAATTAGAGGATCATTCGTATTATGGTCCTGCCGGCTTTCGCATTTAATAAATAGGGGGCGAGAGATACCAGAGGGACTTTCCAACTCATAGATCGAAAATAAACTGACAACGCCATGGCTAAAAAAAAAGACAAACAGACGCATATAAGTACACTCGACACAACATAGAAAACTAAAGAATAAGCAACACGAACCCCATCAAAAACTAGGGGTGATATCAAGTGCTCCGGAAGGGAAAGCAGATCCTGCCCCACATGTGGCACCCGTCGTGTTGCTTAAGTTATACCAAATCCGGTAAATAGTCTAATATGGTAGGTCACATTCATGAAAGGGAAGGGGATTGTAGTTACGACGTAAGGAACATATCCGATATCATTTGTGAAACGGTTATTACATAACGGTCAACCAACTCGTGATGACGTCCGTAAAATTTACGAAGGGATGATTTCAACTTCACCATTTGGAACTCTTGGTTTAATAGCTTCCTTGTGAGTAGCAAACCTCCTCTATAAAGAAAATCATAATAGGAAATGCAAGCACGGGAATATCGTATCAATTGGGAGATATTTACCCCGTATGCAGGTGCTGCTGGAATGTTGCTACTTAGAAATGGAAAGTTCACAATTGGAAAGCTGAAATCATCTCTTTTGTCGTAAAGATTTGTTTTCAACCGACCCTCATTGTCAATTTCTATATGTAAGTCAAGATAGGAGGCCGACTGAACTGTATCTGTAGTATCCCTTATCTCTAGTTCGATGGGATAGATGCGTTCCACATAGTTACCAAATTTTGAATTATTTAGTGAAAGAACATCATCTATATAGCGGAAAGTAGAGTTAAAGGATATCGCTAACTTCTTATCTTTCTCCCTAAGGATTTCCTGTATGAAGTCAGCCTCATAATAATAAAGAAACAAGTCGGCAAGAAGAAGGGCACAATTTGTTCCCATTGGAATGTCGACAGTCTATTGAAAAACACGTCCTCCGAACGTTACAAATATGCTGTCAATCAAGAAATCAAGCATCTTGATAATGTCAGTTTTAGAGAATTTTGTTAGAATCAGAGTGATCCTTTACAAAGTAGGATTTATCCCTCCATAATACAAGATACTTGTTTCTACGTTGGCCATTCTTTTTTATGAAACAAAGCAATACCAACTCTTTCAATTTGTCTTTTAGTTTGGAATGGGGAATACTCGTGTAAAGTGTAGACAAGTCAAATGTTTTAATACTATTACAAGATGAATAAAGGCAACAGTAGTATACCGCTGTTCAAAACTCATAAATCCATGGACAAAAAAAACAAAATCGGGGTAACAAACTAAAACTGAGAGAAACGCATTAAATATAAGAGGAGAACAACGACACAATATTAAAATGTAACACACACACACACAGAAACGGACTTAGCATTAGACAAAACCCTATGAGAATAACAAATATAATATCAAAGCCAAATACATGAATTTGGGATAGATAAGTACCGTGACACGTCTTATAGTAATGTGAATTCACACTCAAAGAAAGTTAGATAGTATATACTCTAAAAGATCTTTGGAATTTTGAAGTATCAACATGTGATTCACGCCACCTCTAGAATAGGCAGTTTCGCAATAAGCCCGTCTTTTATTGCTGATAAAATAGATGTTAATAATTTAGAAAGAGGTTTCGTGGAGCACTTGGAAGACCCAGCAATATACCGTTATTTGTAAGGACACTTATGTAGTTTAGGTATCCAATATTCTTCATCTTTGGTTGAAATTCCAAAGGAACATAGAACAGACCTATGATTATCCAGGATTTCCTCTTTGGTAAGTGTCGTGAGAGTAAATGTTGAGTTTCCAATTGAATTATCAATACCTAATATAAGTGACTATATATTAGCAAAAAATAGTAGGGAACAGAAGAGTTTTTACAAATACTAAAAAAATCAATAAAAACTTCTCTTTTTTTTACATAAATAAGGCCGTTAGTTTTCTCGTTTGAATTGTTTTACATTGTCTTATCGGGGCCTTTTATAGCTGACTATGTGGTATGGGCTTTGATCATTGTTGAAGGCCGTACGGTGACCTATAGTTGTTTAATGTCTGTGTCATTTTGGTCTTTTGTGGATAGTTGTCTCATTGGCAATCATACCACATCTTCTTTTTTATAACACTAATACTGTGTTTTAATTTTAGAAAAATACTTTAATTCATGGTCGCCACGTTTGTCAATTCGAGGGAACAGTCTATGATGACACAACAAATACTGTTATACGTGTGAACTTATATTTTGACTGAAAAACGATATAGCATTACACTGTTTTAATCTTTTGGGACAACATACAAATTTAGATGTGCTATTACAACTGTGTTATATGCACGAGTGAACGCATGTGATACAAAGTATGGTTTTAAACTGTGTTGGCAACGAACTGATGAGTAAAGCCTTTTTACAACTGATTTTTATAGTTCGTTCTAATGTTGTACTGTCCCAGGTTAGGGGAGGATTGGGATCCCGCTAACATGTTTAACCCGACCACATTCTGTATGTATGTGCCTGTCCCAAGTCAGGAACCTGTAATTCAGTGGTTGTCGTTTGTTTATGTGTTACATGTTTGTTTTTCGTTCATTTTTTGTACATAAATTAGGCCGTTAGTTTTCTCATTTTGGTCTCTTGTGGACAGTTGTGTCATTGGCAATCATATCACATCTTCTTTTTTTATATTTACATCATTGTTCCCTAATGAAAGGTTTTATTGTTCCTTGGTATCTTCTCTCTAATTTTGACCGGTTTACGTCAAAGTGTCGCTTTCGGCGTCAAACGTTAACATCAGATATGTTCTGCAAAGTAAAATAATGAATATAGCGGACCTGGTGTACGATGACGATGCTCAAGATGCCTATATTTTTTAACCTCAATGATATCTTAGTTATCTATGGCTGGTAATGTGACTTTCAGAATCCGGACGTAAGATAATTGTGCATGGGGAGAAAGTATTTTTTGGGAAAATGAAATGCATGTTATGAACCAACTAAAACGGATCTCCCTGCACTGATATGTTTTGCAATACTATTTATGAGAGTATCTGATACACATTTATTCTCAGTGAAAGTTATACTAATGCATACCCTATTATAGATACGTTTCTGTATTTTCTACTTTCATATCATAACTTGTTCTCATTCTTAAATATAATCAAGTATCAAACCCCAATGTAAAAGAAGTCATTCTTAAAAACGAACACAAAAACATGTCTGTCAGATTATACTTCATTTTTAAAGGCAAATGTTCCGATACAGAAACTCTTAGTTAATTCCACTAAAGGAAGTTTGAACCCCATTGTCTTGTTGGGAATAAGGCCCTTAGACTCATGGCACATTAGATTTATTGTTGCTTTCCAAAACCCAAGTATATATTTCAAATATTAATTGCGCTTAGGTGTTATTGAAATCGATGTATTCTCTTAATTAACTGTTCGTACCTGCAACGCATTAAGGACCTGATCAATAGGAAATCTTCGCTATATGGTCTCTGTACTCTCTCGATACAGACAATTATTTTCACATCAATCAATACTGATGAAAAGCTCAAATGTGATTGGTTAAAATCAGATCGATCGTCTGCGAGGGTTTGCAGAAAAATGGAATTGTAGATGGGGTTTTTGAATTATCTTTGATTCATGTGTCCTTGTAAACAACGGACGTACTATTCTGTACTTTCTGTCGCGATTGGCAGATAGACAGAACATTTAAGGTTTTAGTTTATTTTCTTCAGAGTGGATATTTACTAAAAGGTAAGTCGTTTTGTTATGCCTAAATCAAAGTGTTGTCTTTTGTGTTGTTTCAATATGGTTTCCATTGTATATATTTATTCGACTTATTACGTCTAAATTTTTACACAAAATTTTTAATGGTTTTTACAACCATACAACAATTTATTTTTTAGATGTATGATTTAATAGATATATAATTAATGTATTTGTTTTCGTATTAATATACCAAATGGGACTTTAAAGTGAATATAAAAAAAAATTGAAAAAATATAAAAATATTGGAACTAAAAGTAAATTTGTAGGATAGGGGTAGTTAGTCCAGAGATTTTGTAACTGTTCTTACATGTTTGTTGTAAGTCTAGAAAAGGATGTACAGTTCGGTTTAAGAGTAATTAAAATCATTATTTATTGTGTGATATATGATGTCTTTATTAAGTATGACTGAGTAAAATGTAAAACTATTTTTTTATTTTTCTTCACAATTTCCTTCAAAAACTTGTCCTGTATTCGCGGTTCAACTTCATAGTTAAGCAAGATATTTCGCATTATACTACTTTAATGACAAACAAAGGTGAAACATGCACGCGTGGACACTTCCAAATCAAAAGCACAAAGTATGGGGGAACAAACACATATACAATGTTTGAAATTCTTTATTTTCACTGAACTAATATATATCTAGGGGCCAGCTGAGGCCCACCTCCGGGTGCGGGATTTTCTTACTGCGATGAAAACTCATTGGTGGTATTCGACTGTTGTTTGCTCTTTGGTAGGGTTATTGAGTCTTTGACATATTCCCCATTTCCATTCTCAATTCTATTTGAAATATATTACCATGTTAGTATCAATTACCTATGTATGGAGTATGTTCTTATTATCTCTTTCTTTGCATGTTGCAACTGTTCTTGGTCAGAACGTTGAGTACCTGTACCTGTACATCACATCTACATCATTATTCATGGTGATTGTGTGTGTGCTGAATATATCTGCCATTAACTGAAGAAATTTACATAATGTAAAAGATTGGATAGCGCAAGTCTTTTGTGTTGGAAAGAATGCCAATTTTAGCAAAAAAACATTAATATGAGACACCAAAATCAGTGAATTAAATAAATAACCGTATGTTCTATTAAAGTTGATATTCGTTTTATAGCTAAATTAAAAAAAACTAAAGTATGATTTAGAAAATGTCATTGTACTTTAAATTGCTTATTCGTTTTTCTAAACACTGTTCCTCTGCTCTGCTGGTGTGCTTGACGTCAAACCAATAACATGAACTACAGTTTTACGTAGCATGTATTCGATGCTAAATGCAATTTATAATTTTAACTATATTTTTAGAACAAAGTAGTAATCTGAGTCCAAACCCATAGGATCTTTTTTGTATTTGATTTACACAAGTGTATTATGTTTTAGCATGTTTTAGCATGATAGCAGGTCTATTAGAGTTTATTTTAATTCGTAGATGAGAGTTTTTTTAAAAGCTATGAGTACAGGTATTTGTTGGCTGAATTCACTTATTGTTATGCCCGCTTTCGATAGTTGTTTCTTCATAGAGTCAAAGAGTACATTTGATTTCTTTAATTGAGCATGAATTTGACTCAATTTGTTTTTAGTGAAACATAAAAAATGAGAATGAAAACGGGGAATGTATCAAAGAGACCACAACCCGGCCAAATAGCAGAAAACAGCTGAAGGCCACCATTGGGTCTTCAACATGAAGAGGAAATCCCGCACCCGGACGCGGGCTATACCACTGGCCCCTGTTTGTACTAGTTCATCGAAAATGAACGTCGCACTTAACTCAGAAACATATAAATAAACATTAGCCAAGGGCTCCTGAATTGGGAAGTAGCTGATATTGTGTGGAGAGTATGTAAGATTAAAATTGCTTATTTCAGGATTAAAGAATTTTCCTTTTTTGGCAAATTTTCATTGCCTTTGGGTAATCAAATACACGAGTTTCTATATGTATACCAATTCAAACTAGTCCTTTGTTTTAAAATTTTAAGCCAATTGAAGTCTATTTATCTGGTAACCGCTTGGTCTCGATTTGAGTTCGTGAGTTCCAATTCAAAATCAAGTGTCTAAAAAAATTCATAACAAATTTTAAAACCTAATAAAGAAATGATTTTATGAACATTTTCCTCAGTACTTCTTTGTGTTCATAGAAGCCAGTGAAGTTACACAGTAGGATTTTGCTGTACAGTTTCAGTCGATGAATCGGCAAAAACCACAACAAATCTTATACATTATTCATACTAGCTTCACATTAGCATGCCTTTAAACCATGAAAGTTCTGAAAGCCACTATGTCTTTTCTATATAGCATAGGATTGTTATTGGCTTTTAACATTTCCAATAACAGTTAACAATAAGTTCTATATTTTATCTATTTAAATTCTCTTTCTTTTCTATTGATGGAAAACATCAGGTGACATCAATATCACAAAAACAAAAATATATTTCGTGTATGAATAATACATGGTCAATAATACGAAGAACAGACCACTTATGATGCAAATACTGAAACATTTATAGCTAATATCAAATAGCTTCATTTTGAAAGATATCGTCATTTCGATCTATGAAGCTTCAAAGAACTGGCAGATAGGGTAATTTATTTTCACCATGAACAAAAGTGAAGTGCCATTGCAATTTAGAATTGATAACTACATATTCATTCTGAATCGGAAAACGATATTAATTATAGCAAGAGATATATTTAGTATGTATTACATGGTACCGTTACGACATAAATTTACCACTAACTGATTTAGACATAGTTTTATCGATCACACTATTGATCCGTCACTAATGTACATGGAAAACCTGAGCAGTGATGACATTTTCTCGTCGTATAAAGAATCATCCACTGCTTGGATCAAAAACATAAACTAAAAGAGAAGTTAAACCTTATAAAAAAAATCCTTTATAATATACGATACATAATATACATTTTGAAATGCTAAATGTTGTCAGTGAAGCCTAAACATGTTATTTTTTAGCTTATGTATCGGCCTCGCAATAATTTGTATAGCAGCATCTATCAGTATATTCTTCTACCACTAATTCAAAAATTTTAGAACAGATAACTTGAGTGGGTTTGTTTTTTTTGAATTTGTGAATATTCTGATTAAACACAATCTTATGTTCCCAAATTTTATTTTTCCAAGAATTGCTATGTTAACACTTTGGATTGAGTTAAAATAGCAAAATGATTGATTACACATCGTCAATACTTCGGTTTATACCCGGTCAGTCCTTTCGGATTGTTCATAGTCAGTCCTTTTGAATTTTACCATTTCAGTACTTTTGGATTATACTCTGCCAATCCTTTCAAATTATACTCTCTCAGTCATTTTTGATTTTATCTGTTTGTCCTTTCTGATTATTGGATTAAATCCTGTCAGTCATATCAGATTATACCATGTAAGTCCTGTCGGATTATACCTTGCCATTCCTTTTGAATTTTACCTTGTCAGTCCTTTCGAATAATACCATGTTAGTCCTATTGAATAATATCCTGTCAGTCATATCGGATAATACTCTGTCAGACATTCGGATCAGTCCTTCTGAACACATTTTGAACACATGTCAGTCCTAGTGGATTATACCCTATCAGTCCTTTCGGATTTTACCCTGTCAGTCCTTTCGGATCATACTCTGTCAGTCTTTACGGATTATGTCCTGTCATTATTTTACCCTGTCAGTCCTTTCGGATTATACCCTGTCATGCCATTCGGATTATACCCTGTCAGTCCTTTCAGATTATTCCCTGTTAGACATTCGGATCAGTCCTTTCGGACATGTTACTTTTACATCTTGAGTTGCCGGTGAGAATAATTGTTGTAAGTTATTCACTTTTCATTCAAGGTTATAAAAAACGGAGTGGCTATTTGTCCGGCTAGCCGGACGAACAGTGCCAGGGATATGTATCCGGCCAGTGCAATACGCATGTCATATAATGTGTGTTCGGAAGTGCGTGTTATATTATCGTCAGTAGCACCAGGGGATCGCGTGTAATCCGATCACTGATTTCCAATGTTAAGATCATTGCTTGAAACGGCGATATCAATATTTGTGATAAATTTTGCAGTTTTCGGAATTTGACAATGGAACACGATAGTACAATGTATGTACTTCAAAGAATGATATAATCTTATAAAAGGCACTAAAAAAATTTAAATCACAAAGAAAATAGGAAATAAAGATAATTGATCGGAGAACTATAGAAAGGCTTTTACAATTGCATGTCTAACTGAATAAAAATTAGCTTAGTTATATTCCGAAAATGAATCTTGCAAGTAGCCCTTAAAGTGGTATATAGGCGGGGATAGAGGTTCCAAACTTGAAGTGGGGATGTTTGATATAGGATTATGAAAAGTGGGGTAATATAATACACGGGACATCAAAGATGGGATCATGATCAGGAGAAAAAAAGGAAAGAGGAATTTGGGCAAAGGAGCACACCGTGTCACCCTGAACCCCTCGCGCAAATAAAATCAAATCCCCCCTAGAATTTCTGAATAAGATTTTAACAGTCATGTTAACTTTTTTGGGGGTTGGGTGGGGGACATTATAGAAAAATCTTCCACCTCTTTCTCGCTCAAAATATGGATAACTTTAGGTCAAGGGGTCTATACTTCTCTTTGACAGCTACAGACATAATAATTTTGTAACTTTTTCAGGTAGACAAAATCCTCTACGTTAACTTAAAATGCACGAGTCATACACTACCCAAGTTTGTTTTACAAATAATTTCTTCTCTCTTTTTATGTAAAAAATATGGCCGGATATATCGGTCCAACGATTTACAGACTGAAAGAGCGACGATTTACAGAAAAGAACCGAAAAGAACCGAAAAGGACCAAAAAGAACCGAAAAGGACCGAAAAAAATGCATATATTTATTAAAGTTAAATTTTTTTTTATATTGTTAACAATTCTTCGTAATAATAAAATGGAATGCATAATTCAAAATTTAGATTGTGCATTTATAGGGGTATGTGAATTAACAAAAGAGAAACAATATAACTTGGTTTTTTTTAGTAATATTTTTTTAATATATGTATTTAATTATCATTTATTATTCATCAAGGATTTTAATCTTATTATTTAAATATTTGTTTTTATAGATATAAGAAGGTGTGACAACTCACAATCAAAGTCATAATTTGTACAAGTAAACAATTATAGGTCAAAATAAAAATGAAAACGAGAAACAAGAAACACAAACCACTTCAACAAACGACAACCATGCACTAAACATCAGGTTCCTAAATTAGGACAGGTGCAAATATAAATGCAGCAGGTTTAAACGTTTTAATTAGCATATTACATGTTTTTAATAATACGCAGTAAAAAAAAATGAAAAGCAAATATTATCGTACTACAAAAGTTTTTCCTTACATTTAAAAAAAATATATTTCATTTGTTTATATTTAAGATGTCAGCATATTGCCCGGTGGCATTGGGTATGGTAATATAAAAAATATACATGTCAGCATCACCATTTCCTCTGGGATGTTAAATGTCAAATATACATTTGTTGCATGTGATTTAATCACGATAATCGTCACTTTGTCACTTCTTGTTCCCATGTATTTACATCTGGCAGATCTGGGGAATAAACTTCAACTGTCTTAAGGTCTTTAATGTATTTATTAGCTGCATCGTCATATGCAAGAACCATATCACAATCTTTATTTTGAAGATATTTCGTTAAACAATTCAAGTAGGACAGAACAAATTGCGTTACAAACAAAGCCACAATAAACTCTGGATTATCTAGGGGTCGCTTTATTACCTTCGATTACAAAAAAAAATCGATATCCTTTTCGGTTCTTTTCGGTCCTTTTCGGTTCTTTTTGGTCCTTTTCGGTCCTTTTCGGTTCTTTTCTGTAAATCGTCGCTCTTTTCTGAAAGTCGTCGAACCCGGATATATATGATTGTTTTCTGATTATTAGATACTAGTATGAACAAAACAACAATTAACAATTTCAATTACCAGTAACAAGATTAGGCCCTTACAATACACCTTATCGCTAATCCCGGCTGACCCTGCCGCTTGAACTTTTGACACATACAACAATCATTTTTCCATTGTGGCGTCAGATATTTTGTATTGTGACGTCAAAATTTTACGGGAACCTGTGTGATATCCAGTAATGGCGGAAAAATAGCGATAAGGTGTATAAAGATTACAAAAATGTGCTATCCCCTGGTGCTGCTGAAGATAATATTACCTGATTACACGCATACACAAATAGTGACATGCGCATTGTATTGCACGAACAAATAGTCCTGGTACTATTCGTCCGGCTAGCCGGACAAATAGAAACTGCCTAAAAAAGTCCTTTTGTTAGAAGACATATTTGAACTATATAATGACGATTTAGCTATCTTATATTACTTTCAATTTGGTCAATCAATAAGACATTATACATATAATGTTACAAACATGGAAATCATTAGTTAATCCAAGCAGACTTAATCTTTAGTCCTTACATATTTATATATTTATATCGATTTTAGAACTACGGTTTCGTTGGGGTTAATAAGTTTGTAATGCAGTCCTCCGTTATTATCTACCCATGTCACATATCATTTACTGCTAAGTTATTTTTAACAATTATCTTAATGTGCAACTGGGTTGTTAAAATATTTGTATTGTGTCTGCTTTTCAATGAGATTGTGAATGGCAGTATTATATTTCTGTGCCAGTTATTGTCTAGTGTAACGAGTCGATATCACGCCGCATCTGTGTGCTTCAATGTCTAACTTTGAAAAACTAGGAATTCCAGTCAAGGTGCTGCTTGGCTATGGAACTCTAGACCTGGCAGTGTTCCTTTACTCTGTGTTGAATGCCTCGTTTTGATTCTCCGATGAATAGAAGCAATTAATGCTTTGTTGTACGTGTGCGGACTTTGTGTCATAAGATTATAAACCACATCCTTTCTTTTCCATTAAAATAATTATAGATTGAAAAAAAAAAAAAAACACAACGGCGTTAAGGTCTAATTAGTTTTCTAAAATAATGGCCCATTTAAAAAATTTAAGAAGGATTTTTTTTTATCTCAATTGAAGTATATTTGAATTTAATGTGTTATTGAGGACTTAGTGCTTATATCTGAATGTATTCCTGGTTTTATTGTTTGAATGGATTGCTGTCTAATGAAAGAGTTTCTCATATATTTTTTAAAACTAGCCTCCTTGAATTTTGAATACAAGGGGATATCTAATATTGTATAAGTATATATTACAAGGAACTTCCTGGTTTCAGTAAGTCTTTTTTCGAAAAATAATATTAACGAGTGCGACTTTCTGGAATAACGAATCCCGTTTAGGATCAGGATGGCATTACATTGTTAATTATAGAACCTATGTCGTTATTGGAGTGTAATTATCATTATTGATGTTTATACTGAAGTAACTATTAGGATTGATTATAATCACCTATGTATTAACTTACACAACACCAAATAATGAATATCCTGGTATATTCTGTTTGGTATATGTAAGAAGATTATTTGTGTAAAATTATTCAGATCCAATAGACCTAATTTGTATTTAAATTACAGTTTGTCGCTGCTCCCTCGAGTCGTATTTCCTATTAGTGGTCTTTGTACGAACCACATATACCATATCTGTGAAATACAGATGAATTTGACCTTATCAAACATAATTCTGGTGATGGGAAGGTTTCTGATTACTTCATACGTGATAAAAAAAAGATATTTATAAATGTCAAAGGTCACTTTGTGAAGCTAGAATAAATAATTAGACATTTTCTTCGGCTACTGTCAAAGAATAAAAATCATTGTAATACATACTGCTATTTTTATCCTGCAGTTATTTTGTATGACATAAACAAAAGATAATCAGTTTTAAATATTAAGCATTGCAGAAAGAATATCTGTAAAAATTGCTAGCTCAAAACACAAATTCAAAATCTGCTCTACAAAATTAAAAAGCAAATGTCATTCAGTACTGAAAAAAATGGATTACGCCGTTGGTATATTCTCCCTCTTTTTAAACTGACCACATATGAAGATATATATAATAGTTAGTATGTGGACACATATGCAGATATATATAATAGTTAGTATGTGGATTTACGATTAATGCTACGGATTTGTGCAATTTATGGAGTCTGGACAGATTCTCTTTCATTGACGTTTTCCTACACATATGTGTAGCTTGATGGAGGTCACATAAGGAACAAAATTAATAGAAACACAAATTTGAATAAACCAAATGCAGTCACCACTAAAGTATCAGTTGGACTAGCTTTCTGGATCAGCATGCAGTCAACACTAAAGTATCAGTTGAACTAGCTTTTTGGATTAGCTAATACTTTCTATCGTATGTTAATCATTTTTGTGCATATTGTAGGTCTAACGAGTCAAACTTTATTTTGGATTGTAGATATTTTTCTCATTGGAAATCATACCACTTCTCATTCTTTTTATACACACACTGGCTGCTTTTGAAGAAAAAAACTATCGCCATTTTTATGTATTATTGTCTTTTTAGACTTTAAATGTGATAAGCTCAAACACATCAAACAAATTAATAACAACTGCTATATTCCTGACTTGGTACAGCCAATTTCTTATGTAGAAAATGGGGGATTAATTAGTTATCAAAGGTACCTAGCTTAAACCTGGTTTCATAGCTAGCCAAACCTCTCACCCGTATGACAGTGGCATAAAAGTCCATTATATTGACAACAAAGTGTGAACAAAACAAACAAATAAGAGGTGAAAATGTCAAAATACATGTAGGGGTACAACAGTCATCATTGTATTTTGTTCAGTGGACTGTAAAATTTGGGTGAAAACACTTATTTGGCATTAATATTAGAAAGAATATCATAGGGAATATGTGTACTAAGTTTCAAGATGATTGGACTTCAACTTTATCAAAAACTACCTTGACCAAAAACGATAACCAAAAACTATAACATGAAGCAGGTCAGATGGACGGACGAACGAAAGAACGAAAGAACGAACAGACGCACAGACCGAAAAACATAATGACTATAAATGGCGCATAAACACATAAAAATAAAATTACAAAAAAACTAAACTCCGAGGAAAATTCAAAACGGAAAGTCCATAGGCAAATGGCCAAATCAAAAGTTCGAACACATCAAACGAATGGATAACAATTTTCATATTCCTCACTTGGTACAGGCATTTTCGTATGTAGAAAATGGTGGATTAGACCTGGTTGTATAGCTAGCTAAACCTCTCACTTGTATGACAGTCGCATAAATTCTATTATATTGACAACATCTGTGAACAAAACAAACAAAATAATCGGTAAAATGTCAATATTAGGGGTACCACAGTCAACATTGTGCTATAATCTTAATCACTAAAAAAAAATAATAAACAAAGAAACACAAAGAGACATGCAGACAGAGTACAGTAGCAAAAATGAACGACAAGAATACAAAAAAAAAACCAACCAACACAGCATAAATAACATAATGACGGGATGTACAAGTACAGAGCAACGTCATATGTAAAAAAAGAAACACAAAAGACATATGGACAAAGCACATTAGCAAAAACGAAAGACACGAATACAAAACCCCACCACAACACAACAACATAAATGACAAGATGTACAAGTACAGAGCATAGACTATTTACCGGATTTGTAATCACATAAGCAACACGACGGGTGCCACATGTGGAGCAGGATCTGCTTACCCTTCCGGAGCACCTGAGATCACCCCTAGTTTTTGGTGGGGTTCGTGTTGTTTATTCTTTAGTTTTCTATGTTGTGTCGTGTGTACTATTGTTTTTCTGTTTGTCTTTTTCATTTTTAGCCATGGAGTTGTCAGTTTGTTTTAGATTTATGAGTTTGACTGTCCCTTTGGTATCTTTCGTCCCTCTTTCATATGTAACACAAAAAAAAACACAAAAAGTCTAATAAACAAATGATAGACAAAACACATTGACAAAAATGTAAGACTGGAGTACAAATATTTTACCATAACACAATAACACAATGAAGGGAAGTATAAGTACAGAGTCACGTCAAATGTATATCAACAAAACAGACTTTGGTAAATTTCGGTAGTATATTTAGACGATACATAAATGATCTATAAATATAGAATATTTTCAACTTTAACTGTATTTTATTTGCTCGAATATATGACTATATGAATGTGCTTTAAAATGGGAAGCGAATTTATTTATACTAAACTGTCGCAATAAAATATAACAGAAAGTATAGGCGTTAAAGCCATTGAAGTAAGTATCCACACTTAAAATAACTCAGTGACGTCTGTAAGATTTTCAATAGTTTTTTTTATCTGTTATTGGTTATTTTTTGTTAATCCATCGAACAGATCAATCACAGACAACATTGTCTAGTCATTATTATGTAGGATTGCCGTTACGTGATCCAATCAATAGAACCAATTAACCCAAAATAATCAAACAAGTGTGAAAAATTGTGGTATTCATCAAGTTGTTTACAAGTTTCTAAGTAAATTATAGTTCAATTATTAACCAAATTACAAGAAAGAGGAGTGTGCGAAAATTACACTCCCACCATACTGCATATGTTGTTTTTTATAGGGTCTTTGATATGAAGACTCATGTTTACACAAACAGCTAGTGTTTATTGAAGTATGGTATAATCGTAATTGGAGGTTTTGTGTCGATAGAAAGCGAAATGTAATAAATGTGATAATCAGAATCATTAAAGTCATAAAATTGTCAAGAAGAAATCGATTAAAACTAGGGAAACATGAAATGTAAAAATAAATGTATAAAAGTGAAGTCAACAAGAACCTGTCTGTGAAAAATAACCCTATATAACGAAAGGTACCAAAATCGGATTTTTGAGAGACCGATAATTTAATGTCGATTAATTTTATGACATAATAAGTTTCAGTGGCGAAGATGATAATCGCGGAATCGAAATATAAGGAACGTTTGCGATCGAGTGTACTTTCTCTCAAACACATAGAGTTAGGTACCTTGGGTTATATAAAGGTATATAGGTGGGTTTTTTTAGTGAGACAAGTGCCTGTAGTGAAGTCTGTCAGGAAAATAATGAGTCGACTATTCACAATACTCGTTTATATCCTGAAATCGTATCAATCTTTGACGTTATTTTCCCTCCATTTTGTTATGTCTGTTTATTATATCTTCGTTTTGAAATCAATCTTAATTTACACATTTTGGATGTAAGGTTAATAATTGACAGCAAGCAAACAACGCAAATAATTGATAGTCATCTGGGGGTAAGTTTAACACTTAATCAACAATGGTTATGTGTCTGTACACTATATTTAGCTCACAAGGAAGCTATAAAGTCAAGAGTTCCAAATGATGAAGTTGAAATCATCTCTTCGTAAATTTTACGGACGCCATCACTGGTTGGTTGACCGTTATGGAATAACCGTTTCACAAATGATATCGGATATGTTCCTTACGTCGTAGCTACAATCCCCTTCCCTTTCATGAATGTGACCTACCGAATTAGGCTATTTATCGGATTTGTTATAACTAAGGCAACACGACAGAAGCCACATGTGGAGCAGGATCTGCTCACCCTTCCGGAGCATCTGAGATCACCCCTAGTTTTTGGTGGGATTCGTGTTGTTTATTCTTTAGTGTTCTATGTTGTATCATGTGTACTATTGTTTGTCTGTTAGTCCTTTTCATTTTTAGCCATGGCGTTGTCAGTTTATTTTCGGTTTATGAGTTTGACTGTCCTTCTGGTATATTTCGTCTTTTTAGCTCTAAATCTTCCTCGTCGAGAGACAGTGAATATATTTTTAAAACAAAAACACTGTAAAATCTGCAAAAAACACGAAATTTTCAAAGTAGCTATATAAGTAATTAACAAATAATGTAATAAGAATACCTTTGTAATATTTCCCGTGACTTTTTATCACTCTTTACTGTGATGTTTTAGTCAAGATCTTACGTCATCTCCAATCTCTAAGTTTTACTGTGATGTTTTTGAAGTTTTTGAAGTCTTCAACTTTGTAATTCTTTGGCTTTACAACTATTTTGATCTGAGCGTCACTGATGAGTCTCATGTAGACGAAACGCGCGTCTGGCGTATTAAATTATTATCCTGGTACCTTTGATAACTATTTAATCAAGATCTTACCTAATCTCCAATTCCTAAGTCAGGTGAAGGGTGTTGTCTTTATCTTTGTTTCCAGTTCTGATATCTTGCTGCCATCAGTATAATATAGGATATTTCTAACTCCCCTTAGCATGATATGCAGAACCTTTCAAAATATCAACAACTTTTACTTTTAAAAATGATCTTTTTAGGACCTAAGAAAATTAATGGAAAAGTAAAATCACTTAAATTACTGATCTGCGAGGAAAATTCAAAGCGCAAACTATGTAATCAAATGGCAAAATTAAATATTCAATCACATCAAACTAATGAATAACAATTATTATATTCCTGACTTGGTATAGACATTTTCTTATGTAGTAAATGATTGATTAAACCTGATTGTAAAGCTAGCTTTACCTCTCTCTTGTATGACAGTCGCTTCAAATTCAATTATATTGACTATGACGAGTGAACAAAACAGACATACATTGTGTGGACTTAGGCAATATGTTCACAAATAATATGTGTCAAGAATTTTGTCTGATATTTAAAGTTAATTAAAGGAAAGCATAATGGGAATACATATGCTTCAAATGAAGCGGTGAAATTGCTTCGTTTTAAAGCAAGTTTTTTTTATACCATGATTAGTTTTATTTGAATGTAAACATTCGTTTTCTTTATATATTTAAAAGTACAAGAATCCCAAATTAGAGAAACGTTTCATTTTATTATTTCAACTGGAAATCAGAAACACATTCGTAAATGTAGTCTCTGGAAGATTGAATATTTATTAGAAACTTTTAATTTCTAGACTTGAATTTGGTGTCTTCCTTATAAAATACTTATTCTAATATGAACGTAAAAATATGCAACTATCGATATGTTTTGTGTCGTTATGTTTCTGTCCTACTGGAGTATAAATCACGTCTCATTTTATTCACTCTTATAAGAATTAGTTTTTGAGTTGACTAAGAGACGTATTGATTTCCAATACAACACTGATAGTAACCTTGTATTAAATAAAAAGCAGTTTCTTATTTGCTGAAAAGCTAAGTTTAACTAGAAAAAAGAAGAGTGGTGTATTTCAACATTACCATATATAAATATAAATCGCGTTGTCTATTTCGATGAGTCTTATGAAGACGAAACGCGCGTCTGGCGTACTAAATTATAATCCTTGTACCTTTGATAACCATTTACACCACTGGGTCGATGCCACTTTTGGTGAACGTTTCGTCCCCGAGGGTATCACCACCCCAGTCGTCAACACTTCGGTGTTGACATGAATATCAATAATGTGGTCATTTTAATAAATTTCCTGTTACAAATCTTTGAATTGAAAAACTAAGGATTTTCTTATCCGAGGCATTGATTACCTTAGCCGTATTTGGCACAACTTTTTGGAATTTTGGATCCTCAATGCTCTTCAACTTTGTATTTGTTTGGCTTTATAAATATTTTGATATGAGGGTCACTGATGAGTCTTATGAAGACGAAACGCGCGTCTGGCGTACTAAATTATAATCCTTGTACCTTTGATAACTATTTACATCACTGGGTCGATGCCACTGCTGGTGGACGTTTCGTCCCCGAGGGTATCACCAGCACAGTAGCCAACACTTCGGTGTTGACATGAATATCAATAATGTGGTCATTTTAATAAATTTCCTGTTACAAATCTTTGAATTGAAAAACTACGGATTTTCTTATCCGAGGCATAGATTACCTTAGCCGTATTTGGCACAACTTTTTGGAATTTTGGATCCTCAATGCTCTTCAACTTTGAAAGACAAGTATCAGTACGTAACAAGACTCCAATAAAAGACAAGTGTCAGTTCGTATCAAGACTCCAATAAAAGACAAGTGTTTGTGCACTGTCATCAAACGGAGTTTTAAGGCCTAATGTTGGTTAAGTCTTATGCTGGCTTGATTAAACGTGTTGTTTTATATTTTTGAAAGTGTATGTTGAATGTTAAATATAACTCTTAGAACTTTTTGTGGTATACCAATTTTGTAGACAATCTGACAGGACGTAGGTGTGAACGAAAAACAATGATCAATGACAATGAATTAAAGCTACGCAGAAAATCTGTTTTATTGAGGTTTATTTTCAGTATCTCAATAATTGAGTATATGTGTTTGACTTCTTTTTTTTAATCGTGAAAATAATGTTTGATTTTGCCATTTGATTAGGAACTTTCCATTTGATTAGGAACTTTCCATTTTGATTTTAACTCGATGTTCAGTATTGTTGTGATTTTACTTTTTACTCTACACATAACGTTTATAAAATAAAGTACTCTGTTCCATATTACTCATAATGTACTCCCTGTCTACATGTGGAAAGTGTTTAATTCAATTTCGAGAGCAATAAATTGCAATATGTATTGTTCTACTAATCTGATTACACGGTGAACACGTTATGACAACTTTCTTTGATTCTTTACCAATTTGATTTTGATAGTAAAAGCGAATTCGGAACAACATTCATTGCTGTCGTTTAAAAATTTTTACGGATTTCGAATGGAAACTATTAAAGTCGTTTTGGTTCGACATTAATTGCTGTCTTCATATTTATATTTTGACAATGACGTCAATATCATTTAAACTGAGTTTTTTAAGCACATTTAAGCTAGTGTTTTATTACTGTGGGTATAATTATAAAATTGGTGGAGATAACAGTTACTTCAGTTTACTTTCGTTTCAAGCATCGATGGAAAAAGGAAAGAAAGTACAAATCACGAACCCGAAATGTTTTGAGATTAATGCGTTTTGAGTAACTCATATGCATTTTATATATAAAAAGGAAATAGTCTGGTGAGACCTACTGAAACGTCAACCATTCAATAAAGCTACCGGTTCAAGTGAAAGGTTTTCTTTTTATTGTTTTTGTTTTTTTGTTATTATACGGGTCAAATTATTTTCTGAACATTACAATTACGAGAATCTCGTTTCATATGACGTTAACAAATGCAGTTTCCTTTCAGTAAGATTCTGTCGTTGAAATTCTACAAATAAAAAAGTTTAAGATACAGCAAAGTCTTTTATTACTTTGGCTTAATCAAGATACATATGGTTCATACATGAAATAAAAATATTCTGGAAATTGGTTTAGGTAAATCATTTTCTTGCTATTACCACAATGAGGTCAATATTGAAAATTCAGAACACATTTGTTTTTTTTTTTTATATTACATCTTGACGTTCCGAGGAATAAATGCATTTGACATTTACATTTTAGTATTGATACTCAGTTCTGATTAACATTCAGACAAGATTTAATCGTTCGACTCAATGGTCTCAGGCAAACAACCAGTAATAAGTAATGAACGTGAAATCAATTATTGCTTTCTGCTTGTCAGTCTTATTAAACTTGGATGATGAAAGATAAAACAGGAGCAAAAAAAAACAAAACAAAAGGAAACAAACTCAAAACCGCCTTTCTTCACGACATTCTTGGTCACGAATGTCAAATTTCCAACTTGTAATTTTTCGACTTTCTTTCTGCAAATCTCTTTTTAAGTAGTTCGCACAGGAAATGTGAAAAAAAAAATCTAAAACTTGTCTTTACTGTTCAGTTGATGTGTTCAGCGAATTTTCCATTATTTCTGTTATTAAAGTAAAACTGAAAGCCCATAATAAATTATAACCATGAGCACTCTTTTATGTTACTTACTTGTCCCTATCTTTTATGCGTTATTGCGTATACAAGTAACATTTTATCAAGTCTTATGACAATAGTTTTATTATGACTGTAATAAATGTGAAACAATCGTATCGATTAAAGAATAACTAAATAAACATTGCTTTTTATTGTCACTTTATGAGATGCACAACTATGGATTTTTGTTTAAAGATGTAGTCGCTTCCTGCTTCCTGAAAAAAGACGATTCCGACTTTGTCGTAGAATGAGTCCACCTTCTTAAGTATTAGTAGAAAAGTTTCCTATCTGAATTAAACAATTGTCATTGGAGAAATTGATGACTTAAAAATTCAGCAACGCAAAATGAAGGTTTTCTTTCTTTGACAGGCGTGTTTACAAAAGTTTACTCAAAAGTTTGTTCGTTTCTGTGTGTGTTGCATTTTAACGTTGAGTCGTTTGTGTTTTCTCTTATTTTTGAGATAAGACGTGGCACGGTACTTGTCTATCCCAAATTCATGTATTTGGTTTTGATGTTATATTTGTTATTCTCGTGGTGTTTTGTCTGTTGCTTGGTCCGTTTCTGTGTGTGTTGCGTTTCGGTGTTGTGTCGTTGTTCTCCTCTTATATTTAATGCGTTTCCCTCGGTTTTAGTTTGTTACCCCGATTTTGTTTTTTGTCCATGGATTTATGAGTTTTGAACAGCGGTATACTACTGTTGCCTTTATTTACTCATAAGGACATGCTGAATCCAAAGATTAGAAAAATCAATTTGATTGACCTTTAATGATGTTAGCGCATAATTCTCATGGGAGTAATGCTATTTAGCACTTCGACACAATAAAACATCAATATTTGATATATATGACAGAATTGCATGTTAAATCCCCATTTATTTATGATTAAGGAATAGAAAATTACGGAATGATATGACACAGAGAGATGATGGAGTTCCAATGATAACTATTGAAGATTACGTAAAATTTTTTTTTTCTCTTTCGTAACGTAATGTGTGCGCACGGCACATGTTTCTTCATGACTTTATTGTATGCACGAGACATAAAACTTTCAAATTTCAAAAATAATCTGTTTGAATTTAACAAGCAGATTATGTCATTGTGTTTATCTTCTTTATAATCATTTTAAAGAATATTAGCCATGCATAAAATTCTTACTTCGAAATTATTGAACTATGGATCTTTTTGAAAATATTTCATCTTAATTCAAATCTAAATAAGCTAAATGATACAAAAGCTTTGTTGAAAACTTTCTGTGTCCACCGCAAACATAATATGTGGTGTATTCTACCCGTGAAACGCTCTGACGAAGGAAAGTTTGGTGGGTTATTATAGAGCATAGTTAACAGTTCATTGTCGACCTAGGTATCGTGAGAAAATACCCTGGGTACTCTTACCTGATCAATTGGTAACCCATTCTATTGTTTTTGTGTAGTTGAAGAATAATACCCAGATCATTGAGAATTTGGCATATTGAGAAGTTTCTATTTACTCCAGGTTTATACATACAAGGAAAATTCATAACGGTATCAAATGACAAACACAAAAGCTCAAACGAAAGGAAAACAACTATCATATTTCTGACTCTGTACATGCATTTCCTTATGTAGAAAATGATGGATTAAATCTGGCAGTTAATGCGCGTTACGCTTTTTAACTTACCAAAATAACCTGACAAAAACCATAGGCGTTTGGCGAATACTTTAAGTTGTTTTTTGGTTTTTTTTTCTAATTTGGATTTTTTTTACTGAAACAATGTGTTATTATGGAATTATTATTAGGAATAAGACAGTTGTTATCAATTTGTTTGATGTGTTTTATCCTTTGATTTTGCCATTTGAATAGGGACTTTCCGTTTTGAATTTTCCGCTCCGAATGATTTATAATGATACTTTATGTTTGTTTATGATAAAGTGCATGCAGATTTAAATTTCTTTAATTCCCTCCATATACTGCTCACATTCAACATGTTTATGATGATGTTGACCATTATGTTTGTAAATTCATTCATATTAATGCAAGAAATAGCTACAAAAAGTAAAGGAACTCCTTTTAAATATCTCACTTCTACCAGGACTTTCATTACCCTAAAACGTGATAAACAGTTAAAAACAGAGGACAGGCAAAAAAGATGTTTTAGAGTGAAAATATTAATAGAATAAGTTAAAATAGAAATTCTTTGAAAATGCAATAATTAAACAGACACGTCCCACATTGATGTAATGTTGCGGTGAACAAATTTCCCGTGAGACAATGCTAAATAGATTCAGTAGGTGTTAATGCTTTGATCAAAGCAAAGAAAATAGTGATGGTGTTATGTATGCACGAAGATAGACGGTGTCTGGTCTGGTAGAGATCAATTTAATACTCAAACGTGTTGATTTTTCTTGGCTTTCCATTTAAGTAAGAAGATTTACGATACAATTAGCCGAATATTTCCTGAATTACATAACTTCCTTACTTCTTAAGAGCATGTGTGTGTGGTATGGATGGCATGTGACATTATTCAAAGCCCGGTTATAATTCATACAGCTTAAGTGCATGTTCTGCAGGTTGTGATGTCACGCCTTAAACCTTTGGTTAAAGTTATAGTACAGTAAAGGGTCATATATCAAAGATTTATTTACTAAATTTGGATTAAGGCTGCGGTATATTCAACTTCGAACGATTAATCGAAAACATAAATGCGTTAATTTTTTTATTTTTTGAAAAACTAATGAAACGTCATATCCCCTTACAGTTATGCTGTTCAGTTTAGACGTTATTTCCAATTATATGAAGAGATGAATTAAAGTGCTTGGATGGGACTTCACCATTAACAGAAACAATTATTTTACTTGATTAAAGCGGAAATTCATTTATCGACAACATATTAATTTAAAAGAAATCTATGCATTGGTTTTAAAGATTTTATTATTTTATTACAAATTTTAAAACGCTTTTCATGGATTTTGTTTACTTTCTATTCAAGTGCAAACCTGCTTTGGGTTTTGCTCGTTGTTGAAGGCCGTACGGTGACCTAAAGTTGTTAATTTCTGTGTCATTTTTGTCTCTTTTGGAGAGTTGTCTCATTGTCAATCATACCACATCTTCTTTTTTATATTTGATAGAAATAAACTCATCTTAGATTTAACAGGATTGAAATTTTATATTGCGCCAGACGCGAGTTTCGTCTTCAATAGACTCATCAATGACTCCCGAATAAAAAAAATTTAAAAATGCCAATTAAAGAACGATTTGAAAAGCATTGGGGACCAAAAAATCCTAAATGTTTTTCCAAATACAGCTAACGTCCACTTAATAATATTCCAAACAAGAAATCTTTAGATTTCCACGAGCCAAAAATGTATCAAAAGTTATTTACATATCCCATTTACTGTTTAAGATATCTCTAACTGGATAGTATCCCAGGTGATGAAGTCACATCCAAACACATTTTATCCATATAATTGGGAATAAGTTCTAAACTGAACAACAAAGCTGTATTATATATATTGATACAATTATATATTTACCTCGCCCATCTTTAAATGTATGTCTTTGTGTTATCGATGGTGTTATGGTGGAAATAGTGTTACATTATACTGACAGGGAATGAATGTCCTATACATCCATTAGGATTGAGTGTAAAATGTTTTGTACTTGCAAATTTATATAGTTCTCTTAGTTGGATTTGAACCGAAGCCATAACCATCAACAACGATTGAATACTACGACTCCTGAAACTCGATCAACTAGGTTCTATGAAAGCATAACTTCTGTTAGTAAGGTGACACCTTTCTTCGTTGGATAGGTTCAGGGTTTCATACGGGTATTTTCTGTTTTCTCAAAAATTTTTTTTCTTCTTTTCGTAAAAGTCTAACAAGACCTATATTGGAATCAACTTTTAAACTTGTTTGGCTTTTTAACCATTTTCATCTCAGCGACACCCAGAAATCAAAAACTAATGTATGCGTATAACTAACTTTAAGGCGAGAGGAATTGTTCGGCCTCTAGTGTTTACTTTTCAATATAACTTGTTTAACTCGGTTGCAGATGTATATAAAATGTAATTTCAGCTCGGTAGTCATCACTTCAGTACTGACATGATTTATTATAAACCTTTCTTAAATTGTCTGCTTATAAATTTATAAATTATTGAACAACTATCATTCAATGTTGACATTGTATGAATTTGGTTATCATTTTATGTAATTTTTGTTCATACAGCTCGTCAACTCTTTCGGTTCTTATACCTTTTTGGCTTTAAAATATTCGGCTTTGATGAAGGTTAACTATAAACTGAGAAAACTCTTCGGACATATGCAACTTATGAAATTATATTTTCATTCTTATAACCAATGGTCATTTTATACATTAAATGCGAGTACATTCTTTAGAGCACCGTTTGTATAAATAAACTCATCATAGATACCAGGACTAAATTTTGTATATACGCCAGACGCGCGTTTCAAATGAGAAACTTCCACGCATGTTACAGTTATCGTTTTCCATAGAAATACCTTGATGATACAGTTTTTCTTTCTTCAAAATCAGCGCAAATTTTGTAATTGTTTATTTTAACGGTTATGTTTTGACTATATCACTGGCCAAGAGTAATATATACAGATATCCATCATCTGATTGTATTGTTATTTGAAAATTTTGGGGATGATTTCTTAAAAAAATTGTTTCTTCCATCAAATACCGTAGAAAATATAGCAATAATAGTCTTCAAGTTTTTCTTACTTGTGTTGTTTGTTTTGTCTTATATGAAATTTTTCATTACATGTTATTCATACGACGAAGTACGTAATATTATCAAATATCTCATGTTTCATACCTGAAAGTGAAAACATTGAAAAACTAATTTAGATTATTATTTGCTCTTCATTATCTAAGATATACATGATGGGATTATGAGATTATCAATCCTATTGATCAAATGAACTTTGACCTTTGTTGTAATGACGTGGTCATGACGTAGGACGCATGTTATATCGTTTCTTATTAATCCCATTTCTTTTCATATCAATACTATGGTATTGTTTTATTATGACCATGTTTGATGATTTAACTATTGATTTCTATTGTTTTGCCAATTCCATGTTTGGTACAATGGCGATTTTTATGTTTGCACAAAAAAATCAAATGCATCCATCATGAATAATAAAACCCACTGATTTGACGACCAATCCCATCTATATGATGGCCTACCTTATAACTTCACTGTTATCGACATTTATTTGACATAAAGAGACAGAAATACCAAATTGTGGGCAGGTTGTTGTGGTAATTGCAAAAAAGTGCAGAATCTTTTGCTTCGACCATTCAACCTTAGTTTTAGTATTCATTATAAGTTTTACGGATGCAATCAGTATTTGTTCGACTGTTATGGAATATTTGTTTCACAGCTTATCACAAATATGTTCATTTGACGGAGCCGGTATCCCTTCCAGTTTTATTGTCTTTTTTCCTCGCATATATTTGTTAAAAGGTATCTTTACATCTATTAGAAATCCGGACTTAATCAATATGCTATAGTGTATTAAATAATACAAGATTAATTTATTCTGTTGTCTATAAAGATTTTCAATTTTCAAAACACAATAATAGCGGAAATTAGTTTAAAATGTGTCGCATTTCTTGGTTTTAATGATTATAGGATATTAACATGGTTAAGAATGAAGAGAAGTTTGTGCAAAACAATTACGTGATTGATTATATCAAATCCTTATTTTACTCAATTTACCATACAAATATATCAAGTTTTGCAATCACTTTTTCAAAAACAGTAGGCTATGTTAATACATTTCACTTTTTTAGAATACCGTGTTAACCTAGCAAAGTTGATGGAAAAAGGGTGCTTTAAACTTAACCTTCACATGCATTTAATAAAAAATGAAATTTTGATTTTAAAACAAAACATATAAGATGCCGAACTTATTCTGTAATCAATAAAATCATGAACATCCCCGATTGAAGGACAAAAATTCAAACTAATACATTGTTACTAAAGTCAGTAAACAACAATTTGATATTAAGAGCAAAGCTGGAGTTTATTTACTTTTAGTCTCGTCTAGTGTATTAAGGGAATTTGTTTCATGAACCAATTCATCTTTCATTTCCATCATCCCAGGCAGTCATTGATTTAACAAAGTCGGTTTGATATAAAACAAAATATCATCCATGTTTGAATAAAAGGAGGTGATTTGGTATACAACAATGGTACAAAGATCCAAAGCACAAATTTTAAAAGACACTTTATCGTCGTATAAGTCTGTCATTGTCCTCATTAAATAAAAATATAAAGATAAATATGCTTGATAAGACAGTCCTGCGCTCTTCCATTATTATTAAATAGAACTATACGGTGATATCTCTGGCATTCTTTTGTATTATAATGCCGGAATTTCGGAAAAAATAGTGGTTAAGTGTTTCAGATATTTTTTGCGCGAGGTTTGGGTAGCCACAAAACTAGGTTCAATCCACGATGTTTTCCTTAAAACGTCCTGTACCTCGTCAGGAATATGGCAGTTATTATCTTATAGTTCGTTTCTATGTATGATGCATTATCGTTCATTTTTTGTTGCACATCTGTTCGTTGTTTTCCTCTTATAGTTGATGTGTTTCCCTCGGTTTTAGTTTGTTACCCGGATTTGTTTTCTCTCAAACAAATTATGAATTTTGAACAGGTGGTATAGTAGTATTTCCTGAGCCATAAGAGATAATGGTTGCATTTTTATGATTTACACCACTTTAAAACACTGCCAAAAATGAATTTGGATATGTATTATGACCTTTTACTTGTCATCTTTTTAACATTTAAATCTAAGGCCACTAGTGCTTTTAGGTCTTTTATCATGAAGTTGAATAAACAAATTTTAAACAATTTTCAAAAAAAATATTTTTATCTGTATGATTCATATTTTTCTACACCTGATTAGTCCCTCAGTTTGGGAAGGTATGTTCAGTTGATACTATATTTTTGTCCAATCACACTGTTAAGATACATTGACATAAGAAGGGTGAACAAAAGAGCAACCTAAATCCCGGAAAGAAATACTACTATGCCACCTATACTACTGTTTCCTTTATTTGAAAAGATTGTTCTTAACATTGTATTTGTAATACATTTTCTGTTCTATTTGACCTAAGTCTATGAGTTATTCTTAAAATATCATGCATTGCATGGAAATTTCAAAACAAGGATAGTTTTGTTTATATTGTACAGAATGAATGTTAAAGATATAAATTATGCATCAAACTTTTATACAGATGTTCAGTAAATATACATTAATATACTTGTTTGGAAGCTTATTGTCTGCTATTAAAGCTTATCTATAACAAATTGATTTATACTATTAGCTTGTAGTCTGAAATGAATTCAGTGTTTAATTAAGAGTTTTACCAGAATCAATATCACACTAAGCTATTTGGATTTCTGTTGAAAACATCTGCTGTGATCGGTACCAAGTTCCTGTGATTGATCTTCATACTGCGGTGTTTGTCCGTGTAGTTCCTAGTAATTAATCTGAACTGTGACAAGACATCATTCAATTAATCAAACGTGTCAATTGCACAACATAAGCCCTAGTCAATAGAAAATAATTATACAAAAAGAAGGACAGTTAATATATGCATATTCGATTGATTCAATATTTCGACTATTATAATAATAATAATAATAGGAGACAACAGTTTGTTTTAGAATGATATGGTCAGATTTTTATGTTGCATATAATCTATGTTCAATCCATATTTAACAGTGCCACCAATAACCTGCTTTTAGTGTAGAGATAAACCTATTGACTCTACTTCAGTGTGTGTAATTTCTCTAGGTAGGACTCAATTGAAACCTTGTAAATACAAAATGTGACAATGTACCAAATTTATACATAGTTCACACATTTGTGCAATATATATGTTCCGGACCGTATGAGTATTTGGACCGTACGCGTACGGTCTGGACCGTATGCGTACTTTTTAAAAATACTCATACGGTCGGACCGTACGCGTACGGTCTGATTAATATCATTAAGAAGTTGCTTAAGTTTATAAGTTACAAATGCATGTAAAGTTCATGTACAGATCAACATAACTTAACTCTCAAATTTATATGGAAAAGTTCAATTGTAATTGGAATAAAAGCTTTATTTGTTAACTAATAAAAAAATTCACGCTTATTAAATCTATTAATATCTTGTATTTAGTATGTCGATCAGTAATACATTAATTGAATTATGATCATAGAAATTTACGATATCGGAAGTTAACATGATGTGGGACGACAATTTTAGAATATTAGAAACTTTACAAAAAAATGCAAATGCAAAGGAACATGAATGAACCGCAAACATGTAAATGTAAAAAATATATCATTAATTGTGGTAGTAAGTGTCACCTTGGGCGAGAGTACCAAAATAGTATTCAGATATACAATTAAACAAATATTTAATGTCAATTGTTCAATTGTTCATTTTATCCATCTAAAATTAATTGTAATGATAACAATTTATAAAACTAAAATAAAGATTGTGATAAATGGTTATCTCGTACTGGACCATACGCGTATACTCATACGGTCCGACCGTACGCGTATGGTCGGACCGTACGAGTATACGTATACGGTCCGGACCGTACGCGTACGGTCCAAATACTCATATGGTCTGGAACATATATATATATATATTTTTGAAAGATAATTTTATTCTTGGAGCTCATCTTCGCAAAAGCTTGTGCAAATCTTTTTTAATTACGTAAAAATATGGAATTTGATAGTTACTCTCCGTTCTAAGTAATTTGACAAGTTTCAAATCAGGTTTCCTCTTTTGTTGTAAAGATAAAACAAAAAAGGAACCGCCACGTTTAACATTTTAAACAAAGTTCACTACACAGTAATATTTATTATTACCTTCTCATATCTAAATAGATTGTGTGAAACAAAAATGATTCTGTTTTCAAAATTACAAATATATGAATATCTTTTAGTTATTTTTGTACTTTTGCTATTGTCTCTTCGACGGATATTCCCCATCTCCTTTTATCAATTAGATACATTTAATCCAGTTAAACCTGAAAGAGAAATAGATATGCAAGAACATGTCGTATGTTTAGAGTTTTAAAACTCGCCAAAGATACCAGGCTTATAATTCAATACGTCAGACGCGTGTTTTGACTGCAAAAGACCCATATGCGATGTTCATATTTAAATAGTTGGTTGGTCAAAATACGTTATAATGTTGAAGTGCACATAATTACAATTTCAAAAAGTTGTGCAAATCTAGCTTTGGTTGTAGAAACTGCATCGTTAATATTTATTGTCAGGACATGATCACTTACTAATAGGCTAGTGATTCTCTCGGGGACGAATCGTCCATCAGCAGTGGCATTGACCCAATGGTTTTAAAAATCTGTTTGATTCAATACGCTTCAAACACGTTCCATGCACACAAAACTGAAAAATGGTGGTAAACCAAAAATATCCAAAATTAAAAATGATGACCAATATGGTTACACCTTGCATTTTATCAGATTAAATCTGTATTTTGTATTTGTTTGCATTTCTAATGGTTTTATTTTACTAATTGTAGGTAATTTGCCAGAATGAGAGAATTTTTGTTATTACCGGTTATTCTTACATTCCTACAATTTAGACAGAGTCAATCATTTTCTGTTCAAAAACGACACACAAAGTCAAATTCAGATTTAGATAATGCTTTAGAAGTGTTGAGAAGAAAACGGAGACGGATTGATGATTCTAATATACGAACAATGTATGGAGATTTAGCAAGTCAGTATTTGCCTTATGATGAATATGTTCCAGGTGGATATAACGAAGATGATGTTGAAAAAGAAGATCTAGCAGATCAGTATCAACTTGCTAAAATCCTCAATTCATATCAAGACCAATATAGAGATGACACCGATAATACTAATACACAAGATCAGTCAAGTGAAACGGAAACACCAACAATTGAGGAAATTAAAGAGATGTTTGATGAGATTGATAAAAATGACGCAAAGGATAAAGTTGAACGCTCAGATTCAAAATCTGATAAGAAAAGTGATAAAATTTCACAACAACAAATGGATGAACTCTTATCTGAAGCAGCAAAAGTTCCCACTGATAATACAAAATCGTCAGTAGATGACAAAAGCAAAGGAAATACGCCAGAACCAGTTTCACCTGACGAGCTGAAAGATGTCTTTAAAGACACAAAAACTCAGGAACAACAAGACGGTCGGGGGAACGCAAACGTCGGATCAATCAGTCAAGAATACGTTAATAATAATCAAGGCATTTCTTTACAAAAAAAGAAGAAACGTATGGCAAAGCGAGATAACAACTCAGAAAAAGAAGAAGAGACAAAAGATGAAATGCTTTTAAATCTTGTCCAGGAAGTACAAGAACTACGTGGAAAGGTTGCTAAACTACAGCTTGTAGAATATCTTGAAGACAAAGAGAATGATTATTTAGCTTCTGCTTTAAAAGCAGCTACACTAGCTCAACTAGGAAAAGCTGAACCATATCTTGAAGATGAATACGGGGATATTCAGAAAGCTCTCGACATAGAAGAGACCCTTCAAGCTATTAAAGAAGCAACTGAAGGCTCAGAGGAAGACGAAGAGGAACCAGTTCAAGAAGTTACTGAAAAACGTAGTCAGCCGCCTTTTGAAGACAACCTAGGTGTGTGGTATGATGAACCTGTTCCTGGCCAAGAACAAGGTATTTAAAATAAGTATATAGACATGGCTAAAATGAATAGGGTCTAAATTGTAAACTTGGAAATGGTTGTAAGGAATTGTTTGGCTTTATAAATATTTTGATATGAGCGTCACTGATGAGTCTTATGTAGACGAAACCCGCGTCTGGCGTACTAAATTATAATCCTGGTACCTTTGATAACTATTTACACTACTGGGTCGATACCACTGCTGGTGGACGTTTCGTCCCCGAGGGTATCACCAGCCCAGTAGTCAACACTTCGGTGTTAACATGAATATCAATAATGTGGTCATTTTTATAAATTAACTGTTTACAAAACTTTGAATTTTTCGAAAAACTAAGGATTTTCTTATCCCAGGAATAGATTACCTTAGCCGTATTTGGCACAATTTTTTGGTATTTTGGATCCTCAGTGCTCTTCAACTTTGTACTTGTTTGGCTTTATAAATATTTTGATATGAGCGTCACTGATGAGTCTTATGTAGACGAAACGCGCGTCTGGCGTACTAAATTATAATCCTGGTACCTTTGATAACTATCGTTATAACATTATGTATGGTAAAATATCAAAATAGAAATACTGAACTCGGACTCAAAGTCAAAGGGGAAGAACTCGGACTCAAAGTCAAAGGGGAAGTCCGTAAAACTAACAAAATCAAACGCAATAAACCATCAGAACAATCGAAAATAACTGACATTTTTCGAAGAATATGTTGGGTACGACCTAATTTACAGCTATAATGTAGCTTAGGCTCCAATTTGTATGACAGTTGTTTATAGTTGCGTTTTATTTACACGATGTACATAATAGGTTAACGTGACATTTATTTTGATCAAGCTCTCTAAACAATGTAAACTTACATCACAGACATACAACTTAACTGACTAAACATTCATATGTCTCAATACCAAATAATATAGACATCATTTCTTATATTTCTTCAAACAATAGTTATGCTGTTGTGAGATTAGACGTAAGGATGTCTGCTTGTCATGTTTTAGAATTTTTGTCAGATTTTCGTAATCCTCTGGTTTTATCCATTAGAATGCCTAAAAAAAATTCCCCATGAACCCCCATTTTTCTTTTTATAAATCTTTTACATGTATAAATATAAATCATTTGTAAAATTCTTATAAAATTTTATTTATTTTTTAATAGTATTTGAGAACTTTAACTGGTCAATGATAAAGCTATGAAAAATCAAGAGAGAACATTTTCCCGCCAAAATTCCAATAGCTAATATCTCGAAAACAAGCACATTGACCCCTATATTCTTTTTGCTTTTTTGATTCCTGAATTTATTCCTTATCAATACATACTAGTTTTATGAAAAGTTATTTATTTTGAAACTTAGCAGCGAACATCCTTAACAAAATCAATCGTCTTGTACTTAATTGCAAGGTTTATTTCATTTTACTATTCATATAGAGATGTGAATTGCTTTTTAAAATATTATCTTGCAAATGATAGAATCATTTGAAAGTGGTGTATTTGATTTTCATACACTAACCATTTTAAAAAAAACATTTTTTTTTGTATCAATATTCAAGCAGGTTAAATTGACGGACTTAATTGGCCGTACTGAATACTAGTATCAAAATATATATGCTGGAATTGTCGAAGCAATAATATGGTCATTATTTCTTAGTTGATAACTCGATACTGAAAACGACTCAGTTTAATTGTCATTAACCATACTGAGTAGTTCTTTAAGAACACGATTTGAAATTTTTATATCTTTCATAATCAAAGATTTTTTTTTCTTCATTTTTTGTCGATTGAGGGCTGTTTATTATGGGCATTTTCTTCAGGATTCGAGTTGCCTAACCCACTTTTAAAAAAAAATCTATTGTCATATGTCTGTCTCTGCCCTGATACACAATTTGATTTATATTGCATCTTCGTATGTTTATTAAGTAGGCTAGCAAGAATGCATAATTTTATTTTGATTATAGAGCATTTCATTCATTAACGCTAAAACGATTGAATTCCTAATTTTACAACTTTAACTTGCTCTGTATCAATATGTTTTATCCCAGCGTAAATAAAGGAAAAGACAATTCGATTACAATCCGAGACATTTTAATGAATACTTTCACAGGATGTTGACTTGTATTATTGAATTGTTCACAGGAGATGCTCAGCAGAAGTTAGAGGACTTTGTGAAGCAATACAGACAAAGATATGATGTTGAAGACGAAAATGAAAATGGTAGGAATCATATATTAAAATGTTGGATTAAACTTTTTCAGTAATTTGAAAATACATAACTAACCTAAGCATTGTTGACAGTACATGATTTCGATTGAACTATTTATGCCAATTTTATTTTGACGCCCATTTGGGTTCCAAGCTTACCGAATGAAGGTTTTCATTATTTATCGATGTCAATTTATTAAAACTGCTGGTTCGGTACCGTCAGTTCCTGTAGTATCAGTAGCACTAACTAGCCAGCACATATATCCATATTTCAGATAAAGGACAAGGTGCGATAACGAACCGTATTTGATCTTGCGTTTTACTGAAATTTAAAAGATTAACTTAAGACTTCTATATATATCTTTTTTAAAGATGAGGTGAATAAAAAATTAAAAACATTTTTTTTGTAGTAACGATAACTGTCCGGAAAAATGCCCTTCTTCTCGTTTTCTTGAAAAATATAATTTGGTCATTTTTGTATAGTTTTTGGACCCGAAAATACAGTGAGCGAAGTTACATGCACACACACTCTAAAAAGTAAACCACGATATTTGTATTTGTGACACGACTTTCCTGCAAATGTTTTTTTGGTTCTTACATGCGCGTAATATTCCTCAATATTTTTTTAAATGATTCAATTATTAACGTTATTTATATTTCGATAGACGACGTTGACCGAACTACTATCTACAACCAATTCAAACGAATGGCGACAAAATAACAAAACAGGGGCGACGTTAAAATATTAATTTTCATTTTGCGTTCATCGTTAAGTTAAATAATAAACACAATACATTCATTTGAATGAAAATAAGATACTAAAGCAAATTTCATGGAGTACGGTTTTAAGTCGAGCCCGCAACTTTTGTCACAGAAAGCTCGACATAGGGATAGTAATCCGGCGTCGGCGGCGGCGTAAGATAACTTCTCAAAAGCTTTATATTTTAGAAGTCGGAAGACCTGCATGCTTCATACTTTTTATATAGATGCCTTATGTTACGAGGTTTCTGTGCAAGGTCCTCATCCCCGTCAGACAGTTTTACTTGACCTCGATCTCATTTCATGGATCAGTGAACAAGGTTAAGTTTTGGTGGTCAAGTCCACAAGTTTTTGTGTTTTGGTCTGTTTTTCTTAAACAACTATAAGCAACAGGTCTACTATATTTGTTGTATGTTGAATTGTTAGCTGTACATGTTTGCCTGGCATGGTTTATCTGACCTTGACCTCATTTTGTTTTGGTTCATTGGTCAGTGTTTAGTATTCTTGGTTAATGTTAAGTTTAAGTGACCGTTGTAATAAAGCTTAATATTAAGGATTATGAACATAATATCAATAATTGGTAAAGAAGGCGAGACATTTCAGCGTTTTCACTCTTGTTTTTTGCATTAACAAAAAAACACATATTCATTCTACAGGCCTATTCAATGACACAAATATACAAATTACGTGTGAAAGAAGTGGGAAATATAAAAATTTCTTATCTACATTTTTAAGAAATTTAATGATTAAACGGTTTTATTAAAGAATTTGAAGGTGTATAAACTGGACAAGTAGGAGTGACTAGGCCCAGTTTATACACCAATATATTCCTTTTAACAGGCGGTTAATGTGTGCGAGAAGTTTGCTATCTTTAACCAATAGACCATGAAACAATATGTACCACTTGTTTTTATACTGAATGTAGTTTAAAGCTATATAGAATGTATCATTCGATAGGTAAAAAATGTCCATGGATTGTGGGCTATTGAAACTGTAACAGAATTGAGACTTTATTTCTAAGTTTCAAAATATCTAAGTGCCTCAGTCATTTGATGGCATATCTTCGATTGCTAACGTTAATCTATTCACGCACCCTTTGGTCATATAGCTCCCCACTTTTTTAGTTTTTTATACAATTTTTGTCGTTGATCGTTGGGGCTGAAGGTAATTCCGAAAAAATCACGGGATATTTTAAAAGCTGCACTTAATTTTTTTGTTTTCTTGTATGTTTTAATTGTTCATGCACATTCACTATACACATATCCTTTAATTGCTTTAAGTCGGGATTTATGTTTTGAATATTACATTTTCATTGTTAACTCTGTTTTGATGATATTCATTTGTCATGTTGATGATGTGGTTTGTCTATATTCCTTTTGTGTTTATTTGATAAATGTCGTGGCTCGGTACTTACTTATCCCGTTATTGCGTTACTGTGCTATGGTATTTTTTATTTTCTTGTCATTTGTGCTAATGTGCTTTGTCTATATGCATTTTGTGCTTCTTTGTTTCATATTTTTTTGTTTTCATAGGGATTAAAAGAGGGACGAAAAGTACCAAAGGGACAGTCAAGATGATAACACAATATTGACTGCTGTATCCCTTATTTTGACATTGTTGCCTATTATGTCTGATTGTTTTGTTCACACATCGTTGTCAATATAATGGAATTTTAAAAGAGTGTCATTCAAGGGAGAGGTTTAACTTCCCAATTGTGAACTTTCCAACTCTATGCAGCGCTCTCTTACGAAGAATAAATCTCCTAATTGAAACGATATTCTCGGGCTTGTATTTCTTATCATGATTTTCTTGATAGAGGGTTGCTGCTGACAAGAAAACTATTAAACCAAGAGTTCCGAATGGTGAAATTAACCCTTCGAAAATTTTACGGACGCCATCACGAGTTGGTTGACTGTTACGGTATATCCATTTCACAGATGATATCGGATACTACAATCCCGTTCCCTTCTCGAATGAGACCTACCGAATTAGACTATTTGAGGGTTTGTAATAACATGAGCAACACGACAGTTGACAATTGTGGAGCAGGATCTGCTTACCCTTCCGGAGCAAATAAGTTCAGCCCCACTTTTTGGTGGAGTTCGTGTTGCTTAGTCTTGTGTTTTTTATGTAGTCTTTTGTGTACCATTGTTTGTCTGATTGTCTTTTTCTTTTTTAGCCATGAAGTTGTCAGTTGATTTTCGATCCATGAGTTCGAATGTCCCTCTGGTGTCTTTCTCCCCTCTTCTAGCTATGAAATCAGGTTTAATCGACCATTTTCCAATCAAGAAAATGCCTGTACCAAGTCAGGAATATGACAGTTGTTATCCATTTCATTGCTGTGTTTCAGCTTTTGATTTGGCCATTTGATAAGTGACTTTCCGATTTGAAATTTTATCGGCGTTCAATATTTTTATGATTGTACTTTTTAAAATTCATCAACTTGAATATTGTGGGTTAGTCACAATTAAGAACTTCTGACAATGAAAATACAAGAATATACTTTGATTTGAATTAGAGAGGCTCTGAAAATCTTTAACTAGAATAAAATATTGGATTATTATTCTTCCTTTTTTAGCTCACCTGGCCCAAAGGGCCAAGTGAGCTTTTCTCATCACTTGGCGACTCATCACTTGACTTTTTTACAAAAATCTCTGAAACTACTAGGCCAAATTTAACCAAACTTGGCCACAATCATCATTGGGGTATATAGTTTTAAAAAAATTTGTCCGGTGACCCGGCCAGCCAACCAAGATGACCGCCATGGCTAAAAATAGAACATAGGGGTAAAATGTAGATTTTGGCTTATAACTCTGAAATCAAAGCATTTAGAGCAAATCTGACACGGGGCCAAATAGATAATAAAGTTAAAATCTATCTGCCCTGCAATTTTCAAATGAATTGGACAACTGGTTGTTGAGTTGCTGCCCCTGAATTGGTAATTTTAAGGAAATGTTGCCGCTTTTGGTTAGTAGCTTGAATATTATTATAGATAGAAATGAACTGTAAACAACAACAATGTACAGCAAAGTAAGACCTACAAATAAGTTATGATGAGCAAAATGGTCAATTGACCCTTTAAGGAGTTATTGTCCGTTATAGACAATTTTTAATAATTTTCATAAATTTTGTAAATTTGGGTATATTTTTACAAAATGTTTTTCTCTGTAACTACTGGGAAAGTGTATTATAGATAGATATATTGTTAAAAGCAAGAGTGTTCAGTAAAGTAATATCTACAAACACATCAACATCATTAAAGCACAATTTTGTCAGGAATCCATCTGTGTCCTTTGTTTAATATGCACATAGACCAAGGTAAGCGACACAGACTCTTTAGAGCCTCTAATTTTTATATTATATTAATTTCCATATACCGTTCGGAATTAGTTGAGTATTTGTGGATCCAACATAACAGTCTGGACACATGCAAACTAGTGACGGAAATGTTAGTGTGCCCATGTCTCTTTATCTCAGCCTTCCTATATGACAACTTATATATTTTGTATCTTCTAAATGCACGATTCTGTTTGTATTTCAGATGTTGAAGATGAAAACATTGTTCCCGAAAACATGCCTGTTCCAGTCATCCCGACTACAGAGGGTAAGATATATTTTACAAATCGAAGAAAGAACGCATGCGTCTTGGGACCATTATCAGTTTCTCCAATTCTACCAATAAAAGACAATCTCATACGGCAATTGTTTATTTACAAAGGCAAACAGTTTTGTTAGTGAATCATTTGTTAAACAAGTACAAGAAACATGTCTGTATGCAATATGTGTAAAGTGTTAATATGAATTTGAGGGACGTATATTTATACTTTACGGACGAGTTGGTTGACTGTTTTGGAATATCCGTTTTACAGATGATAGCAGATCTGTTCCTTGTGTCGTAACTACCATCTTTGACCGACTTAGACATATCATCTTACATGAGCAACATGACGGGTGTCACATGTGGAGCATGATCTGTTGACCCTTCCAAAGCACCTGAGATCAGTTTTGGTGGGGTTTAAAATGCTCAGTGTTTGGTTTTCTTTTTTGTATTGTGTACTGTTATTTGTGTTTTTGTTCTCTTTTCCTTTTTGGCCATGGCGTTGTCAGTTTATTTTCGACTTATAAGTTTGAATGTCCTTTTAGTATTCTTTGCCTCTCTTTTATGGGATATTCGATAACTCGTTTCTGTGTGTATAACTTCAACTTCACACAACTGTTTTCATCAAAAGAAACTGTTAAAGCTTATTTGAAGTAATCAACTATATCAACTTTACTTTTTGAGGAAATATTGTTGTTTGAAAAAATTTGCGTGTATCGAGTGATCCCCCAGAATAAAATAATACTGTGTTCTTGACGACTTCCCAGCGGGATGATCGATAGAAATGATAAATTCTTATTTATTATGTTAAATCATAGTGTCTTTTAATGTTGTTGGGGTTGGTTTTTTTTTTTTTTGGGGGGGGGGGGGGGCTTAGGAAATATTACACGTTGTTTTGTGTTTGTGATAAATTTTAACAAAGAATTATTTTTGTAGATATCTGTCCACAGCTTGACCTTTTAACCTCAAACTGTGAGGTTGCTTCTTTACTTGATATTGACGATGAGGCAAGAGATTTGTGTAACAGACATGAAGTTTGTTATATCTGTGTAAGTAAACTAATAACATAGTATTGCAGAAAGGCAAGTATTGTTCAAAATTCCCTAGATTTTTATCTTAATGGCTACTTGTGCACGGTATCCAAATGACTGGTTCCCAAAGTTAAAAAAAAACAAAATAATAAGTTTAATAATAGAAACTTACCTTTTTTTGTTTCCATCTGATTAAAACCGTAAAATCAATATTCTTAAATTGACAAATTTAAAAAAAAAAATCTTTTATTTATTATCCTTACAAAATCTCTTTCTTACTGATGCTGATTTGATCATCTTATAGTTTGATATTCTTTTTAAAAAATGACAACCAAAATATGTAGGTTGAATAAAAATAACGAAAATAATGTTCTATCGTTTCTATGTCCTCTTCTTCATTACAGCTGATACATAGATTAGTTTCTTTCGACCTAATTCGTTCTATGAAAATATAGGTGTATGTAAACGTGTGTGTAACGATCTTCATCGACGAGAAACAGACAAAGCAATGGTATAAAAAGAAAGACAAAAAAGTTCATAAAATAGCAAATATAAAAACAAAAATGACAGACATTAACCAACGACAACATAGGCTCATAATATTTTTGATTATATACATAAGACGTTGCTAGGTACTTACATCCAGCCATGGTGTTATTGTGTTATGGTCACTTTTGAATAATCATCTTTCATTTTCGCTTTGTTCTTTGTTTATATGGCATTTTGTGTTACTTTTTTGAAACAGTCATTTGTTTTATAGCGATTAAGATTATATTACAATGTTGACTTCTGTACCCCAAATTCTTGACGTGTTTACCTATTATATATGTCTGTTTGCTTTTGCTCACTTATATTTGTTAATATAATGGAATTTAATGCGACTGTAATTCAAATCAGAGATCTAGCTAGCTATAAAACCAGGCTTAACTCACCCTTGTTATCAAATCAGGAATATAGCAGTTGTTTTCCATTCGTAAGATGTCATTGAGCTTTTGTTTTTGCCATTTTATAAAGGACTTTCCGTTTTGAATTTCCCTTGCAGTTCGTTTTTTTGGTTTTTGTTTTGTGTTTTACTTTGTTCCTGGTTTAAGACTTTTATATAGAAATAAATTTAAAATCAGTTTCAGAGACTTTAAAAAATCAATGTTTATAGATTCCAAGGAAAATAAAAATGCTGTATATTTTCATATTTTCCATGGTGTGATATGTTGAAAAGTAAAATTACAAAAAAACTGACCTCCGACAAAATCATTTGATGAGGGAATTTTCCTCGGAGGTCAGTTTAACTAGCTATAAAACCAGGTTTTATCCACTATTTTCAGAAAATGCCTATACGAAGCCAGGAATATGACAGTTGTTATCCATTCGTTTGATGTGTTTCAGGCATTTTCTGAAAATAGTGGATAAAACCTGGTTTTATAGCTAGTTAAACCTCTTACTTGTATGAGAGTCGTAAAGTCCATTATATTGACAAAAATGTGTGAATAAAACAAACAGACATAATAGTCAAAAATGTCAAAAATAGGGGTGCAGCAGACAACATTGTGTTATAATCTTAAATTCTATAAAGACAAACATATATGTGACAAAGAAGCACAAAAATGCATATAGCACATTCGCAAAAATGAAAGACAAGAATACAAAAAAAAACATTGAACAATAACACAATTAGAGGATGTATAAGTACAAAGTCACGTCAAACGGATATCACGAAAAACAGACTAAACAGTTAAAGTAATATTCATAAAGACAAATAAAAGAATACTATATCACGTTATCAAGATGATAAACAACGTCAATACCCAGAATCTATACTTGTCTTCAAGACAGTAGTGTATTATTTATTAAAGTTTACACGGAATATTTCACAACAAGGTTGTGTACCTTCCGACAAACTTAAAGTTTACATCTTTGTCTACTCGACCTTTAAAGATTCCATTAGTTCAGTTATTAAATGGAATAATCGTAAATTTCTAACTTCCTGATACAGGATTATGGATGACGCGATGTATTTATCAGAGGATTCACCTTATTTTATCATATCGTGTAACACATTATTACGTTCAGGAAGTATGCGATAAATTGAGTTTCAATACATTTGATGATCACGGAAAATCTATTAATGCTTTTTGCTATTCGAAAAGAACTGCAATAATGTCTTATTGTTTTTATTTACATTAATTGTTGAACAAGTTGACAAACATTAACACCAAAAGGTTTTCTACATTATTTTAAGTTTACATCCTGTCATTTTATTATTTTGCTATGTTCATTTTACTGGTGGGGTTCGAGTAACTCATGTTTACCTGATCGTCTTATTCTTTTTTAGCCATGGCGTTGTCGGTCTATTTTCGACTTCAAATTTAATGTCCCTCTGGTATTTTTCTCCTTATTCTCTTGGATTATTTTCATTCATTTTTGCTTATGCACTTTGTCTTTAGACTGTATGTGTGCCGTTTTGTTATTATTAGTGACGTAGTTGTTCGTTTTCATACATATCAAGATTTTTACACAATGTTGACTGCTGTACCCAAATTTTTGACATTGTTACTTATTATGTCTGTTTGTTTTGTTCACATATGGTGCTAATGTAATGGATGTTTATGCGACTGTCATACAGTGAGGGTTTACCTAGCTATAAAATCAGGTTTAATTCACCATTAGCAAATAAGGAAATGATTTCGAAAATGTTTATAAGCCATTTTTAATGTGGAACTTGATTCGTCATATTCATGGTATTGGTGGGTTTTTTTTATATTGTTAACCCATTTGATAGTCTTATAGTCATTTCTACAAACATCGTCATTGAAAATTATCGTTCACATGATATTGCTATCATAAAAAATTTGCGTTCTCAACAATGAAAGCTTTTAACTAAGGAAGACGACAACGATTAAGAACGCATTTCTGACTGACGATCCGAACGTTTAAGGTTATCGTTTTGTAGCACATCTAATTTTATATGATTTGATTTGATTTTTTTGATACAGTCGTGCGTATGATTCGAAAGACTACCAAAATCATGTTAATCAAATAATAAAATGTACATTACTTCATCAAATTTATAGTTTTGTTCTTACCTTTTTCTGAGTTTTTGTCGGTAAGACTAGTTTATTATGAAGACTTGAGAAAATATAATAAAACAAAAAAGAATAAAATGTGACACGATTGCCAATTTAAAAACTACCCATAGAGTCCAAAGTAAAATGTCAATGATCACCGTACGGCCTTCGAGAATTAGCTGAGTAAAATTCATACCATATAGATAGCTATAAAAGGTAGGCAAGACAAAATGTAAAAGATATTTGGAATGCTATGTATTACAAGTATAATGCTGCTTTATAAACTAAAATGTTTATTTCCTAGGGAGCAACTGTAGGATTAACTCAACAAGACTGTGATACTGGATTCCGATCAGAAACAGTAGAAAGATGTAGAACCAGTCACTGTATACAGTCTGGAGCAGAGTTCTTGTGGTTTATCAAGCAAGACCACAAATTCACCAACAGGTTCATTGAACAATGTGATGCTGCATGCGTTAAAAAATACATCGTTGGTGAATAGTATTCATCATTCATGATCATTGCACACTTGATAATGAATATGTGTGATGTGATATACATGATAATGAATGAATAGTTAATTGGCATAGAATGCAGGGTTAACATGAAAGGCAAACTGTCCAAACTTATTTCAAATTTCATATATTATTGACAGTGTATAAACATACTGTATACATATAACCTTAAGTCAAAGTGTACAACTTTTTCTCCCATTAATTTTATTCTCTAAATTACATTCCATAAGCAGAAATTTTAAAGATGGCATTCAAAAATGGCATTTAAAAAATTTGACCCAAAACACATTTCAGCAAAAAAACAAACATAAAAAAAACACAAATATATCTTTAAATATTTGGAACAGGTTATGATGAACACTATTTGTCCCAATCTGGCTGCAACGATATTTTTTAAATCAAATATTGAAAAGTGTATAACAATAAAATGCCTATTTCACAAAGCATGATGCTTCGTCTTAATACCTCTAAATAAACTTCAATGATTTGCTTATAAAGATATATGTTGTGGTAAGTAACATTGTGTGTTTTCTGCTATCTGCAAAAAATAAAAACGTTTTTTTTTTTGTAAAAGAAAATTATATGCAGTATTCGTTTGAACTCTATGACTAAGTTACTTTTAGTATTTAATTCTGTAACCAACGACAGATAACTCTTTTCCGTAAAATCAAAATATTTATATAGGAATTATTTAGACATCATCATGAAAGTTCAACTAAAACGTGAAACAAAATTAAATTGGAAAATAATTATGCATTTCAATCATACTTCTTAAGTTTGTCTTTACAGCAAAGCAAATACACAGACTAGAGATAGATTTTATATTTGACCAATAGCTATAGTCTAGTATTTATATGCTTTGTTACCAATGTGTTTTTTCTGAATAAAGAGATAATGAACGTTTGATGTCTGTAAATAAAGTATGGTAAGCTGCTTTTTCATTTATTTTGATAGAACATATTGTTTAAAAATGTTAATAAGCCGATCAAAATCAAAATGATTTTTTAATGCAATAAAAAGAATTACAAGCCAATGCTGAATAAAAGTAAGATAAAAAAAAAAAATACATGCGATTCGCACCCGTTCATATCAAGATATTATCAAATCTGATGGTAAAAAAGTAGCTGTGTCATTTCACTGGATTTATTTTCATCCATATTCAATTCGAGTTTTGGGTAGGAAATATAGATACACATTCCCTGTTTTTGGGTCATGGAAAATTAATGAATTGGTTGAGCAATTCCTTCGAAGATGCGTTAAAATTAAATTATACTGTAATACATAGAAGCAGAGTCAAGATATTCCCCGGTGCACAGTTTCAAGAAAAACAAAATAAAACGGTTACTATGGTCTCATATTGTGAATATACAATAGTATAAGTCATAAAATGTGTTTATCCAAAAATACAACATGGGAAATTTCCCGTATTGTATATATTTCACATAGTGTATACTTATTGTATACGAGTACTTAGTAGTTGAATGGATTTGTCTTGTTAGAGTTAGGGTACCGTGAAATTTGTTGAACCTCTCCACCTCTTTCTAGTCTTAATCAATCAGTAATTATTATTAACTCTCTGTTATTTTGATATTCCAGAGCTTGCCTTTCCTATCACGATTTCCTTAATAAAAGATCGCTTATTAAGCTATTAAATTAAGAGTGGAAGCTTAAGTCATCTCTTCGATAATTTTACGGTCGCCATCAAGATATGGTTGACCATTTTTTAATATCTGTTGCTCACATAACGACAGATGTATTCTAATTGTTGTAACCTGTATGCCGTCCTCTTGGCCTTCGGAATTAGACTAATCAAAAGGTATACTTACATTATCAATACGAAATAATGTTTAATGTGTAGCATGATCTGCTTATCCTTAGCAGCACCTTAGATCTCCCCGGTTGTTTGTGGGATTCGTGTTACTAAGTGTGTAGTTTTTTTGCTGTGTTTTCTAGACATGTTTGTTGTCATGACTCTATGCAGTTTGTCTTATCACTTTGGTGTCTTCTGCTTCTCTTTACGTATCAACAGTCTCAAATATTGTTCTCTTTACGTATCAACAGTCTCAAATATTGTTCTCTTTACGTATCAACAGTCTCAAATATTGTTCTCTTTACGTATCAACAGTCTCAAAGATTGTTCTCTTTACGTATCAACAGTCTCAAAGATTGTTCTCTTTACGTATCAACAGTCTCAAATATTGTTCTCTTTACGTATCAACAGTCTCAAATATTGTTCTCTTTACGTATCAACAGTCTCAAATATTGTTCTCTTTACGTATCAACAGTCTCAAATATTGTTCTCTTTACGTATCAACAGTCTCAAATATTGTTCTCTTTACGTATCAACAGTCTCAAATATTGTTCTCTTTACGTATCAACAGTCTCAAAGATTGTTCTCTTTACGTATCAACAGTCTCAAATATTGTTCTCTTTACGTATCAACAGTCTCAAATATTGTTCTCTTTACGTATCAACAGTCTCAAATATTGTTCCTTGCTTAGTTATTGCAGGTTGATTTTGACTTTTTATGTCCCCATGTTCAAATTTCATTTGTCTTCTACTTTATTGGAACGGCAAGTTGAGATTTTTAATATTAATGTTTTACCTACCATATGAACATGTGTTTATGTAATTAGAATATAACTAGCGTTACATGGTTTGCATCACAGACCTGAAGATGATCTAGAATATACCCTAGTTCAGATGACTATAACCTTACTTGTCTTACATACAGGTACATTGGTATATAATCAGATATAATTTTGTAGTGTACGTACTCTTTCAAATACTCATAATCAAAAAGAAAATTAAATGTGAGGATGGTGTCAGAAACCTCACTGGAAGGTAAAACACTTTAATTAAAAATCTCAATTTAGGAACAAATCATTCCATTTTTATCACGATTGATTATATTAATAATATTAATCATACCTTGCAGTGAAAATTACATATTTGTAATTAGAATATATCCTTTATTATAAGGCAGTGTTGAATTCAGACAAAAAGTCGGTAGATTAATTTCCTTCTCTTACAGTAAATACAGTAAAACAATACTTCTACCCGGAATTAAATTCTACACTCATCGAAAATAACATAAAAGTATATAAATTGATACTCCAAACGCGCGATTTGTCTTCATAAGACTCATCAGTGATGCTCAGATCAAAATAGTTAGAAAGCCAAACAAGTATAAAAGAGGGGCGAAAGATACCAGAGGGACAGTCAAACTCATAAATCGAAAATAAACTGACAACGCAATGGCTAAAAATGAAAAAGACAAACAGAAAAACAATAGTTCACATGATACAAAATAGAAAACGAAAAAATAAGCAACACGAACCCCACCAAAAACTAGGGGTGATCTCAGGTGCTCCGGAAAGGTACACAAAATACGGGTAAAGTAATACGGATGTTTTTGTGTTATTAAAATTTGCTGATACAAAATGTTAGAAATTATCATAAATTAAGGAATGTATCTCCCTCATGCAAAGCTCTGATTCCTTTCACGGATTTGGCTATACTTTTTGGACCTTTTGGATTATAGCTCTTCATCTTTTATATAAGATTTGGATTTCAAATATTTTGGCCACGAGCATCACTGAGGAGACATATATTGTCGAAATGCGCATCTGGTGCAGGGAAATTGGTACCGTTAATGTTATTATCTATATCTGTGTGATTTGTTTTGCCGAGTGATGTCTGACGGAAGTTATTATATACCTTTATTTTTTAATTGTCACTGATTCATCATCAATTCTGAGACTCTGTAAATCAATTGAACTTTAAAATGTAATTTTGGCAACTACAAATACCGTTTTTTAAGTAATACAATTTTATATCTATTTCCCGCATAGGCACATGTTATTTCTTTTCAAGAGTCTGTAGAAGTACGTCTATGCTCCAATATTATTGTAGAATGTTTACCTCTAGCGGTCCCGAATCTACGACATTCTTTATAGGCCTAACTATGTGTGGATGCTGGCTAACAGAACTTATTGCACTTAAGGTAACTCAGCAATTAAATAGATCAGCAACATTATACCAATCCTGCTGGTTCTATCCGATTATGGTCGATCGGGGAGTTCGCATCCACCAGCACTGGCATCGACAAAGTGGTTGTATAAAAACTCATCAAACGCTCTATTTAAAATTAGAAACTCCTTGAAAACATGTTTCCAAAAGAATGTGATTTCAATAACCTTTTATAACATTAGTCGTTGTCGAATGATTTTCGGCACTTACAAATATCTTGATTTCAGCGTGTTTGCTGACGTTATACACCAGAAACTCTAAAAGGAGAGATACTGGAGTTTCGACAGGGTAAATAAAGATTAAAATCACACAAAAAAAACTGAACTTCGACGAAAATTCAAAACGGATCGTCATATTCCTGACTTGGTACAGGCATTTTATTATGTAGAAAATGGTGAATTGAACCTGGTTCTATAGCTTGCTAAACCTATCCCTTGTATGACAGTCACATAAAATTCCATTATGTGACAACGGTAAGGTCTTCTACTATATGCATCACTCGGCCATGTGAATTCGCATTCAATCTAAATTTCACAATCCGGAAAATAAACACAATCGGTACAGATCAGACGACTGCATTGATATCCTCAGGTCTAAGGAGGACAGCGAGCACATGTAGAAATTCTAAAAACATAAGTGCAATGGTGGGTTTTTATGAATGACTCGATAACAGTTGAATGGTACTGAGTGTGCACAGATAATACAGGAGAGACAACTCAAAAATTAACAATGAAATTCTTGGTTAAAACTGTAGTGTCGTCGTAAATACTTTGAATAGTAAACTAGACACTTTCATTATCAACGGTGACAGCTATCCTTTAAACACTTAGTGAGACTGGTCATGTTTGTCAAGATTCAATCAGATCTATGGTAAAATCCTTTTTTCTCAGAGAAACTATTGATCTATGCTATATGAAGTAATTAGCTTAAAAAATATAAATACATTTCTGGAGAAAACAACTCTTTTTGAAATAAACAAACAAAAATCAAATGGAAATAAACTTGAAACGAACAGAAAGTTGAACTTTTTTTTTTATAGTAGGACATGTTGTTATTGATAGATTTGAACCGATACTATTAGACAGTTAATTAAATATTGAACAAAAAAGATATCTCCATACATTTTATTTCACGAAGTTGAAAGTATTAAAAGTAAAATAACAAAAATACAGAAATCCAAGGAAAATTCAAATCAGAAAGTGTTTGTAAAATGGCAAAATCAAAAGCTCAAACACATAAAACGAATAGATAACAACTTTGATATTCCTGGCTTGGTACAGACATTTCCTTATGTAGAAAAGTAGTGGATTAAACCTTTGATTTTATAGCTAGCTAAAGCTCTAAAATGAGGCAGTCGCATGAAATTCCATTATATTGACAACAAAGTGTGAACAAATCAAACAGACATAACATTTATCATTACAGTTTCCCTCTTTTTATTACATTTCTTAAGAAAATCGCAAAAAAAACCCACCCTAATAAAAATGTATAATCGAAGCGCATGTTAGCACTGAAGGGTAACTATTGCTTTAATTTATCAGTGGGAAAATATTAAATCACAAAAATACTGAACTCCGAGGAAAATTCAAAACGGAAAATCCATAATCAAATGGCAACTTGAAAATCAAATGACAAATAAAATTGAGAATGGAAATGGGGAATCTGTCAAAGAGACAACAACCCGACCAAATAAAAAAACAACAGCAGAGGGTCACCAACAGGTCTTCAATGTAGCGAAAAATTCCTGACTTGGTGCAGGCACTTTCAAATGTAGTAAAAATGGTGGACTGAACCTGGTTTTATAGCACGAAACCTCTCACTTGTATGAGAGTCGCATCAAATTCCATTATATTTACAACAAAACAGACATAATAGGTAAAATTGTCAAAATATGGGTACAGCAGTAATCACTGTGTCACAATCTCAAAACAAACAAATATTTAACAAAGAAGCACAAAAAGCATCTATCAAATTTAAAAACCACATTCATTGCTTCGCGTGTTTGACGTCAGAAAATGTAAACGTCACACAGGAAAAAATTAAAATTTCACATGGGGAATGGTCATGTACTTGGTTAAAAAATTAAAAGTTTTTGTAAACTCAAACTTTTCTTTATATTAAACTTTGTTGTAGTTGACTAGAATTATGAACAAAGATAGATAACTCTAATTTTAAAGATAACTTTTACAATGACATCAATAATATTTTTAGAGCAGATAACAGATTCATGCACCTTGCACAAGTTATGTAATTTTCATGACAAGTTTAGCATCATTTTATGACTTGATTATATAAGCATATATTTCATTTATAAAATATCTGGAAATGTCCATGGATAGGATGTTTAGAATATTATAATCAATACACTACAGATAGTGTATCTCAAAAGTAGTGATCAGCCTTGGAAGATATATAGATAGCAAGTCAGTCCATAGGGTTTTGATTGCATTTCATGCAATCTTCACCCAAATATGCAAATAATTCATACAAGGGATTTGAATGACATTTTCGTTTTTTCAACTTATTTGTAGATCTTATCGGATACCATGTGCACTATCAGTCCTCATACGTATCATCAGCTCAGAAATCAGCACTCGTTATGCGTTAATATTCTCTCTCAATTGACTATAATTATATAATGACAGACATTAATACCGCAAAACTAGTCATTTTTGACAATGTATATACTCAACATTTTTTTTATTTCTTAGTATATCTTCTTGACCTGGTATTATGCCTTTCAGATTTCAAGAAAATAGCGAAAATACAAAAAAACGAGAAAAGTCAAAACGAGTCGAATGAAGATTTTTGTTATTTAGAGCTTGTTTGCTATGTTTGTCTCTTTTTATTAAAGCTTTGAAGACAATGTTCAAAATTAACTGCTAAAATTTACTGCAATAGACATTTCATGGGTAATACCTCCAATATCGGTTTTTGATTTTTCAACCCCAGTTATGTTTGTAGACGAATTTTAGATGTAGGGCACTCATTATTTTATAAGCATACCAACGAACATTCACACAAAGTCCGACTTATTGTCTTAGACGACTATTTTGTCCATTCTTTGCGAGTTTTGTATATAATCTTAAGAACTACAGAAGAGAGAAGCTTTAAACAGCTAAATGGTTAGCTAATAAGACCTATTGTTGGTAAAAACTGATGGAGATAGATAAAAAAAAAAACCTGTAGACAGCAAGCTATGATAAGCAAACGGAATCTACAAATAAGTCAATATTATCGAATATGTAAGTCGTCTCCTTATAGAATTTATTACATTCCACAATGCGTTTTTATTTATTTTGGCATTTTTGCTATAATCTTGAAAACTACCACATTATCATCAATATAATCTATTATCTAGAGAGGGTATATATATAACACACGGTGTCTGGTCTAGTATTCCAGAACACCAACATACAGGCACTCCTTCTTCTAAGATTGCAAACAGTTGTGGAACAGCGTATCGTTGGTAGAAAGCAGTGGCATCAGACAGTTGGACAGTTTTTTTGTGTCACAGCCAAAAGAACTAATTAGCTAGACACGCCTACAACTTACACAACAGGGACAAAATCATCAGTTTGTCTTATTGTCCATCAACTACTTTTACCAATTCAATTTATTATCGTCATGCTTAGCGTAACCTACAGTCGAAAGACAGAGAGGATACCTACCACTAAACAGTTATATCAGTAATAGAAGATCTATAAATAATTTGAAATGACAGAAAATTCTAATCGACTCGTTTTAGGAGTTCATATATCGATTTGATTCATTTTGGTTTGTATGGCTATAATCTTAAAGACTCTAATACAAATGGAAAATGTTTCGTTCTTAACTGATCTGGAAGATGAGATCTATAAACAATTGAGTTGCGAAAACTGAAAGTGTCAATCGACACCTTATATGCATTAGTGCTATTTTTATCCATTTTTGTTGGAGCTGGGTTGGTTGGTTTTTTTTTTTGCCGTTATTATACGAAAAACAATACATAGTGAGAACCAATAAAACAATCAAAGTACTGAAGTACTGAACATCGGATGACCGCAGGTTCTTGTGGATGGTCAAGCGCATGTCACAGAAACAGATCACATCTCTATACCTGAAACTTGGGTTAATTTACAGAGATATTTTTTTCTGATAGAAGTTCGTGCTTGGATGATGAATAAATGACAGGAAATTCAACCTCACCGTAATAACTATTATATTGTAGTGCAAGAAATCAGTATACCTTGGACTATTATACTTATATAATAATAGTCGTAGAGAATACACTGGTTTGTTGTTATATATATTATTAATATTACGATTGCATGTATATATAATTTTCATCTATTTGTATATGATAATTCTATTCTACTATTATTATAGTGCAGTGCAAGTGCATGGTGGACACTCTTCTGTAAAAAAAAATCAAAGCCTTAAAGGCTGTAAAAGCAATTGCTGCCATGTTAATGTTTTGGGGACTTTTATTTTTCATCTACATATATAAGAATTAAACCTGACAGGACATGGTTGTCTAGTGAAAAGCAAGAAGGTTTTGACTTTATATCAATAAAAAAACTTAAGCAGGAAATCATTTTTAATATGTTTTATATTTCACAAGGAGACAACAAGTTTACCAGGCTAAAGTTGGGGGTAATTATGGATTATCCCCTGGTAGTGTTTGTAACAGGGCAATAATTACTTTTATTTATTTAATTTTAACAATTTTCATAATTAATTTAAATTAACCATTCAGTTAAAACATTTCACCTTTCGAGACGCTAATATTGAAAAATGGGACAGAAATAAAATAACTTACAAGACATAAACATGTAAAAAATAAATATATATTTCAGCTTACTAAAAATATTTTCATAGTGTTACTTTGACATCATTTCTTAAAACTAAGTCCCACACATAATTGTTCATTTGATATGTGTCATCCTCATGCGATACGAGAAGTTTTCATGTCGCTAAATAGTCTTCTTGTCGCTTAATTTATTCTACTTGTCCGTTCTTGACGCTTCTTGTCGTTATTAGTGAGACCGCTATTTTTAGATTACAGGTGGTCATTTACACTACACGTATAATCTGTGTAGTGATTTTTATTTTACGATAAATTTATGAATGAACGATAATTTTATGAATGAACAAGAGCACCTGACCTCTTTCTGAAACACCAATTAAACATATAAAATCGTATTTATTAAGATATAATTCAGTCAAATTTTCACCACTAAATCAACAACTGAAATGATTCCATATTTTGTTGAAAAATCGTACAACCGGAGAACAGAAATCGCAGGTATGAAAATGCACTTTTTTCACTGGTGTTGAAAACCCAAAACTAATTTGACTATAATTTATGAATGACGGAAATTTAAGCGATAACAATACATCGGAGTGACCTCAAGGTCATCCTCTGTAATAATGATACTTTTTTGTAAGAATGGACTATTTATACTCTTAACTTTGTTAAAGACTTGTTCTCATCGTTTGTTCTTAACTTAGTCTGACAATTTATATCAAAATTATATCAAATAATGGCAACAGTGGTATACCGCTGTTCAAAAGTCACAAATCGATTGAGAGAAAACAAATCAGGGTTATACACTTAAACCGAGGGAAACACATCAACTATAAGAGGAAAACGACGAAACAACAGAAACACTGAAGCGAAAAAACAAAAGACAATGCAACATACAACGAACTTTTAGTTAACAACTGCCATATTCCTGGTACAGGATATTTTAAGAAAAAAATGGTGGATTGAATCTGGTTTAAAGGTTAGCCATAAATCTCGAGCTTTATGGCAATGTTAAATACACCGCTAAAATGACAACCTTTCGTTCCAATTTTTTTTTTAGTAAAGGTGACATAATGGTTTATTTTTTCTAATGATAATTTGCGGAGTCTGAATCACAGGCCTTTGTCTATGAAAAAAATATTAGCTGTAGACTTTTAATATAGCACTATTATATCAAATAATATAGGTAAATATCTCAGAGACAGGTGTCTGTGATCTCCATTGATCAGCATTTAATGTGTTCTTACTTACTCTTATGTTGATAAAACTATATATCATATATAGGTTTACATCTATTGATTAAAAAAATCTTTTACACATCTTTTTATTCCAATTCTCTGTTAGTTCTAAATTGGTTTCCATTTGGATTATATTGGTCATTTCAAAATAGATTAAATCTCCAGAAATCTGTGAATTCAGATCTCATCGAATTCTGTATAGCATCTTGTTTCTTTGGATCTATATCAAACCAATCCAGTCTAACAAAAGTGTGCGAAAGATAGCAGCTGTGATTAAGTTCCAATGAGAGTATCTATAGCTAACTATTAAAGCATACCTGCAACTTTTCAAAATGCCCATGGGGGTTTTGCATGCAAGATGGCTGCCAGAGTCCTAAAAAACCTTCAAGGGGGCATTGAAATAAATTTTAATGTTGTTTTTTGGCTTCTTCATACTTTTATAAGGCAAAAGTCATTGTAAAATTAATTGTTTTGTTTAAAATTGTGGACAAAATTACTCTTTCAAAATTTCAATTCGGGAGCCTCCTTGGGGGAAATCCCCCGCAAAGAGTGACAGTTGGCAGGTATGTTAATTTCTTTTTTCCTTTTTGAGTTGCCTCTCTTGTCTCATCTATGCACACTTGCAATGCTCAAAGTTTTGTGTCATGATATCTATAAAATATCTTTTTAGATCAAAGATGATGAAATAAAAAGAATAAAGTATTTGGAGTAAACGTTAATTGGACCAGTAACCTAAGTACCTTAGTTAATCATTGTAGACATACATAACTTAACTACATAAAAGATTGCAAGAGAAATTAAAGTTTAGTTACAACAACAAAATACACCAAAAAGTTTATGTATAGAAACTGACGATATGCTAGATATGATATAACGTGATCTTGCGTCTACTGCTCTCTCAACTGGCCTGACTGGAGAAACCCGGACCTAGGGCAAGTATCCACGTGGCTACATTCATTCATAGAAGTCTGTCACTAATAAAAATCTCGATATTCTTGAGGTACATTTGGCAAATATCGTGTTTTAAGTTTCAAAACTAGACGTACAGAACAGATACAACTAGTTAATTATACCCGATTACAGCAAAGGCAGTCGTTTGTGTAGGCAAACTAACAGAACATAAAAATCTGGTGTATTATATTATAACCCGTCTTCAGCAGAGCTAATAGTTTGTTTGTGCAGTCATCACTAACAGAACAGACAAATCTAGTGTATTATACACCTGTCTACAGCAAAGCTAATAGTTTGTTTGTGCAGTCATCACTAACAGAACAGACAAATCTAGTGTATTATACCCGTCTACAGCAGAGGTAGTCGTTTGTTTGTGCAGTCATCACTAACATAACAGACAAATCTAGTGTATTATAACCCGTCTACAGCAGAGCTAATAGTTTGTTTGTGCAGTCATCACTAACAGAACAGACAAATCTAGTGTATTATAACCCGTCTACAGCAGAGCTAATAGTTTGTTTGTGCAGTCATCACTAACAGAACAGACAAATCTAGTGTATTATACCCGTCTACAGCAGAGGTAGTCGTTTGTACTGTTCACTTTTTGTTTTTTTCCTATTACCTATTATCCTCTTTATGTATGAAGATCTATGAACGAATGTCATGTGTAATTAAAATTATTTACTGTCTTTTGAATGGTATAAGACGTATAACAAAATCTCAACAGAAATATGAATGTTCTACTGCTTTATATGAACAATAATGTTTGTAATTTGCTTTTACACAATATTCTTGGTTTTATTTCAACTCTTTAATTTTACGAAGGCCATCATGAGTTAGCAGACGGCGATATGGACTGTTTCACATACGACGACAGATAGACCAACCAACCAAGGATTTGTATAGTAAGATCCTTGGACCAACCGAATAAGACCTATCACCTGGTCTGTTCTTTCCAGGGCCGTAACTAGCCTCTTTTAATAGTGAGGCAAAATATATTTTTATAATATAAACTTTGGGCGAGGGGTCTGGGGGCCGCTTAAGGCCCCAAGAAGCTCTGAGAAAAATAACGCAAAATCATGCATTCTGAGCGTTTCCCAGACTCTTTCTTGCATTGAAACGGCTTAATTAATTTTTAGATATTTTTTTCGACAATCAGGTCCCAAAGCAAAAACAAAGATTCATTTAATTTAAGACTTCTATGTATTAGAGACAACATTAAAAGACCGATATGTAGGATAAAGCAAAAATCGTAATTCTCATAATTAATACCGTATCGGTCTGTCTGTTCTTGTCTTGTATTGTGATTAGACTTTGGTGATTTTTTTCAACCTAATTAGATTGGATTTTTTTATGACTAGATTTAAAAATAGTGACATTGCAGTATTATACTTTAAGTGCTAGTACTGCTAAAGTGCACACTACTGACTAGGGACCATCTTCACCTTGTTTTACGATCTTTATGGTCTGATTAATGATTCTTAAAAAGTATTGTTGAAGACCATCCGGCAACTATCAAGATGAAGAGCAGGAACACAAGCTTTGACCATTGATCATTTGAATTTTTTCTATGCATTGACTTTGTGTGCGATTATGTTCCCATACTCCTTTATTATCTGTTAAAGGGTCTCAATACGACTTAATGCAAGTTTAACCTTTCAATGTAAAAGGTCAAATATGGCAATACCTTTGTTTTTTTTCTTCAAATTATTTGATACCGGGAAATATGTGACCTTACTTTAATTCAAACCATGTCAGCTATCTTGTTTTATTTACAATAAAACAAACTGTTTTGTATTCTTTGATATCAATTTCAATTGTCCATGCAGAAAGGACAATTTTTTTTTGTGTCCACTGAGTAGCATTGCATGTTCTTAAAATATATTTCTCGCACAATTCTGGACATGCAACATTGCAAAACCACGTTTACAAATGAAAATCAACGCTCAGACTATAGTCATAAAGTAGGACAATAAACAATGATAATTAAATGAACAAAGACAAACCCGGAACACAGAAGTACAAACATTGACAAACAATAGACCATCAACATCCAGGGGATACACCAGAGAGTGAGGAGAACTTGCTTCTTGCAAGACACTTTTCGTGAAAACAATTTGATATATGAAAACAACATTTTTTTTCATTTTTTTTTTTTTTTTTTTTTTTACATGAGGCATTTGCCTCATTTGCCTCAATTTAGTTACGGCCCTGAACTTTCATAAGCAATTCGACGGGTGTATGTGTGGAAGATTATCTGCTTACATTTCCGTGTGACCTGAGATCTGTCTTGGTTTTTGTTGGGTTCGTGTTGACCAGGCTTTGGTTTCTATGTTGTGTTTTGTGTTCTGTTTAAATCGTTTTAATTATTTTTGTTGCAATGTCACTGTCAGTTTGATTTCGATTATTGTGTTTGAAAACAGAATGTCCTTTTTGGTATCTTTTGCCTCCCTGTTTTAAGTTTTGTTTTCAAACTCTAGTCATTTCACATATTTATCTAAATATCCAATGATATTTACTAGATCCAGTTTCATAGTTTACTTACACGACGAGAATTGGTTGTCTTTCTTGTTTGTTTTCGATTTGAAAATTAAAGTGTTTTCTTTTTTTGTAAAGGGGGTGGGGTAGTATTTATAAAGATTTTATTAGTAATTTAATATTTTGCTAATATTTATAATCTATTTTAAGTGCTTTGTGAATAATCTCGCATGCGTTGATTCGTTCAATTCAACAAAAATAAAAAAGTTAATCATAGGTTAAAGGTTTACTCTGATTCAATTATTAGTAAATTCAAAGAGAAACACAGAACATTTCTTTTCATTGACTTCCTCACGTCTTCAAAAAATATTAAACTAACCTTTTTGTTAGAAAAATGCTATACAAAATTACCGAGCACCTGCGATTGGCGGATGTTTCAATGCCGTTCCGTCACACAGTTCTAAATTTAGTTAGTCAGCTAGAAAATGTCAATACACAACAGATCATGTCAGAATAAGTTGAGATTTCAACACAATGTCACCGTTTACGAGTATTCTTACAATTTCTTTAGTGTTAGGATTCTTACCTAAGACGAATTCACATTTGAATTTATATCTGGACCCGAAAGAGACATTACGGTTATTGGGTAAGTTGTTGTTTACTTGGTAGTTTCTTGCAATACACATTTTATTTGTTTATTGTCTGCTACACAGCATGGATGATACACTGATGTTAATTTCTTGAAAAGTTACTTTGTATTGTTTCTGAAAAGAATGTTGAGAAATATTTCAACTTAGAAAAAAAATTAAAATACATTTTGTCAAAACATAAAAATGTAATTCTAGCCTGAAATTTACTAAATATTGTAATATTACCATGATTACTGTGTTATAGTAATCTTAGTTATAGCTTTAGTCATGTTTGTGGCTCATTTTAGTTTTAGAGAAATAGAAAACATTGAATTGTTGTGATATTTTGATTGCTAAATTTCAAACAACAAGTGTTTTGACAAGAATAATTTAAGTAAGATTAGATAAATAAAATATATTATTTTTGATAGGTTTGAAAAAGGCTAATTATACATTATAATAATGATATTAATAATAACAAGGATTTGTATAGTTACTTTACAACTAAAATAAAGAATAAGAATTAAGGAATCATATCATTTTTTCAACCTATTTCGTTCAATAGAATATTTCTAGTATTACAACATCAGAGATTACATCAGATAAATAAATGTACATTGTATTACATCTATTATGTAAGTTTATTTTTATGAAACAAAATTGTATTTTTGTACATATTAAAATTTATAGCTGTAATATTCTAAGATTTCTTTTTTTATTAATACATGTATCTCCTATAAAAAATATATATTTCTAACGACTGAACTAGATGCTGCTCTTACTTGATAAAGTATTAATGGGTCAAATATTTCATTGAAAGTTGTGCTTTTTATTCAAGTTTTCCTTTTGTGCATCTCAAAGTGGAAATGTTACAAAATTGAAAAGAAATTTAAGAAATTTATACATGTCCATTGATGTTCTGGAGTGTAAAAATAAATAATGACTTTTTACATGATATTGAAAAGGCCACAAGAAGCATTGTTTCTTTTGCTAAAAAGGAAGCCTTTTCTTTTAGCAATTAAAGATATATTTATTTATTTATTTATTGGCTTTAAAATTTTGCAAAATATTCATATAAAAGAAACATTCTATCATTTAATTTAAACTCGAAATTTTATAATACTCATGTAATTCCTTTTTATTTCTTAAACCAAATAATGACCATTGCACTATTTTTTATTTTATTTGATTATTTCAATCTAGACAATTCTAATTATTATGATTTTATCATAGAAAAATTCTTGACTACATACATGTAGTACATATATATACTTTAGAACAGTTGGTATATGTGTTGGATATAACATAAAGGTTGGACAGATCAATCCAATTCTATACATTTACTATTGTAATGTTTTTTACCTCAAATTATAGATCTTACACAAAAAGCTTTATCCAAAATGCATGTTAACATCTTTATGTTGGCCATAATTCAAAAGTTTCCTGTTGGGATTATTAAAGTAAAATGAGTTTAGAATTTCCTGCTCACAATTAACCAATCTTCATACAAGTACCTAATAATTTAAAACCTAAGTTATTATGACTACATATTGTCTAAGTGCTTGTAAATTTCTGTTAAATCTTGATCATTAATTTTAGTGTGTGTGGCACCAGCACTTGTATCTGAAAAAAATAACCTATATACCTTTGTATAACATTAAGGTATATAGGTTATTATTTTCAGAGACAAGTGACTGTGGTTTGTATGTGGGAGGATTGAAAGAAAACAAAAATTGCTTTGTTAACAAGAACATTTTTTTTTATTCTTGTTTTATTTATCCAGGTCCTCTTGACTAAATACCTTCCTTTCCAATGATTTTGATATACATGTTTATGATCTAAAGCATTGTTATATAATTTCTAACATTTTATATCTGCACAAAGTCATGTTTATTTTGTGTAGATTGTCATGCACATATTTTTGTTCAGGTGGCAAAACAAGTTATATTTTTATAAATCTTCAAATTTTCACTGATTTATGATTTAAATTTCTGAAATTCCTTTTTAACATATGTATGTTCATGCAAAAAGACAAATAAAATTAAGGGTTTCTGGGAACTAAGATGTATGCTTATGTGAATCTTAAGATACGAATATAGAAAAAAGTGTGAAATTTAGCCCTCTGTCCAGCATGCAGTTTTAGACTTATAGCTAATGTCAGTAAATTAAAAGAGATTATTGAAATTCAATGAATTAATGTCTGATCAGCAACTAAACTTTGTTTAACAAAATCTGAAGATTTTTTTTTGTTAAAACAAATCTGAACTATTTAGGTGATCCAGATTTTGACTTCTGACTAGTCTGATCTCAGAAGAAAAGTCACAATCTGTGTCTGCAATGCTGCAGGCATTTATTTCTGGAAAAAAAACCCAACATATATATACATATATACCTTTATGCGGCATATACAGCAACAACTAAATTCAGAGACAAGTGCCTGTGATGCAACCACTTAGTAACATGTTCTAATGTAGTATTATAACCAAAAATGTACATGTACATCTTTTTGGTTTTATCTTCAGTCCACATGAAGCAATCATTAGTTTCATCACTTAAGTATTGAAATTTTTCTGCAAGGAATCCATGTTCTAAGTATACACCAGAACTGGTACCTGCCACCTCAGGCAAAACATATTGACAAGATAAATGAAAAGTGAACCATATACTTTATATTCAGGTTGCACTATAATAAACAATTCTTCTTCTTCTATTGTTTTTGATGACAGAAAGTGGTCAGATTTTCAACTTTTGCCATTCAATAGACTTAGTTATGCCCTTGATTGATTGGACATAACATTTTGTGTTTTCTTTCTATGAGATAACTTATAAACTTTTCACCTATGCATTTAACATTTTAAAACATTGTTTCAGAAGACAAAATAGAGATTAAGTTTGATATTGTTAATTTTCTCTTCTACAAAACAAGAGTATAAATGGTCCTTGATAGATTGGAAAATGGCACTTTATATAGCTTATGTGCAATAACTGATGATTTTTTCAGCCAATAATTTTCCAATTTGTATATATAAAGTTTTAATAACAAAATGGAGGTCAAGTTTGATATTAACTATTTTCACATGTTCTGCTAAGACAGGACATTTGGTCCTGGATAGATTTGAGCATAGGCACAGAACGTGGCAGGTCAAACAAGCTAGAAAATTCCTCACATTATAATACATCAATTTTATTTGTACTGGCTGCCCTCTTACATTTATCAATGGTTACCTAAAAAAAATAACAGAAAACATAGATTGCTGTCAATTTGACAGTAATTATACAACCGCAAAAATTAAAAAAAATTTGGTCGTATATTGGTATGACATTGGCGTCGTCATCATCGTCGTCTTCGTCCGAGGACATTTGGTTTTCGCACTATAACTTTAGTTTTAGTAAATCTATGAAATTAAAACACACGGTTTATGACCATAAAAGGAAGGTGGGGATTGATTTTGGGAGTTTTGGTCCCAACAGTTTAGGAGTTAGGTGCTTGAAAAAGGGCCCAAATAAGCATTTTTCTTTGTTTTTGCACAATAACTTTAGTATAACTAAATAGAATTTGTAAACAGAAATCTATGAAATTTTAACATAAGGTTTATGACCACAAAAGGAAGGTTTGGATTGATTTTGGGAGTTTTGGTCCCAACAGTTTAGGAATTAGGGGCCAAAAAAAGGTCCCAAATAAGCATTTTCCTTGGTTTTTGCACAATAACTTTAGTATAACTAAATAGAAATCTATGAAATTTTAACAGAAGGTCTATGACCACAAAAGGAAGGTTGGGATTGATTTTGGGAGTTTTGGTCCCAATAGTTTAGAAATTAGGAGCCAAAAGGGTCCCAAATTAAACTTTGTTTGATTTCATCAAAAAATGAATTATTGGGGTTCTTTGATATGCCAAATCTAACCATGTATTTAGATAGCTGCGTCCGCAAATAGTCAAAAAATAACATAAGGACCTAAGAGCTACGGTTCCGCAGCTAGTATTTAGATTCTTGATTTTTGGTCCTGTTTTAAATTGGTCTACATTAAGGTCCAAAGGGTCCAAAATTAAACTGAGTTTGATTTTAACAAAAATTGAATTCTTGGCCTTCTTTGATATGCTGAATCTAAACATATACTTAGATTTTTGATTATGGGCCCAGTTTTCAAGTTGGTCTAAATCAGGGTCCAAAATTAAACTTTGTTTGATTTCAACAAAAATTGAATATATGGGGTTTTTCAATATGCTAAATCTAACTATGTATTTAGATTTTTAATATTTGGGCCGGGTTATCAAATTGGTTCACATTGAGGTCTAAAGGGTCTAAAATTGAACATTATTTGATTTCATCAAAAATTGAATTCTTGGGGTTCTATGATATGCTGAATCTAACCATGTTTTAAGTTTAAGTTCTTAGACCACATTCATTCTGTGTCAGAAACCTATGTTGTGTCAACTATTTAATCACAATCCAAATTCAGAGCTGTACCAAGCTTAAATGTTGTGTCCATACTTGCCCCAACTGTTCAGGGTTCGACCTCTGCGGTTGTATAAAGCTGCGCCCTGCGGAGCATCATTTTTTAAAGTAGACCTATTTCCTATTTATGAATGAAGCTATGATATAGATGTCAATGAGATTGTAACTAAATGACACTACACAATTAAGAAATTAAACATCTAGAGGTCAAATCATACCATGTCAAGAACATTTCTTGAATGAGAAGGTATATTTTGGGTCTTATTATATCATATTAAGTTTTTGTGTTTGTACTTCGAATTGTATTTTCTGATGGATTTAGGAGACTTAAAAAAACATACAATGATTCTTACATAAAAACACTAAATTCTGTATAAATACATTTGAATAAGACAACAACAAAAGAATGGCATATATAGGTATATATACATTATAAGTAAAACAATTCAAGTGATTGTTAAAAAATACTTAATGTATAAATAACTCTTTTGAGCAAAGTTAAGAAGGCTGTTAAATGCTTTTAGTACTTTAGAAACTTGACTTATTTTATAATCATGTCTTTGCCAATAATGTTTTGCATTGCCCCCTTCAGCTGCTGAACTTTAACTTTATTTCACTGAAAACTACCACATGATTTTTTTGGGGAGAAAGGAGCTTCCACTTTTTACATGGAGGTCCCTTTAGTTCTTTCTGTAAAACAGTTTGTGTCATGAGTATGTAGTATAGAGGCCAGGGGGATTTATGAGAATGATATGAATAGTTTATTGCAAGGCATGGCATGGTTATTACTAATATTCATACTGGAATGATGTAAATTACAATGGAATTGATTCACTGAAAGAAAATGAACCTTATATTCTCATTTTTCTGCTGTTATTTGTAAAATTTATGTAATAAGAGATAAAATTTATTGGCAGCATGTTTCAGCTCATAAAAGTTTGCTGTATAACACAAATTTAAGCTGTTTTCCTACATGCTGTAAATTTATTCTTTGTATGCCAACCATTACAATTTGCACTTGCTTGGGAATTTAACTTCATTCAATAAAGATGTACAACATAATTGATATATTTGGGATCATTGGAGAAGCTATCATATGTAGACAATTTTGTTTTCATTTTGGTTAACACTGAACATATGATATTTGTATTGCAAACATGTTGCAGATTGCATTGTCCTCATTCTGTTTTCTGCAATAATCCATTCATAGAAATATATATGTGATTTAAAGGTAACACTCTATCATGCTATATAGCCAATTGTGCTATTTAACTTGTACATTGTACAAAACGTTGTAGAGCTAATCTGCCAAAATTTGTAAGGTTCAGTGGCGGATCCAGGGGGGGGGGGGATTTCTCATGGTTGGAACCCCACTTTTTTTGGACAGTCAATGCATTTGAATGGGGACATGTAGTTGAAACCCCTTCTTTTTCCTGGGTTAGGACCCCCCCCCCCCCCTTTTTAAAATGACTGGATCCGCCCCTGAGGTTTGACTTTCTTTCCTGATATTTTAGTGTTTCATCAAGGCATACTAAATAAATACAACTAAACATTAGGGAGCAGCAAGCTGTAAAAAGGTTGTCTGTTATTAAAGACTAGTGTTCTCCCCAGGATTTTATTGATATGGCTGTGATAATGGCTTGTTTAAAATTTTCAATAAAGGCTAACATATAATCCTAGATTCATTTGATAGAAACCTGTTTTTTTCTCTCAGGAATACAATTCTCCCTTTTTTACTTTTTTAAGGTGGTTGCCTATAAAAAATGCTATTTAACAATTGAAATATTATTTATTTACTTTAAATATGTACTTCTTAGACTGTAAATTGACCTTTAGATATCTTTCTGTTGATTCTCTTGGATGTTGGTTTGCTGTCTCACTGACATAAACCCTTAATCTCCTATTCCTCTCCTGAAAAATTTGAAACTTGATCAATTTTTAGCAGTATTCTGTGTAAATTTCTTCAGTTTCTAGCCCACTTCTAGAACATGTGTATGTACTGAAGATATAGATCTAACTTAATGTATAAATTTGAGGATTTATGAGGGCATGCAGCTACAAGTACAATTATAAAAATTATTAGTCAAACACATTGTTACTGACTAAAAATGAATGAATGAATCTAGATGTATGTTTTTTTGGGGGAATAGTTTTATGAAGGATTTGGTTGATATTCCATGTTCAGTATTGTCTCTGAAAGCAGTCATCTTCTACAACAGAGGCTGGGTGTCTCCTCAACACATAACACATTAGACAGGTCTACCTAGTGATGGGTTTTTAGCGTGCATCTGCTAAACTATTAATAAAACTCATGTGAGAACATGATGTCCATACAATGTATCACACCCCTTTGTAGTATAACTCATGTGACAACAAAATGTCCATATCACCCCCCTTAGTAGTAAAACTCATGTGAGAACATAATGTCCATATCACACCCCCTTAGTAGTATAATTCATGTGAGAACTTAAAACCTCCATATCACACCCCCTCCTTAATAAGTATTATTTGTACATGTTAAGTTGAGTGCTACATGAAAAATGTATTGGACTTTTGATTACAAGCACTATAATTAACCTGTCAGTACCAGAGTTTACAATCATACAATATGTAAAGTGTTCATTTCAATAATCTCAAAGTTTGGATAGCTTTTGTAATCCTTTACATCAATATACCATTTTGTTTGAAAAGATAAACCAAATTTCTGACATGTATTGTTAGTTTATAAGACCAAACATACAAAATCTGTCTTAGAGCTTGTTTATGTAATTAAACCTTCCAATAAATATTTACTTTACAAATTTTAAACCTGATAACCTCAGAAAACCGTTAATAGAAAAGACACATTGAGAGATCAATAAGAGGAAATTATAATTTTGATTGACTTGATTTAAAATTGATAGCTAGTATATTTACAAGTGAAAAAAATCAGCTTATCTCAAACTAAATGAATTGGAAAAAAATATCTATAGCTGAAATCATAGTATATAGCTTTACCATTCTAGCATATAGCATCATGCATGTTAGTGATTTGATTCTGAAATGGCAAAATGTACAACAAAAGTTTTGAAAATTGACCGTCCATTTTATCATTGCAGAAGACAGTTTTTTGGTTACAATTGAGGTTCTTGAAGTGTTTCTCATTTAGCAGACAGAATACGACAATGTCCATTCATGATCTAAGTGGACAGATTTTTCTCATTTAAACAATAAATTCTTCAGACACACTGTAGGCCTTGAATAACATGTAAAGAAATATATCATTGGAAATGAAAACACCTAACTATATATCATGTGATATCTTTTTGTAAATCTTTATATAATGTAAAATAAGTGTTGAATTTTAAACCTGATATATCTTTTGGGCAATTATCAGAAAATGGATCTAAATCTATTAGCCATCAGGTCCATTTCAGTGTTTAACATCAATCTGATCAGCAAAAATTCTAACCCTGAAACAAAAATAAAATTTGCAGACTCTTTAGCATTATTTAATTTTGTAAGAATAAAATCAAATGATGTCTTCTATCTCTAGTGAGCTATTTTACTGATGTAGAATTTTCTGTTGATATTTTATTCTTTATTACATAGTATGATAGGGTTACTGGGCAGAGTGTTCTAAGTTGCTACTACTGTAATCACTAGCCAGTCAACACTTAGGTGAGTTCGAACCCCGCTCATGCGGGTACACTCGACTCCAATCTTTATTGACTAAGATTGTCAGTTTTCCTATCGAAGGTTGAGGTTTTCTCTGGGCACTCCCGCTTCCTCCATTAATAAAAAACTGGCCGCCATGAAATAGCCAAAATGCGGTGCTTAAAAGTGGTGTTAAACACAAAAAATAAAAAAATAAAATCAACTTTTAAAAACAAAGCAATTTTTTTGACAAATTCACAAGCTGATATTGCTCTAATTTCCATAAAATTTTACAGTGCTAATTTCATGATGAGTATAGTACAATGTTTAGCTAGCTATAAAACCAGGTTTATTTCACAAATTTTTGTAACCTTATAAAAGGACAAAGTAAAAATGGATCCTTGTTGCACATGCTAAAACATATTATGTAATTATTTTATAAACTTCACTAAACTTGTATGACAGATTCCCCAAATTTTTAATTATGAAAAGACAGGTGTTAACTCTCAAGTCAGTATCATGTTTTACTGCACTTCAGGGACAAGTTTTTATGCATGTAAAATTATTTCATAATTATTTATTAGGTGAAGATCTAACGTGAAATAATTTTCATATGCAATAAATATTTTTTATAGACAGTAACTTGAACAAAGTCTTGACATAGAAAAACCAATGAAAAGGATTCTAACAAAGGGAGTTAATTTAATACCAAATTATTTTTGACCGTTTTTTTTACAAACTTTTAAAATTTGATACTCAATTTATATTCTGAATTGCATTACAGAGATAAAAGAAGCTTACATTTGCATATTAAATGGTAGCTATTCTATATCATTTTAAAGGATAGCTATTCTATATCATTTTAAAGCATAAGAAACTTGACAAGATACAGATCTTGAAATGAAATAAGTTTTATAGAGTAGATGCAATCTTTTATATAAGATGCATGATCTTGAACAAGTATCTTTTGACAAGATATTTTACAGTTTTTTCCCTATCCTTATGGCAGGTAATACACAGGTGTTTGGAGATATAACTTTAATCTGGTACATTTAGGGTGGTAGTGTGATTAAATAAATAATTACCCCTCTTAAGCATGGCATTTTTGTGTCTTTTTAATGATTATATAAGTTTTCTATATTTTTTTCTATTATACTTTTTTGATAGTTTTGAGATACATATATGTCTTTTTGCAAATTCTATATTGGTATATATATCTTGTTAGAAGACAATACCAGCGATATAATCATATTTTCTGGTATATATCAATTATTTAATTGACAATTTAAGTGATAATTTTGTTCATACATGAGAATGAAAAATGTAGTGATTTTTAAAGAAGAAAGTGACTGACTGAAATTAATAGTTCATTTTAAAAATCTGACGTCATGTCAGATGACCTGTTGTGGAGCCAGGAAAAGTTTACAAGCTATTGAATACTTAGAAAATTGTCAATCTCTAAAGTCGAATAAGAAAACATATGTGTTTTACTACATACTAGGACATTTTTGTATAAAAAGAATAAATGGAAATAAAATAAGTTATCTCAAGCAAAAGGTACAGATAATTAGGTTGAATAGAATGTATTAAAGATTTATAAAAATGGTCGTCATTATTTTGCTATAAAAGTCTAATCATGGGCTACTTATTTTGGTAGATGATCTTTCACAGTTTCCTTGAGAGAGAAAAATTATAAAATTACAGAAACATTTGACAATGAATTATAGGACATTTGGAAACTAATATGATAATTAGCCACTAATTTAGACCATTTTCCTTGAATAAGATATATTTTACATTAGTGGTATAAAGTTAGCAGCTATTATCTTGTCTATGCTGAAGACATCTTGGAACCTTCACTGATACAGCATTAGGAGAAAGGCAATATTGTACTGAATTAATATGAAGTATGATAAAGTTTATTACTTCAGTTTTTAAGTCCAGTTTTATCTATATCATTTATAGGATGAAGAAAGTATGTTTTTATGTAAATTTTCAAATAAGTGCATACATAGACCACAGAAAGCATCCGTAGTTCAACAATCACAAATAAGGCTGTTATTTTTTCGGTTTAATTGTTTCACATTTTGTTCAGCCTTTTATAACTGACTATATACAGTATGGGTTTTACTTTCCAAGGGGGTGTTATTTGGACTCGAGAACTCAACTTTATCAGTCAGAATTTGAACAGAACGTTGACTTTTAACAGTGCTTATTTGTTTTCAAGGGGGAATTTGTATGAACCCCCTGGCTACGGGTATGTTGTAGGATGTACAGTGACCTATAATTACTTAACTCCATGTTAATTGAACTCTGTAGGACAGTTGTCTTGTCAACATATGTTTGTTCTTCATCTGGAAACTTTGTTTAAAACATTCTACATAATTCCTGTTAGGAACAAATAACAGGCTATTATTTGAACTTGGAATTATTATTAATTATGGAATTTGCATAATTTCTTGTGTTTAAAATTTTTGATAAATTCCATGTAATATTTGGTATTATGATCTTTTGAGCGGTTAATAACACTTTCCATACAATGTATTTTGGTTAGATAGTGTTGTGCGCAGCACAGTACATTCTATTGAATAATACTATCTTCTTTGTAATAGAAAGTGTTGTGCGCAGCACAGAACATTTCAGTACAGAATAAACGTGGAATTTTATTGAAAATTTCAATAACAAGAAATCAAGCAAATTCCATGATTAAAAATAATTCCAAGTTCAAATAATAGCCTGTTAAATATTCTATACCCTTTATTCCATTAGGAACAAATGCTTTAATATTTCATACAGGATGCTCTTCATGGTCTTTTTCTTCTCTTGTCAACAATGGTCAAGTGTAGTCCTAGTCAATAAGTTTAAGTCATATTTGGCATGTGGGTACACCAACTCAGATGAGTATTTGTCCATGTAAACTTGTTTTAATGACTTCAGCTTGTGACCTATTGACGATATGTCAACGATTTGGGCGAGTACGTGTAAGCAGTAATTGCTATGTATTATACCCTACAACTGTTATTAGTTAAACATGTTCTGTAGTTATCAATACAATGACATGTTGTTAAATGTACCCAGTTAACTCCGTAGAATTCTATTGCCTTCATGGGGATCACCCGCCATGCTTTCAAAAGTTTAATCTGCGTATCGTTTGCAATCCAATGATTTTTTCATTGATGGCTATTGTTTAACACTGGAGGAATTACACCTGCAAATTTCAAGTTGTAAAATCAGAATATGTATCACATGGATTTATTCACCAGGGATTCCATTAAATATCACCTGTAATGGGGAAAATAAGTGGTGTTTTCTGTAAAATCTAAATCATTTATATTGAAAAAATTGATTCACAATCTATTAATATTTTATTTGACATCTTGTGAAATTAAGATTAAATGCTTTCCAATACAGTAATGATTTCCCATAACCCATGATTTCCTAAGCCAGGCATAAAATGTGCAGTTATACTAGGTAGACAATGGGGAGGATAACGAAGGGGCCAATTCAAGGGGAGTCTTAGAAAGAATTTATCTATGAAAGCTAAACATAAATGATGAAATAGAAGATGAAGAATGGTAAACTGCCTTTACATTATACTGCATTCAGACCAATCAGATTGCCAAATTTGGGGTTATGACCATTACTCAAGTGTTTTCTTCATAAGTTATTCCTGTTAACCCAGCTTCTGTATCCCTGCTAGTCTAGCTACTGTACCAACATTGATATCAACAACTATATCCCTGTGCCTTTAACGGAAATGTTTAATTTAAAACAAAATTCTTTTATAAACTTTACCATCAACCTTTGTTTAGCATTTGATGAAATAAATTAACCAATATTACAATTTTGCAATTTCCCATATACTTTTCTGAAGGCACCATGCTTTACCCTTATGTTTATGTAACAGTGAGAGTCGATTGGTCAATAAGCTCTTTAACACTAATTGGCTTTGGTCAACCAGCATAACTCATTCATAAAAAGGAAGTAGAAACTGGTCTATAAATGATGAACTTTGTATTCATAAAAACAAGAACTCATATAGATTCATCCCAGTTTTTAGAGATACAGCTCACAGGAGATGAGAACATTAACCTTGCAGCATGGTGTTGGTGATTCAGCCACAACATACATGACATAGAGAACCTAAGAAAACCAAATTATATGACTAGTATGAAAACAAGGGTAGTAGGTTCTATATATATGGAAAAAAAAGGATAGTTAAAATTTTTTATGAAATAACACACTACCAAAGATAACATTGAAAGTATAAAGATACGAAAGGGCTGTCTGAGTCTTGACCAGACAGTCATATTTGGTGGGGTTTAGCACATCATTTAGCCATACCCCTCTAAAAATGTCAGTGGCAAACAATAAATTAAAAAAGTTGTCTTTAAAAGCAACACATAGAGGTAAACACTTTGAAAAGTTTATGATTGCATATAAAAAGATTGTGCACTATCAACTTGCCTCTATAAACTAGATACTTTTGATTTTTGTCCCATTTTCATTTCATATCATGTAAATATATAATTATAAGAGTAGAACTGGCAACTTATACTGACTTCAATTTTGTTATCACAGAATTTAACAAAAAGAATTTTAAAATACCAAATTTAAAATATGGGGAAGAAGGAATAGAAAAAGAAGTAAGATAAAATTGTTAAGGACACTCAGTATGTCTGTTAAAATGTCTGGTTAAAGCCTGTTTACACAACTATTTTGCAATATTTATGTAAAAACTTGAGTAGTTTCAATTGTAAATCCCTGATTTCAATCAAATATTTATGCATGCTATCTTCTAAAAATGATTTAAAATTAGACTCTCAAAATCAGAAATCTCAATCAGTTGTGCAAACATCTTTTCATAATTCCTGTCAGTTAAGTTATAAATTAGTTATCATTTTAAGTGAAAATATATGTTTTTGAATTCAGAGGGTTGATAAAAGTTTTAATTACACAAATCTCCTACACAAAAGGTCTTAGAGATACAAAAATGTTTAATATTGTGGTATTATTATGAGATTTTAAGATTTCATAGAATCAAAACATGTCCATTATATTTCTTTTTTTATATCCCTGATGAGTTTAGAAAATTTAGTTTTTTTGGTTGCACCTGGATAGATTGTATTATTTTGAATGAATTATTATTGTAAACATTAAATATAGCTCTTAAATCAGCTGATTAGTTATGAAGCTTTTCAAATAAATCATTCCGTACGTGTATGCATTGGCATTTGTGCACATGGATGACACATTATTAGATTTTATAAATGTTAAACAACTTTAACAATTCTGTTGCAGATCTTTGATTTTCTCTATCCGCGAGTCTCTATCACGTTTAATCACAACTTTTTAAAGTGAGCAACTTTGAAATAGACATTTGAATACTGTAATATTTGTATATTTGAATACTACATCTTTTATTCTAATTTTTTTTTTTTTAGTTTTATTTTGCTTTGTTTTTTTAAAGAGGGGGGGGGGGGGGACTTTGTTGTTGTTGGTGTATTAACCTCATCTCATTTTTTTTTTACCTCAAATTATTTGCAAGTATTTAAGATTTACTGTCTGAAAAATGAGAACTGGCCATTTAACTATCTGGTCAAGCTATTATCTATTTATAAGCATAAAATTGGCAATGAATATTCAACTTGAATTCTTAACCATAGTGATGAAATTATTATTAAATAAACGTGTGAGGAAAACTGCTTTTATATAAATAAAATGTTGAGTTCATTGATGAAGAGGAGAAGTTCATGTCTTACAACACTTATACATAGTAGTTTAGGTAAACATGGAATATCAGGTCTGGGTTAATCGGAGCACTCTTCGCTTCACTTAACTTATTCGTTAAACACATGGTGTATTTGTAATGACGAGGAGGTATTCTTCATCATGGAACATCTTTTTTATCCTACTGACACTTCCACGCCATCTCACATGTCAACATTTTCTACACTTTTTTCCCATTGAATAAAACTGCTGGTATGTTTTTGTATGTCTGTTTAAGTAGTTAGGTGATTTAAATGAGTTAAAAGATTGAGGTGCTCTTCAAAAAAAATTTAAATACATAAAACATAAGTCATAATAGATACTCCTATTAAATGATAAGATGAAAGTAAAGGAGATTTTTGTACATTATTCTATAGCATATATTAAATTAAACTAGTTTACCACAAAATTGAAATAAATTTATTTAGTATGTTTATAATAAGTTATCTCCCCCTAGTAATCTTAAGAAATTTACATTTATTTTATTAATGGACAAAGCCTGACATAGTATAACACAAAGACACATTAACTGTTTAAATATTAACCATCTTTTACCTTCATTTTGTACTGCTGGTTTTGTTGACTGTGATATGATCAGTAAATAATATTATATAATATTACCATGATTTGATCAGTTTTAATCATGAATGTTTTTCTTCCTCCACAATAATACATGTGTGTCTGTAGAACAATACCTCCATTTTAGTTTAAAGATGTTAACTATTTATATGTAATAAAAAGACTACATTCAAATGAATCCATATATTAATCTGATAAAACAACAAATTAAGTAATATAACTTGGCTACTCTCCATTATAATTGCTTATGGTGAAAAAGGGAGAAATTGTTATATTTGATTTCTGGACCTAGATGGAGATTTTTTCATTTTTATTTTATTTTATGAGCTGTTTTGAACAAATTCTCAATGCATTTTTGTAGATTTTTTCAGAAAAACTTTTTTTTCCTTTTTTTTTCAACCTAATGAAGCACTCATACAATTGATCTTGATAGAAGTGTTTTCTTCACCATTGAATCAAAGGTCAAGGATCTTCTGATTACTTTCCATAAATAGAATTATCCCCTTCCATATTTGATAATTCTGGAAATAATTTGATGATATAATAATTATGATTGATTTTTACCCCCTGAATTGATCTCATGAATTTATATTAATGTCCAGATTTGGAAAGAAGTGACTTAATCAGTCTCCTTTATCAGAAAACTAGCAAGGAAATTAAATTTACCAATGTTTTACATTGCTATGGTAACTGTGGAGTTGAAGCATTGTCACTCTTGATTGATAACCAAATTTAATACACCCAATGCAAACATCTGAATGATGAAGATGAATCAAGCAGAGTTGCCTCAACAGGACCTTATAATGTTCAGTTTTGGTTGATTTAATTATGAATAAAATATTAGTTTAGTTGAGAATGAGTGGCATTCACAGTGGAAAGTGAACCTGCATCATTTGCTACAGTCATTTTTCTGGTGTTTAATCCATTTTATTTTCGATTCTTAAATTGTTTTGTACAAGATTATAACAAAACAAACAGCCACATTATGACTAACATGTAAAATGTAATAAAGGACTCTTACTATCATGTTAACTGGAACCAAATTCTGATTTCATTACATTAGTGAGTTGTAGATGATTGAAAATTAGAGAAATATTTTTTTTTCTTCAATTTTTGTATTACACTGAAAAGTGTAGAAATTTAATAATGTATTGAAAGGGTAATGGACTTTTAGAAGATGTGTTTGAGTCATAATTGCAAATGGATTAACATTATGTTGTTTGAAAAGATATTTAATTCGTAGTGCATATCTTTAAGACACTAAATGCAAATTAAAAAATCACCTTGCTTCCTAATCTATCATACTTTGCATAAAATATAAATCAATAAATTTGGAAAGTCTTTTTTGGTGTATGAATTTTTTTTTGTTACAATGTCTACACTAAGGACTATATTTGTAGATGACGAAAATTAAAGGAAGATAACTGTGTTCCCAGGACAATGTATTTTAAATGATAATTAGACATACATTAGTCTATGTCAGCTTTCCATTATTAAGATGTGGTGTGTATAATTCAATGAGACAACTCGCAATCAGAGTCTAAATTATGTACACAATGTAGAAATATAGGATATTTATTCTCCAGCTTTCTGCAAATACCACTTTAAAATATTAAGAGCAACTTTATATAAAATCTTAAAAGCACTTGGTAAAAATGTCAAACGGTTCTTAGGTTCTAATTCCTCAATCTCTAACTAAAATACTTTCATTTTAAAAATAAAGATCGTTTTTCTAGCTATTAATAATATGGTGAATGACTATTATCTCAGTACTGTGACAGTGATTTTAAATTAAAAATTGTTAGATAAATGTTGAAATATTGACACATTTATAAATGAGACTTAAAACTGACACGTTTTGTCCTTTCAAATTGAGCGATATGAGAAGTATGTTTATTTTGTTGGGCATTAGTTGAAGAGAGGGTTTATTGACAAAACTATGTGAAAATTCTTTACATTGTCAGATGATCATAAAGCCATCTTGTAGGAGATCTCTAAATAATCCTTCACAGGATCTTCTTGTTTAAATATGGTTTTATAATGAAACTTTCATTCCATAGGGGACAATATTTTCTGACAGTGATTTAATCAATAGTTAGTCATCACAGTTTTCACAATAGTGTAAGGCTTATGAAAATATAAACTTTACAATTTAAATAACAAATTCTACCCTATGCACAAAAATGACAAACAAAATCTCTTTTGTTAATTTTATTTGATGCATTTTAGTTACTCTGTGAAATATTACTACTACTGGTAACAAAGAAGTAATAAGTTTTCAGTGTTATTGACCTGGTTTGACCTTGTAAACTACAAAGTATCGTCTAGTTTCCTTGTGTTTGTCTATCAATGATCTGTTCTTACTTTTCCATTATATATGATACTTTCCTTTATACAAAATTTTATGTTGTGTTTCTTCTCTTGTTTGGTTGTTGTCTCTTTGGCGTATCTACTTTAGTTCCCCTTTTCGTACATTATCATCTGTGTTATTTCTGAGATATGTTTTTTAAGGTAATTTACGATGTACAATATTGCAGTATACAGTTTGCTATAGAATCATTCTTAGCAACTCTTGACTAATGTTTGCATAATTCAAAATAATAGGTTACAATAAGATTGGTGAAGAATATTGGTTTTTAATAACCATCACCCAAACAGATGCAGTTGAGATGTTAGTTACCTCTAAGTACCGTAATTAAGACACTACTTTGTTCCTAGTCATGACTTCTGGTTCAATATTCATTGGATTGTTTGTTTCTCTTCTTTATAGTTCATATTTATTTAGTTGCAGCAAAATTCTGTCATTCAAATATATCAGTCCTATTTTCGGTATAAAAAAAGAGTTTTTAGATGCAGATGTAATTTTCAATGCTGTTAAGTTAAAATTCATGTACAACATGAAGGTTTCCTCTGTCACTATAAGTAGTTGCAATAGTTGATTCCTGCAGTAATTGGTTTGGCATTTATGACTTTTGGAAAGAATGTTTAAGTGAAGTTTTCATTGCTTAATTCATGAATAGTTTAAGCTTTTCAGGGATGTAATATAGTAAATATTGAAAAGTTGACTTGCACTAGGTTTTGTTATAAATGACTTTGTTGGACTTTTTGATGATTTCCTCTTTGGTTTACTTAAAGTGCTTTCCATACACTTTACATAAAATGATACTTTTTAGAAATGCATATCATACAACAAATAAATCTTTACTGTAAAAAAATATATTAGCAACTTTTAAGAGTACAAAACAAATATAAATAATAGATTTGCATGTTGCTTGCTTTATCTAATCTATTACAGAAAAGAGGGGTTGAGGCTATATCAACAATTCTAATATATGCAAAATGAAAAAAAAATAGAATAACAGTACTGTTCACAGCCCCTATTGATTGTTTGTATGACATTCCCTCCTCAAAATGTCCTAAAAAATACATACTCAGGACCATAAGCTATTGATTAATTTAGATATTTTGAAAATTTTGATTATTTCACAAAATGGAACTAATTTAAATCAGAAATTCATTAAAGTAAGTTTTGCATAATCTCTAAACTTAAACAAAGTTGGAATAATTAATTTTGAACCCTGAAATAGAGGCTGACTTCTGTGTATCCTTTGATTTCACTTAAGATTATTTTTTTCATCTACATTTTTCAAAAAGAAACATATGAAATGATGTTAAATTTCTATTATTTTATAGTTTAAGATACAAAAACCATATGTTGGTATATCTTGGTATAAATCAGGATTCATTAGTCAGGTGTTTGGTTGTTTATAATACAGAAGGTTTTATCATTGTAAGAAATGCCATCTCCTGTTTGTGTTCTGATAACATATTTTCTTATTTCTCTTAAATGTTTTCATTTTGGTTAAATGGATGGATAGTAAAAGAAATAGAATAAACACTTCTCTGATCTCTGGTCTCACAGAAGCTTGTACTGAATGAATTATGATTTTACAACTCCATAGCTGTGAGACGTAAACTTGGTGTGGTTTCCAGTCATTTTATTTTTCCTCACAGAATACAAGTACAAAAAATATAAAAGAGTTGCTTATCAGGAAAGATTAAAAATAAGTTTCCCAACACACTTACAAAATTATTTGGGTAAAACAACTGATATTTGAATGGTTTTACACTAGTAGTTTTTGGGGCCCTTTATAGCTTGTTGTTCAGTGTAAGCCAAAGCTCTGTGTTGAAGGCCATACCTTGACCTATAATGGTTTACTTTTATAAACTTTTATAAATTGTTATTTGGATGGAGAGTTGTCTCATTGGCACTCATACCATATCTTCGTATATTTATGATAGTCTGACTGGTATTAGTTGCCCAACTATTATTTGCAGTATTAATTACACAATATCTGAATATATAGTCAATGATGGTACCCTCCATGCAGATTAATTGTATCACAGTTCAAATGGTAATTTTTGAAATCTCAAGAAGAGATTTTATATGAATTTATAGGGTTAAATATACTTACCATGAAATTACATTTATATTATATAGAATATGTTTGCTTTCACAACATGTTCTCATCGCAATTAACTAGGTGATTAAAAATTACATCCATGAGATGTACTCACCTACGTCATAGTTCACCTGTGTAACATACACTAGCTTTAGTTTTAATTTGTCGTTTAATTGAATAATTTCAATTAAGTGAACAAAAAACTGAATTTATTCCAGGGGTGGTGGTGGATTGTGGTAAGTATATTTAACCCTATAAATTCATATAAAATCTCTTCTTGAGATTTCAAAAATTACCATTTTATATGAATTTGGTTAAATATACTTACCATGAAATTACATTTATATTATATAGAATATTTACTGATTAACAAGCAGTATTTCATTTGGTGGAGGATAAATTCTCTCACACACATACAATTTCAACATATAAAAAATTATGTGAAATTTTTTAAAAAGTAACTCCATTAAATTTTGTAAATACGGATATTAGCAAAAACCGAAATTACTGAATTTATTATACAATGAAGCTATGCTGCATAACTATATGTATCAATGGCAAACTTTGCAGATTGTATAAATACAAGTATGCAAAATTAATAGACTTGATGTAGAGTTGTCTCAATGGCACTCACATGTATATATATACCCCATCTTTCTATATCTGATGAATAAATAATCTGCCGGTCAGTATAGAAATAATTATATTAAAGCTCCTTCATTATGAGCTAAATGTGTTGTAATATTTATGCAACAGTAAATAAGCATTTATTTCTGAATAGGTTGTTCTTGTTGCTTGTACAAATCGACAAGAACTAATCCAACCTTAATTTCATTACTTTCCACTTTGAAACTTAAGTTTATTTGGAAACATTATTACCTTTCTTTAACTTTCCATTGTTTTCTCTATATTAATATAATAACAGATAATATATGATTGCTGTCGTCTTTTGATAACCTGATCAATATCACATCTTTCGAAATAAATTCTTTTCTACTTAATTAAAGAATTATAATCAATTTTCAAATTCAAATTCAAATTTGAATTTGAATTTGAATTTGAATAATCAATTAAAATATACTTTGTAAATAGGTGTCCTTAATACAATCAAAGTTTATTAAAGACTCAAACCAAAGTTGTTTCATGATTATGCTAAATCTGGATTAATCTTTAAACTTTTTTAAAGTTATAGTCCCTGAGAATTTGCTTCTCTGCTAGATATACTACTTTTAATATTTTATAGATTTAGAATAAAATATTTTCATCAAGAGAAGTCTTGTACTATTGTATAATGACAATTCTCTAAACTGACTAAATTTTAAAAAAAATCTGATAAAATTTCTATGAGTGGTAGAACCTTTGAATACAATGTCTACCATTTCAACCATGAACAATATTTTTGTTTTGTATTGGACTACTCAAGTGTAAAAATACAGAAAATGGACAAATCAGTGGAAAAGTTTCAGTATACATGTTTCCATTGATATACTGCTTCCACAGAACATTTGGATGTTGAGCTGAAATAAAGCCATGATTGTTGTCCTTATAAGTCCAAAAAGAATGCTAACAGATGATTTTCTCCAGCTATGAAAAATCTGTCTAAAATAAAATGTTTTGATATTTCTAATTAACATTCACAACGGTTAACTTTCTAGAATATCTTGCCATGTACAGTTCCAAATTTAAAGAAACAAAAATTTGACATAATGAACAACTCTTGTATGTTGCCCTTGACAATTGTTTATATTAATTTCAGAAATTATTTCGCTATCAGAAATACTAAAATGCAACTTTTCAAATATAGTTCTATAGTTGTATTTAAAGAAAAACACTTGTTTGGCAATATGGAAAACACTTGTACCAACTTGCAGTATCCTTAAGTGTTCTTAGTTATTTCAGAAATGGTTTCACTATCAAAAATGCTCATTTTATTTCTGTCTTGGTTCACCTCATCTGAATCCTATACATTCTGATATGATTCAATATATATCAACCAAACAGCTTTTGGTAGTATTTTGTGACTTCAACCCAGTCATTTGGTTAACTTAGTCACTCAGAAGAATTTTGCATTTGTCCCCAGATTTGGCAAAAACAAAATTAATGTGATTTAAATAATCACATCTTTCAAAACAATATTGAATCAAAATTCAAAGTAATTGTTTAAAATAAACACATTTCAATTTTGTGTAGCATATTCTTGCATAAGATACTAACTTTATGCTATATATTTATATTATTCTGGCTGGTAATATGGAAATTGAAAAGTGAATAATTACCATCAATTCCGAGGTTAAAATCACATGCATTCGGAAAACCTTCCTGCATATAGATAATATACAACTTGACTTTGACCAGACTAGATTTTTGTAACTTTATGCTTATAATGAGCAAAAATAAAAATAAACAGTGACATTTTAATATTTAGGTATAATATTAAGAAAATGTCTCGCATTTGATTTGATATAATCATGGAATTATCATACTATATTTTACTTCCATGTACTATTCTTAGACTATTGAAAGCTATTTGCTAACTATTAATCAGTCTTTTAAATAAATTGCTTTTCCTACATTTTGCTGTAAGATTAACTGCTTCTACACTGGTGCTAAAATTTGAGAACCAATTGAAATGTATATATATTATATGTTTATATTGGTACATCATGTGTTACTCCAAAAAAACCTCTTCTTTTTTTCTGCATCTTGTAAAGACTGACTAAATAAAAGGTTTATATAAAGAGCTGTATAATAGATAGTTTCAAATCTTGAGAACTACTTCAATTTCCTAGACCATGTCTAGCATTTTAAATAAATCCTGCATCCACAATGCTTTAAATCTTATTTATTTATTTACCAATATTTTACTAATTTTTTTACAAGATCTAAATTAATGATAATCTTAATTGTTTCTATAAATCAGCATATTTGAGTCCTCTATACTTCAGAATTCTGAATCAATATTTAACTCTAGGAAAAACAATGTGTAGCCATTGCATAAACTGTTGGGTTCTACCAATCTCACAATAAGAATAAAACGGACCCAATGAATGAATCCTTATAGCAGAAAACTTGCCCATCTGTTGGCATTGCTTAGAACACTTAAGATGTAAATTAAGGCATAATTTTCTATCTTTAAAAGAGCATCCAAACTCCTTTTGCTTTCATGATTGGAAGATATATGTATAATTTGACAGTGATTCCCATATAGTGAGGGTAAGATAGTCTCTTAAGTCTTACGTTATCACCTCTTTTTTTTTTCTTTTTTTTTTTTTTTTTTTTTGTACTCAAAACAAAACAGAATTAGTACATATTATATTTAATAAATGCATTGGCAATGTACACTCTGAATTATGTAATCAATATATAAGCCATTACTTTGAATGAGTCTTTGTGAAATGCATCATGGCATCCCCTAAATTCTTTATTCAATAGACAATCTAATGTTTACATAAAAACATATAAAAGCCTTTGTTTCCTTACTGCCGACAAAAACAAACAATTGGTTATAGCAGTTCATACTTATAATATTCATGTTCTTCTTGTCATAAGTAAACTGACCATGAAATTTAATATAAGTAAAAAGAGTTGTCACAAGCTATCAACTGTATTTAGAACAGTGCTCCATTCTTACTGTCTCCATGTCTGTTAGAGCATTGGAGAATTATTTATCAGTAAAAAAAAAAAAAATTAAATATTTACAGCAATTTGCTGTTCTGGAAAAATATTTCAGGCTTCTAAGAATTACTGTCCTGATTTAAACTGGACATATTTAAAAAGAAGTATGCATTGGTATGCTTAAACTACAATCACATTTGTATTGTACTAGATAACAATGTATCATTTTCAGTGTCTTTAATATCTGTCTTGACTATTTCCAGACACTTGTTCAATATATTATCAATATGAGCAAATATGTTAATTCACTAAACTGTTGGTTCATCACAAAAAACAATGTGCAACCAAAGTATTAGCTATGCTTGTGTTGTTTTAAAATATAATAAAAGTAGACATAATGTTCCCTGGGTGGAAGGATGTCTAGAAAAGTCAGATAGACCTGGACTTAAATTCACTAGTCTGATTCTAATTTATTTTATTTGCAACAATCATCCACGTGCAATTCTATGCTCCATAAATATCAATGTGCAATAAATAAATCGTTATGATTTAATTTTATGTAAGATATCAAATCTGTATTTTATTAGAATGAATGCAACTTACAGATTCTAAATCATGCATGTTGTTCTAGTTCCTATGTTTCCTGTATGAAACATGTCAACAGTAATCAAATAGACTTGGGCAAAATCCCTATTCTATTTTAATTAAGTCTATAGTGATCCATTGAGCACGTTTTATTTTCAATAAATATGGTTTATGTTCCCTGAATGGAAGGTTAACCAAATAAACATCATCAGTTATGGGCAAAATCCCTATTCTGATTGTGATGTATTTATCAACTGTTAAAACAGTATCACTGTTGGTCTACGCTCCCTGTATGGAACGTTTTCCAAATAAAACAATCAGAAATGGACAGATTCCCTTTTCTGATTGAAATTTATTGAACCAATTGAGGTTCTAGTCACAATAGTGGTATACGCTCCCATACGGACGTTATCCACATTAAAATAATCAGATCTGGTCAAAATACCTATTCTGATTTAATAGTTATGTGTTTACACAGTCTCGTGTACCAGGTGTACACGTAACAGACTGCAAATTGTAAACAATCGAACCAATTGAGGTTCTAGTGACAATAGTGGTATACGCTCCCATACGGACGTTTTCCACATGAAAAACAATCAGATCTGGTCATAATACCCATTCTGATTTTAATATAGTGAAGTGTTTACACAGTCTCGTGTACAGACTGCAAATTGTAAACAATCGACTTTATGATCCAAACTTTACACTCGACCCGTTTCGTAGCATTGCTCTAATGCAGTGAAAAAATCCGGTCAGCTGAGCGTGAAAAAAGAAATAAACATCCGTTTAAATATATATCTTTTTAAAAACGTAGCACTCACGTAACATGTCCGATTTTGACAGCTAAATTCTGCCTTTCCTCGGACCCGATTTAATGTTTGAAAATGGCGACTAAACAAAGGTCATTTTCTATGTCGTCGTATTTCCAGACTCGTAAGCTGTAAAAATGACGAAAACGTGCACATCAGAAACTTGGCAGAAGCGCTGTATTCTGATTTACATTAAATTAATCGTATATCGATATTCCGAAAACAAATAATGTCTTTTATAAAACATAAGGATTTTCAACAGTAAACTGTTAAAAATCCTTGCCGACGAGAAACATGCGTTCTCTTGAACGCAAAAATTAAAACTAAAGCTAGTGTATGTTACACAGGTGAACTATGACGTAGGTGAGTACATCTCATGGATGTAATTTTTAATCACCTAGTTAATTGCGATGAGAACATGTTGTGAAAGCAAACATATTCTATATAATATAAATGTAATTTCATGGTAAGTATATTTAACCAAATTCATATAAAATTGAAATCTGACCTTTACAATATGCATCATGTTTATTTCACTAGAGGGAGATAACACCATTGGCATTATACATTATTCGGATTTCCTTGGCGATATCATCTGTCATCATCTGCCTTTGTGAAGGGCAACACCTAATGATCTATGCTATTCTTAATCCAGAATCTCCAGTTGTTTCTTGTTATATCAGTATAGGGATGGATCTACAGACCTCGATCAATCCGAGATTGAAGACCAATTAATTAAAAAGTTTACATACATTGATTAAAACAATACTATGGATTATTATTCTTTGGATACCAATATTTATGTGGGACATTTAGGTACAGGTAATCCACGAAGTTGAATTTTCAACAAATACAAATTTTCTGTAGGCTTGTATACCATGTATGCAGACCTTATCAAATCCTGAAATATTTCCAAGAAAAAACAAAACTTTTATCAATCCAAGAAATATTTTTGTAAGCCAAAAATAAATGAACCCACTGTACTAGATAACTATTCTGAAGGTTTACACAAAACATTAGTATGCTATACTTGGTCAGAATAAAACATTTAGATAAAAGTTAGCTACACAACACATTAGTATGCTATACTTGGTCAGAATAAAACATTTAGATAAAAGTTAGCTACACAACACATTAGTATGCTATATTTGGTCAGAATAAAACATTTAGATAAAAGTTAGCTACACAACACATTAGTATGCTATACTTGGTCAGAATAAAACATTTAGATAAAAGTTAGCTACACAACACATTAGTATGCTATACTTGGTCAGAATAAAACATTTAGATAAAAGTTAGCTACACAACACATTAGTATGCTATACTTGGTCAGAATAAAACATTTAGATAAAAGTTAGCTACACAACACATTAGTATGCTATACTTGGTCAGATAAAACATCTAGATAAAAGTTAGCTACACAACACATTAGTATGCTATACTTGGTCAGAATAAAACATTTAGATAAAAGTTAGCTACACAACACATTAGTATGCTATACTTGGTCAGAATAAAACATTTAGATAAAAGTTAGCTACACAACACATTAGTATGCTATACTTGGTCAGAATAAAACATTTAGATAAAAGTTAGCTACACAACACATAAGTATGCTATACTTGGTCAGAATAAAACATTTAGATAAAAGTTAGCTACACAACACATTAGTATGCTATACTTGGTCAGAATAAAACATTTAGATAAAAGTTAGCTACACAACACATTAGTATGCTATACTTGGTCAGAATAAAACATTTAGATAAAAGTTAGCTACACAACACATTAGTATGCTATACTTGGTCAGAATAAAACATTTAGATAAAAGTTAGCTACACAACACATTAGTATGCTATACTTGGTCAGAATAAAACATTTAGATAAAAGTTAGCTACACAACACATTAGTATGCTATACTTGGTCAGAATAAAACATTTAGATAAAAGTTAGCTACACAACACATTAGTATGCTATACTTGCCAGAATAAAACATTTAGATAAAAGTTAGCTACACAACACAATAGTATGCTATACTTGGTCAGAATAAAACATTTAGATAAAAGTTAGCTACACAACACATTAGTATGCTATACTTGGTCAGATAAAACATTTAGATAAAAGTTAGCTACACAACACATTAGTATGCTATACTTGGTCAGATAAAACATCTAGATAAAAGTTAGCTACACAACACATTAGTATGCTATACTTGGTCAGATAAAACATTTATATAAAAGTTAGCTACACAACACATTAGTATGCTATACTTGGTCAGAATAAAACATTTAGATAAAAGTTAGCTACACAACACATTAGTATGCTATACTTGGTCAGATAAAACATCTAGATAAAAGTTAGCAAATTTCTCACAAAGTTGCTTGATCATATGAAAAACTATACTATATGCAATAACAAAAATATGTATAACTATACTGTATACAATAAAAAAAATTATTATGCATTACTTTACTGTATACAATAGAAAAGTTATGTATAACTATACTGTATGCAATAAAAAAAATTATGTACAATGTATAACTATACTGTATACAATAAAAAAGATATGTATAACTATTTTTTAAGACTAGATACAATAAAAAAAATTATGTATAACTATACTAAATACAATAAAAGAAAAATTATGTTTCTGACTAAAAATGTATGAAAAAATCACAAATGTTTTATATAATAAAATTGAGAATGGAAATGGGGAATGTGTCAAAGAGACAACAACCCGACCAAATAAAAAACAACAGCAGAGGGTCACCAACAGGTCTTCAATGTAGCGAGATATAAAATATATAAATATATAAAGTATATAAATATGTTTATACTCTGTAAGAATACATATATTATAATATGTCCAAGATAGTTCACTTCTGAATGAGGTGCATGACTGCCTGAAGAGAGGCAAATATGATCCACACATCTGATTGCATGTTTTGTACTTTTCCTAAGTCTCTCTTTAATAAATGTTATGTTTTGCAAATTATACTTTACATAAAGATAACACTTAATGATATAAAAAGTTTAATGTTCAAGTTTTTGCATTAGTTGTTCAAAAGCAATTAGGATACAAGAGATAAATGGAAGAACTAGGCTTTCATTTAATTGCTGAAAACTAAATACACGTTTGAAACTGTATAGGCCTAATGCCATATCTTAAGTAAAGTTTGAATCTATCTTAGCATTACAAATTACTTCTTAATGTTTTTGACCCAAATAAGGTCATTCTACAATTCCCTCTATAATTACTAAATTTCAATACAAGTTAATGATTGATAGAAAGAGCTTGTAACCTCCATTAAGTACTTGATTTCAACCATTGCCTGACTTTTGTAATTAAAGGGAGTTTATAATCATAAAATGACAAATTTTATTTAAATATTAAGTAAATAATATGTTGAAGTTTATAAATGAATACTTTGTGTGGTGAATTAACAGAATAATAACATGAATAAGATTGTTTTACTTTGATCCCAGGGGTACCTGTATCAGTGAATGTTCACAAACTGGTAACCATATGTTCATTATAGTCAATAAACTTCAATCTTCTTAGTTAAAAATGCAGAGCTCTGACAACCTGTTATGTTCTGATATCTAGAGCTCTGACTATCTGCTATGTTCTGATTTCCAGAGCTCTGGCAACCTGTAATATTCTGATATCCAGAGCTATGACAACCTGCCATGTTTTGATATCCAGAGCTATGACAACCTGCCATGTTTTGATATCCAGATCTCTGACAACCTGCAATGTTCTGATATCCAGAGCTCTGACAACCTGCCATGTTTTGATATCCAGAGCTCTGACAACCAACAATGTTCTGATATCCAGATCTCTGACATCCTGCAATGTTCTGATATCCAGATCTCTGACAGCCTGCAATGTTATCCAGAGCTCTGGCAACCTGCAATGATCTGATATCCAGATCTCTGACAGCCTGCAATGTTCTGATATCCAGATCTCTGACAGCCTGCAATGTACTGATATCCAGAGCTCTGACAACCTGCAATGTTCTGATATCCAGATCTCTGACAGCCTGCAATGTTCTGATATCCAGAGCTTTGACAACCTGCCATGTTCTGATATCCAGAGCTCTGACAACCTGCCATGTTCTGATATCCAGAGGTCTGACAACTTGCAATGTTCTGATGTCCAGATCTCTGACAGCCTGCCCTGTTCTGATATCCAGAGCTCTGACATGCTGCCCTGTTCTAATATCGAGAGCTCTGACAACCTGCCATGTTCTGATTTCCAGATCTCTGACAGCCTGCAATGTTCTGATATCCAGAGCTCTGGCAACCTGCAATGTTCTGATATCCAGATCTCTGACAGCCTGCAATGTTCTGATATCCAGATCTCTGACAGCCTGCAATTGTCTGATATCCAGAGCTCTGACAGCCTGCAATGTTCTGATATCCAGAGCTCTGACAACCTCCAATGTTCTAATATCTAGAGATCTGACAAGCTGCCATGTTCTGATATCCAGATCTCTGACAACTTGCAATGTTCTGATATCCAGAGCTCTGACAACATGCAATGTTCTTATATCTAGAGCTCTGACAATATGCAATGTTCTGATATCTTGAGGTTTGAGGTTTGACTATAATAAGAGTGTAAAGCAGAACATGTCAGGTTGTCAGAGCTCTTGTTCAAAGTGAAATTCATAGTCTATAATCTAAGCAGTTAGCTGACTAGTTTCTCTTGAACAGTCAGACATATGCGTATAAGGTATCTTTTACTTCTTTGAAAAGAAAAATCAACCAACTAGAAAAAATGTATCGGTTCAAACCAAAACACAAGTTCAAAGCATTTAATTAACTGCATTGCCAAAATAACAATGTAACTTAGAAAGTTTATAATAGGAGGAAATCTTTCACTACATCATATGCTTTGCTCATTTTGTGTGGTAAACAGTCAGTATGACTAGACTAGACTTCAACACCTTTCATGTATCACATATGTATAATACTGGTTCTGTTGTTAAAATACTTGTTGATGAATGCAAGAATGTCAATTGTTCTATTGTTTTCTAGTTTGTCTGTTAACAACTTAATTAAGAATACTATGGTTAATTAGCCCACCAGTTTTCTTATAATATAAATAGGATGAATATGATAGTCTGTTAATTAAATTACCACATGATCAAGAGCTTTCATTTCCTTGTCTCAAGTATTTTTTTATATTCTACGATCTGGTGACGTAAGTGGAGGCACTAATGGGTACCAACATTCACTTATACAATTTTTTGTGTTTTTCTGCAATTTTTATGACCATGCTGACTGACAAATATAAAGGAAAGTGAAAGTACATATAAATCAGATAACTTAATATATTTTACCATGTGCATTTTTCATTTGTTATGTAAGGTTTTCATTTCATCAGTTGGTATGTGGTCCGTATTTACCAGTTTCAAATATGTCATCTGCATGTTTTGGAAAAAGCCAATTATTTTTTTGGATGATTGGAACTATCAGCAGTCTTCATTTAAGTTTTCACAATTAAAATTTATGTACAATAAAATGGTAAATAGAAATTGGGAATGTGTCAAACCTAGTGTCAAACACAACAACCCGACCAAAGAGCTGAAGGCCACCATTGGGTCTTCAACATCCCACACCAAGAGTTGGGCTTCAGCTGGCCCCTAAACAAATTTGTACTAGTTCAGTGAAAATGGACGTCACACTAAACTCCAAAACTAGAATTATAATACATACAAGACAAACCAAGGCCACATTTCCAAAAGTCTTGCAGGCAAAACAATAGAGAGTTCATTAATTACCTAAAACAAACTATGACAATGCTGGAAATATTAACAGTTTTCCTTGTTATGTTTTTTTGGTTTCTTTCTTTTTTTTTTTTTTTTCTAACCTCTATAGCTGTTAACTGTGATTGCGTTTAGAAGAACATTGCAAAGCATATTTTAAAATACACAAATTTGAAAGTAAGTTCAGGAATTCACCAAAATTGACCAAAATTTTGTAGTAAAGTCAGATTGTTCAAAACAGTTTTGAACATGAAATATGTATTTCTTAAATGGAAACCACAACTTAAGAAAATTGTAATTTGTTGATAGTATCTTTTTCCATAGTTTTCACCCCTATAATTAATTTTCAACGATATCGTATGTCACATGATCATTGTAGATCAACAGACTAACAACCCATCCTGGACGGAATCATAATTTGTGGTAACACAACACCCTCATGAACTTGGGAGGTACACTTATATATCAATGTCCATTGTTTCCCATCAATATTTTATTTCGGTAAATGGTAGTTAGTCAGGTCTAGGGTATAGAGTTATTTGTATGATTTTTAAAGAAACTTATTCAATTACACATTTTTTTATGTTTGAACACACATGGAAGACAATGTGTTTAGATACCTTGCAATACAAAATGTTTAGGGTGTAGGTTTAGGAATTGTTTTTATTATCAGCGTATCTTTTTAAATTGATTTTAATTGTTTTCTGCAAAGAAATGTCGCATTTGTTAATTTTTGTAATTGAATGATAAGATTTTCTTAATTGTATTTCAAAATTGTCGTGAATACCCAGACTTAAGGGGGAGAGGTTTTTCATATTTTAAAGAAATTTCATATGTGGGAATTTCTCCTTATTTTTATAACACACTAAGGGAGACAATTATGTGCATATGAATTACCTCCCTTACATATTATTAATGCTTGTTCTTAATTTGTATTGGGTTTAACTTCAGTACCCAGTAAAGCTCGACATATGCCAAAAAATTATTACAATAGTTCAAATGTTTCAATTCTATACCAATTCACTTTGGATTTTTATCAAAATGTAGGGATAAGAAGACTTTTTTGCTTTATAATTAAGATGAATATAATCATATGATCTTTTTTTTTCTCGATTATACAAATACAAGATTACATAAGATTAAGTTAGATGATAGACTAATCGTTTGTTTTTGATGGAATGATCTCATGTTAGGGTGCTCCTGGAGTAGGTGATTTGACTGGTAGACACAATACATATTTTCATGTAGCTTGATTGCTGGTTCTAAGTGGGAACATTCATTATTGCTAACTTTTTTATCTAAGGAATGAACATCTGTAATCTTAAAACAGTGGTAGCTTTAACGTCTTCTGCTTTTTCTAATATCTAATGAAATTATTTTAAGCATGTGTTCTATTTGGGGTTTGATAAGGGTCACACAATGCACTTAGCCTTAAAAATATGTAAAATATAAGACATTAAGGAACTATGTCTGTTTTATTATCAGCTGGAGTTCAAAACCATGCCCAAAATGATTTTGCACTTAAATCCCCGATTAAAGTTTGGTCTCAAAACAAGTCCAAAATACTTAGTTTTCTTTTAGATTCACTATCAAACAAGGATACAATACTTAGACGTTTAAAGCTACAAGTAGACAGTAGTTTTATGTCAATTTATTATTTTAAATTTGTTTTGAGATGATGGTCTAGAGAAAGGTCGAAAATGCCCAAATATATTTTACTTTGCTATCATTTGTGGATCTCAAGACAAGTTCAATTGCTTATACTTTTAAATCTGTCTGATATTAGATTGTGGAACATAGACTAGTCCAATTTGTTCTACCAGATAGTGCAGTGCTAATGACTGACACTTGAAAGTTTTCAACCATGCTTTTAGTTTGCATTAAAAGTATCTTGATTAGATTTTTTATGCCTCACCTTTGATAGTAGAGGGGCTATATGTTTTCTGGTCTGTGTGTCCGTCCGTTCGTCCATCAGTCTGTCCGGCTTCAGGTTAAATTTTTGGTCAAGGTAGTTTTTGATGAAGTTGAAGTCCAATCAACTTCAAACTTAGTACACATGTTTCCTATGCTATGATCTTTCTAATTTTAATGCGAAAGTACAGTTTTGACCCCAATTTCATGGTCCACTAAACATAGAAAATGATAGTACGAGTGGGGTATACAAGTACTGGGGACACATTATTGTTATATAATTTTTTGGTACAATTACAGGCTTAATTTTAGTAAATGAAAATATCTTATCAGCTCTAGTTAAAGTCAGCTTTAGATCTAATAATGTCTTTTTGGCTTGTTTAATTTTCTGTTGTATAATAGTTCAATCTGTTGAATTATTGATGTAAACGGCTTCATATTGAATATCATAGCCTTAGTTAGTGAGCTTGTGAATAAGGGTCTAATTAATAACTATATAACTAGAATTTTGAAATATACTGAATTTTCTTTCAAAAAAGGAAATAATTTTTGTGACTTTCATGAGAACCTCAAGGTGTTTTAAGTCCAGAGTATGATCAGTTTCATCAGAGCTTTAATAGTGTTTGCATATTTGGTATTTAATCTTTGTGTCAAAATACATTGTGGTTTAAATATAATTAATGAAATATGATTTATTATAATACAAATGATTATCAGATTAAATATAGCTAAGATCTAATTCAAAACTATTTTAAAGTTTAGATAATTATTGGACACAATATGTTAAGCTATTAATGTTTCATGGTCATTTTGATGTCAAAAAAGAAATGAAGCAGGTTGAAGTGTTTTTGTTTGAAGGAAGTTTTTTAGTTGATAATTTTAGCTTGTATTCCATCATTTTATAAGCAAAGCAAAATAACAGTAAATTCAAATAAATTCCCGATTTCCTAACATAATTTTAAGTACCTGCAATTGGTATGCTTAGAACTTAAGTATGAATTTTTGTAGGTTATAAAATTGAGGGAATAAATGAAAACGACACCAAAAATACTTTTCAGAGGAGGCAAACCTGACAAATATGCCGAATATATTTGATAGCACTAAGGTTTTATTAAAGCTTCAATCGGTGAATTGCCTGGCATTAATTATGATGGTTTTTATTTCTGATATATAAATGATTTATTGGTATGCTTTCTCTTTTATCTTAAACAATACTTCAATATATAAAATAACAATATATAATATGGAATCTTTTCTGCATGACATTATGTAACTTTACTTGTTGACAAAAACAGTATTGTAAGCTTCCTACATAGAACCAAGTATTTCATTATGTCAGCTTTTCAGATAATAGATCATTACTCAGACCTATTGCATAGCAATTAAGATAATTATGTTTCTTTTTGAAAATGTTTTCTTGGCTGTTTTATATTTCTTTAATGGATATTAGGGTAAGTGCACTGAAGTATGCTGCCTTTAGATAATTATAATTCAAAACATGGTGGTCGTACCCCAGGGTTCAATCATGTCAAATTTTGATTTTCATATGCTGAAAATATTTCTTTTTATGTAGATATTTCTTGGTATTTGTACACCTGTATCGATCTGTTACACTGGGTAACATTCATATAAATGTCACTTCTTCACAGAAAATACTTTTTGATTCTTTGAGGTATCTTACTTCTATGAAAGTCATAAAAAAAATTCTATACTAAATCAAATTTGTGGTTAACTTTGAATTGCCAGGAATGATATAAATGTCAAAAATTTATAGAAGAAATCATGGTAGTGCTAAGTCTTCAAAATTGTATGCCCCTTTCATATTCAATGGCAGCATAATAATATATCTTTGCATCTCTTGTAAAATAATTTGAGATTGCCTGTAGCAAATGTTTTGAAATAAGTATGTGTGGTATGAAATTAATCAAAGTCAAAAGCAATCACCACTTGAAAAATTCTACTATACATTTCATAAAATCACTATTTTCTAAATTCTGTTTAAATTATATTTTGTCTAATTAAAATGAAAATATTTTAAAATCTATATCTGCAGTTTCTTGCAATATTTGTTTAATTTATATTCTTTTTAATAAATGAAAATTTAAGATAAATATGTATTGCTGAATAAAAACAAAATAATGGGTAAAAATAGCAGGTATAGGGAGCATTATGACAATATTTACATTCAGATTATTATATACTAAGTAATGACATAGAAATAGTTCATAATGAACATAAAAAGTGGACACAATAATGAATTAAACAGTAAAAGTTTCATCAAAATCTGGCCTCAAATAAGTTTTGGTCAATATATTATAGTGTATGCATATGACATAATGTTATGCAAAGACTATGATAGTGTATTATCATATGTTATGCAAAGACTATGATAGTGTGTTATGCAGAGACTATTATAGTGTATTATCATATGTTATGCAAAGACTATGATAGTGTGTTATGCAAAGACTATGATAGTGTATTATCATATGTTATGCAAAGACTATGATAGTGTGTTATCATATGTTATGCAAAGACTATGATAGTGTGTTATGCAAAGACTATGATAGTGTATTATCATATGTTATGCAAAGACTATGATAGTGTGTTATCATATGTTATGCAAAGACTATGATAGTGTGTTATCATATGTTATGCAAAGACTATGATAGTGTGTTATCATATGTTATGCAAAGACTATGATAGTGTGTTATCATATGTTATGCAAAGACTATGATAGTGTGTTATGCAAAGACTATGATAGTGTATTATCATATGTTATGCAAAGACTATGATAGTGTGTTATCATATGTTATGCAAAGACTATGATAGTGTGTTATCATATGTTATGCAAAGACTATGATAGTGTGTTATGCAGAGACTATTATAGTGTGTTATCATATGTTATGCAAAGACTATGATAGTGTGTTATCATATGTTATGCAAAGACTATGATAGTGTGTTATCATATGTTATGCAAAGACTATGATAGTGTGTTATCATATGTTATGCAAAGACTATGATAGTGTGTTATCATATGTTATGCAAAGACTATGATAGTGTGTTATCATATGTTATGCAAAGACTATGATAGTGTGTTATGCAGAGACTATTATAGTGAATGCATATGACATATTGTTATGCAAAGACTATGATCCACTGAAACACATACGCTATTGACATAATAATATGCATTCACTAAGACACACTGTCACTAATATGCATTAACTATCATGCTTTGATGAACACTGATATACTTTCACAATGACACAAATACTAGTATGTACATAGTATATGCATATCAATGTGTCATGATTAATGCATATAATTGTGTCATAACTTATGCATAATCATTGTGTCATAACTTATGCATAATCATTGTGTCATAATCTATGAATATTAATGTGTCGTTATAGTGTTATGGCGTATGCTAGTCGTTATAGTGTGTAATAGTAAAATTGAGAAAGGAAATGGGGAATGTGTCAAAGCGACAACAACCTGACCAAAGAATAGTGTATGCTAATATGTATTGATATTTGTGTTTATTGCACATTTTGATGAGTTTTGATGAAGATACAAACAATTCTGGATAATTGACAATTGACACTAACTGTATCCATATTGTTTCAACAGTTGTATAATGTGCATAGAAGCAAATAATTATTTGTCCCAGATGATAGCAAAAAAAAACTGTTTTGCAATTATATGACTGTTTATAAAAATGTCATAGGTAATTAGATTTATTATAAATAGGGTCAAAGGTCTAGTATTATGTAACTGTTATAACATGTCAACATATTAATTGCCCTAAATAATGTGTTATGGAGTGGCTTATATAAGTACTTCAGTCTCTCCATCTATTGTTAAATAATTAAACACAGAAGTTTAAAGGTACATAAGGAAAATGAACAAATGGGGATAACTCTGATATGTTATTTGGAAGAACTATAAGGTCTGATGAATACTGGACTCAAGAAACATTTTGATTGTGCTATTTAAGAAATGATTTCTCCTTTTTGTAATTACTGAATTCAACATGAATAACCAATGTGATCTTAAATTTTGATCACAGAGTATGTTCACATAGACACATACCCTATCTAGCTCACCAATCAAATTAAATTTAATAATTTATTTCGATGTAAAATAAATGTGGTTTTTTTTGTGTGACAAATCATAGTGTATTGATTTGTGTGTATAAAAATCATGCTGGTCCATCAAGGGTCATAAATTGGAACAAAAAATCTTCTGTATCCCCTCTGTACACCCTCAGTTGTTGGATTTAAAAAGAATAGTTTTTGTTTCCCTTGTCTTACCTTTTGCTACATTAGAGATATGCCCCTTTACAAAAGGAAATAATTGTTGAATTTTTTGTTTCCATTCTCTAACTTAAGTTTGCCTCAACCAAATGTTATGAAACTTAAACACAACGCTTATTACCACAAAACTCTGATCAAAAACAAGTTTGGGTAGTGTCACTTTTACCGTTTTCAGTTGTGTTCCTTTATAAGGTTATGTGCAAGTGGGGACATCATATGTGTCCTATGATCACATTCCCTATTTATTTTTTATTCTATTATATTTTTCTGTCTTTCATCTCTAGTGTTAAAAACTAAAGCCTTGATGTGATTTCGGGAGTCAAAACATTGATTCTCTTGATAGAAGTTTTCTCTTGGTATGTATTTTTTATCTATATATTGATTGCTAAATTCCATATTTCTAAATATGTTTTGTTTTTTTATTTCAGGTATTAAATCCTCGGAACTTTATTACGTGAGAAATGGAATTATCAATAATTATGCGCTGTCATTTGAAATGCCAATCAACTACGATGTTAAAGAAATTTACTTCACATGGCAGAGCTTACGTCAGACTCCAGCCGTGAGTATTTTAAAGTTTGCAAATAAATGCATCTTTTATTGAACTTGGTTAAGGATTTGCTCAGAATAATCGTAGATGATTTTAAAAATTTGGCACAAAATTTAATTGCTTTTGTTAGTGTTATGAGGATGTTTTCACATCTAAATATATAAAACGTTTGATTTATATATTTAGATGTAAAAACATGTTCAACCCACCATTTTTCATAAAATTGATTTATGAATTTTGAACAGCGGTATACTACTGCCTTTATTGAACAAGTAGTTTGAGCAAATGCTACCAAAAAAAATCCAAATTACATGACACATTGGTTATGATTCTATAATGAATGTTTTCAGATCACAGATAGTTTTGATGAGGTTGACATTCACTTGACCTAATAATGCCCATTTGCAAAAGAAATCTCATGAAATTATATTTCTCTTATGTCAGCCAGCTTAACCTTGATATAATGAGGTGCTATGTGCATATAATTTTGTAATAAACAGTTTGATTATTTTGAAATTTAACCTTTTAGCTAACTCGAATAATTCAAGCCCTTTCCGTGTCCGATTTTCTCCCACACGAAGGCTTGAACTCCTTGTGATCATTGGCCGCGTCGCCTGCTCTCTGTGAGAGAGAGCCAATCAGCAGCGATCAGGATAATGAGTCTGCGCAACTCTCTTGTAATTGTCTTACCAAACACGTGTGTTCAATTAACACAAATCTGATAATAATTAATTAACATCAATTAACATCAGTTTACATCATTTAACATCAATTAACATCCGGAACTCCTCCTTCTTTAGCTGCCAGTTTAAATCAAAATTCCCATATTGCAAAGCGGTGTGAAAATTCCGGTTGACGATCTTGATCGAGGAAGACGTTCAGGCGTTAATGTAGTCTTCGTAGATCAGCGGAATATAACGACTGAATTATTCGGGTTACCTTTTAGCAAGTTTGACCAAGTTTGTGTATACCAAGTTTTGTTAATTAGACAATTGCAAAATTTGTGTTATAGTTTTAGCTTCATGCTATGCCTATCATATGATATAAGTTATATAGCTGAATCTTTGTAAGTAATAGAAATAAGTAGTTTAAGATTCTTAGCTCTTTTCACCATATTATAAAATAGGCTGGAGTTGGAAATTCCCTGTCTTACCGTTTATATGTTCTTAAAAGGGGTTTTGCATTTATGGCGATCTCATAATTGCAAATACCTTAAATTAATAGACAAGTTTGGTCTATGCCACTGCTGGTGGACGTTTCGTCCCCGAGGGTTTCACCAGCCCAGTAGTCAACACTTCGGTGTTGACATGAATATCAATAATGTGGTCATTTTTATAAATTTTCTGTTTTCAAAACTTTGAATTTTTTTGAAAAACTAAAGATTTTCTTATCCCAGCCATAGATTACCTTAGTCGTATTTGGCACAATTTTTTTGAATATTGGATCCTCAATGCTCTCCAACTTTGTACTTGTTTGGCTTTATAAATATTTTGATATGAGCGTCACTGATGAGTCTTATGTAGACGAAATGCACGTCAACTAAATTATTATCCTGGTACCTTTGATGACTAATTAAGCATTTTCCAATTGGAGAATGCCTTAATTATCTAAATTATATTTATTATATATATTTGTTGTATATTTTTTAGATGCTGTTTAGCATGAGATTCAATGTGTCTAATTCAAGAGCCATGTCCCAGCCAAGAGCTAACATCACAAGTGATGGCTATGTACCTAACACATTATCTGGTAAGTCATGTATGGAAGCAGTTTGATAGCTAAAACAAATTTATGTCTAGTAGAAGTGTTACTGTGTTTTGACCTCTTGATGACTTAGTTATTGGTGTTGTTGGGTCGCTTTCTTGTTGAAAACTATATCCCAAATATCTTATTTATTCATATGCATTGTATGACAAATTATATTATAATTGTCTAGATTATATGTTTTGAATTTGTTCTGCTGTGTCAGTTACATTTATACTACCCATTGTTTGTTTTTATTCAAATACTTTCTTTTCTTTCAGTTATGGAAATATTGTTTATTAAAACAGTGTGGAAAGCTTAAAAAATATAATTTCTTTACAGGATTCTTAACCTTGACAAAATTTGTCTTGTACAAAAATGTTGACAAAGCTAAGGAATGTAATAAACAAACTTTCCTCATTTGTGTAAATACTTGGTATTAATTGCTGTTGAAGCATGTCTATGATTGTGGCAATTATACGTTATTATACACTTCAAACTTAGAGACAGTTCTTATGTCATATACAAAATGTATGTAGGTTAAAACTGCACTAATTAACCAGTTTATTGTTTATAACTGTTAGATATCTATGAAAATTCGTGGCAAAAAAATAAAAACATAACTAAACATAAATTAGAATAAAGTATGTTTGTGTTTCCTTGTTTATGCCCCACCTACATCAAAGAAGAACAATTCCTTTCATGAGTGAACTGTAATATATATGCAAAATTATGATTTTCACCCAGATTTCTTAGTTCATTGAATATAAAAATGATATTGAGTGAGAGGGGCATGTTGTCCTATGGTCACTTTTTTCTTTCTTTTTTTCTAACATAGTTTTTTTTACTCATTGATGCTATTTTATAAATCCCTGTTGCTTATTTGGAATTTTATATTCTATGCAATACTACCGATTGAGTGCAAAACTTACTATAAATTATTATACCCCATGCAACGAAGTTGCGGAAGGTATAATGTATTTGACCCGTCCGTCCGTCAGTCCGTCCGTCAGTCCTTCCGTCAATCCGTCCTTCAATCCGTCCGTCCGTCCGTCCGTTCGTCAGTCCTGTTTCTTGTCATCACAACTCCTCTCAAACCACACAACAGAATTTCACGAAACCTTTTCAGATAATAAGGACATACTATGTAGTTGTGCATATCGACCGGAAATTGCGATTCAATTTTTTTTCTAGGAGTTACGCCCCTTTGAACTTATTTACTTTAATGTACTACTGCAACAGTTTGTCATCGCAACTCCTCTCAAACCACACAACAGAATTTCACGAAACCTTTTCAGATAATAAGGACATACTATGTAGTTGTGCATATTGACGGGAAATTGCGATTCAATTTTTTTTCTAGGAGTTACGCCCCTTTGAACTTATTTACTTTATGTACTACTGCAACAGTTTGTCATCGCAACTCCTCTCAAACCACACAATAGAATTTCACGAAATCTTTTTATATAAAAAGGACATATTATGTAGTTGTGCATATCGACGGGAAATTACGATTCAATTTTATTTCTAGGAGTTACGCCCCTTTGAACTTATTTGCTTCAATGTACTACTGCAACAGTTTGTCATCGCAACTCCTCTTAAACTACACAACAGAATTTCATGAAACCTTTTCAGATAATAAGGACATACTATGTAGTTGTGCATATTGACGGGAAATTACGATTCAATTTTATTTCTAGGAGTTACACCCCTTTGAACTTATTTGCTTCAATGTACTTCTGCAACAGTTTGTCATCTCAACTCCTCTGAAAACACACAACAGAATTTCATGAAATTTTGTAGATTATAAGGACATACTATGTAGATGTGTATATTGACAGGAAATTATTATTCAATATTTTTTCTTATACAATTTTTTTTTTCTTCTGCTATTTACAGTTTATTTCTTCTGCTATTTACAGTTTTCAAGGTAGAATTTCCATGTACAGGAAAGATTAGTGGAGAGGTTATAGTCAACATGCAGCTGAATATCAGCATCTTCTCAGCATCAAATCTTACTGTATTAAATTTAGTCAGAAGAAAAATGTGTTTAAAAGGTAAAATATTCTTTAAAAATGAATGCTCAATAGTGTACAAATAAAAAGAAATCATGTAGTATTATAGACTCAATTCTACTCTATATAACTCATCAGGACCTGAATAGAATTTTAGAACCAATTCATCAATTATTGTTGTTAGGAATTTTATACAAAAAAAGTTTTATATTTTATCGATTTACTCCAATCAATATGACAATACTGAAAAAACAAAATAATTTGAGAAACAATATTATATTATGCCTATCCAAAAGATAGAAATCTTCAACAACTATGATATAAAAGTTGCATTTTATTTATTTTTACATGCATCTTTTAAACTGCATGTATTCTTAACTTGAATGTTAGATAAATTAACGACATGTTTTGTCCATCAGCTGTCATAGCCTGATGTCAGATTTAAGTTTGGAAACCGAGCGTCTAATGTTGACATCACTGATTACATCGGTATGGGATAAGACGGGTATCTTAATTAAACGGCAGTGGTGAAATCGTTAACTATCTTCTTTTTTTTTACAGGTTATCTTAATTATAAATCTGTGGGAAAAGCATTAGGTGTATTCTATTATTGACAGCTTTCAAGTTGTTTTGGTCAACTTTGGTTTACACGATTTAATTAATGATGTAGAAATAATAAATACTGAAGTGTGCAGGCAGTGCAGAGGAAATGAATCATAATAATTTATACACATTTTAAGAGGATTTATCTGTTTATTAGTTTTTTTTATGGTAATGATTTGAAATCCAGAATAAGATAGCTAAAATAGTTTTCACGAACTTTTTTTGTATGGCAAGAATTAATCATTTTTAAAAGATAAGATAATTTTTATAATCATCATATTGATATTCTAAAAATTATTTTCAGACAAAGTTCAACAGTCGTTCCTAGATGAAGGCAGTGTACAAGTTGATACTCCAAAAGTTTTCCCTACCCCACCAAACATTTCACATGCAGTCCACAAGGGCATGTCTAATACTCTAGGTAAAGTAAATTATACAGACTGGAGAGAAATATGTACCTACCCAATCAAACTTTTACATAATGTTTACAATATAATCTAATTCTTGAAGTAAAATATAATGTTCAGGCTAAGAAACAGTTCTTAATGAAACAAACATTACAAATACTGTCAGTATGAAATATTACGAAACTCAAAAGTCCAGTATTAGCAAGACCTATAAACTGAAACATATGTAATTTTTGTCGAGCCTGCAACTTTTGTTGCAGAAAGCTCGACATAGGGATAGTGATCCGGCGGCGGCTAACTTCTTAAAAGCTTTATATTTTAGAAGGTGGAAGACCTGGATGCTTCATACTTTGTTTATGGATGCCTCATGTTACGAAGTTTCTGTCAGTCACATGTCAAATGTCCTTGATCTTATTATAAGTAATAGGATAACTATATTTGGTATGTGCGTACCTTGCAAGGTCCTCATGTCCGTCAGACAGTTTTCACTTGACCTCGACCTCATTTCATGGATCAGTGAACAAGGTTAAGTTTTGGTGGTCAAGTCCATATCTCAGATACTATAAGCAATAGGTCTAGTATATTCGGTGTATGGAAGGACTGTAAGGTGTACATGTCCAACTGGCAGGTGTCATATGACCTTGACCTCATTTTCATGGTTCAGTGGTTATAGTTAAGTTTTTGTGTTTTGGTCTGTTTTTCTCATACTTTATGCAATAGATCTACTATATTTGTTGTATGGAATGATTGTAAGATGTACGTGTCTAGCGGGCAGATGTCATCTGACCGTGACCTCATTTTCATGGTTGAGTGGTCAAAGGTAAGTTTTTGAGTTTTGGTCTTTTTATCTAATACTATATGCCATAAGTAAACTATATTTGGTGTATGGAAATATTTTATGATCTATATGTCGGTCGCACAGGTTTTATTTGAGTGTGACCTCATTTTCAAGGTTCATTGCAAAGTGTTAAGTTTTTGTGTTTTGGTCTATTTTTTTTAAGCTATAAGTAATAGGTCAACTATATTTGTTGTATGGAAGCATTGTTAGCTGTACATGTCTGCCTGGCATACTTCATCTGACCTTGACCTCATTTTCATGGTTCATTGGTCTTTGTTTAGTTATCTTGGTTAATGTTAAGTTTATGTGACAGTTGTAATAAAGCTTTATACTTAGGACTATCAACATAATATCAATGTATTAGTAAAGAAGGTGAGACATTTCAGCGTGTGCACTCTTGTTATGATATATGTAGTTTCTTATGTTTATGTATCTCTTGTAGCAGAGCCTAATGTATCTCACATGAATACAAATTGTTAGCAAGGAAAATTCTGGATTGATAGTATTTATACTGAAATACCTTATGTTAAAAACAACCTTGTATTATCTTATTATTTATGAATATATAGGTACGTTTGGTACGTTATATAAAAAAAGGTTTTAGAAAATTGACATCTGTTCTTTTAATTCAGCTGGTACTGTGGATTCATTATAATTCGTTGGATACCAATTTTTGTAAATTTCGTGGGTACAGGTAACCAGGAAATTAAATGTTCAACGAAATTGTAAATTTTCCATTGGCTTCAATGCAGACTTTGGCAAAACCATGTAACTAGATATCCACAAAAGTGTCAGTTTGTCTCTTTCCATGAAAATTAGTACCCAAGAAAATAAAGAATCCACAGTACATAAAATGATGTGTATAATAAATGGGATTTATATGTTTTTACAGATCAGCCACCGTCCAAAGAAACTGCCATGTCAACCCATGTGTTCTATATAGCTGTTGGATGTGCTTGTGGTGTAATCCTCCTCATTGCATTAGCTGTAGCAGTTTATTACCTCAATACACAGAAGAACTCATCCAGGGGATATAACGAAAGAATAAAGTATTAGTATGTCTTATCAAACCTTTGTAACGTGATAGATGTTTTACCCATCATGGGTATTACATCTATGGTAACGTTAATACTTTGTAAAACCTTTCAAAAAAGGAGAGGTGCATAAAGTATTAGTATGTCTGCTCAAGTCTTTGTACCTTTAAAACTTTGTATAAGGTATTCCTTTAGTCCTTTCAAAAAATGGGGGTACATTACTTTCCAGTTTCCTATGAAACTTTCTTTTTTAAAATAAGCTATACATGTACCATGAATGGAGTCCTAGGGTTCTCAGAAGTAATAATTGAAAGAAAAACAATATATGTCTTTTGGGTTAAGAATCATAAGGATTATTTATGTTTTTGCAGTGTAAACTGTACTGTTTACCTACAAGCTTAAGACTTACAACCCTTTTGATTTTCTTATAAGTTTGTGTGTTTATTGACCCTGTTTACACATGACTAAACTTTTTAAAAGAAGAGAGTGTTTTATCCTTTAATGTCCTTCACACTTACAAAATATAGTAAGAAATGTTTATATTTGATATACTGTGGCCATTAGCTGATGGTGTAATGTTAACCTAAACTCTAAAAATGCTTGTTCAACAATACAATCAGAATGTTTCTTCATATTCATTCTTTACAGGGCAAGATTTTTTATTTTTCAAGATCTGTTCGAAAATTGAATGGTTATATATTTTCTACTTTCCATTCTTATTTAAATCAATTCTATTCCATAGTAGTAATGAAGTAGCTGCTCTTATTGTTAAACTCATAATAATATATATTATTGTCACCTTAATTGTTAAATAATATTTTTTAGTGATACCAACAGCAGTTCTCAAGCATTAACCAAGCAACAGAGCCAGTCATTTATCAGACCAGAAACTCCTATGGACAATAGCATTAAAGGTTCAAGTGAGTCATTAACAAGTGATTGTCACTACATTGTCCATCTGTAAACAGGATTTTTATGATAAGAAACCTTTATTAAATTGAACACAATGCTCAATGGTATAAAAAAAAAACTAGTATTGATTTAAAGACTGTCACCCAACTTTATCAAAAAAGAGCAAGAGAAGCACAAACAGAAAAATTGGGTAAGACTTTAAAACTTTGTAAAACTTTAAACTTCTAAATACTGATAAATGCAGGCCAAGTTCTAATTTTGTTACCATTTCGTAGTTATGTCCCTTGAATTTTGTCTCTGAAATGTAAAAATGGTTTACATATGATTACTTAGGTTAGCCTTGGAGTAAGTCTACATCTATTTTCAACATTATCAAATACCATTTTCTATACTAAACAACAAGCAAAACAAACAAACAAACAAAAAGAAACTCCTTTAATGTCTATGCATAAAACTTTTGAATAGTTATTGAAATGAACCAAACTTTTGACTCAACATTGATGGAAACCAAAAATTCTGTGAAAATATTTTTTTTCCAATTTTCATTTTTCCTGAAAAAACACATTTTTACCGTAAACCCTAACCAAAAAATTTACCAAATTCGTAATTGATAAACAGGAATAAAACTTAGATGTTCAATTTTGTAATAGATTGTGTTTCCTAAGACAAATTTCTTTCAATAAATCACAAGGTCATGCATGATTCAATTGTAGAATATTTTTTGATTATTAAACCATGAATTCAATATATTTTACTATTATGAATTTATATGTATTTCAGTAAGAAATTTTTCCTGTGGACCCTCACCAATACCAGAGTTATGTCCCCCTGAGCCGGCTGAAGTTTTAAATGAAATTGCTATTGGCAGAGAAAGAATCTCATTAAAAGAAGTTTTATTGGAAGGTAAAACTTTTAGGAAAGACAAATAATTTCAATGGAAAAAGTAAAATAACAAAAATGCCAAAGGAAATTAAAAATGGAAATTCCCTTACCAAATGGTAAAATCAAAAAACGCAAACACATCAAGCTAATGGAAATTATTATATCTTTTTATTTAGTAGATAAAGTTTAATAAAATGTAGAAACTGTAGAATGAAAAAGAATGGGTATTGGGTTGATGAGACAATGTCATAAAATAAAATAACATATTTAAAGTAACAATGCTTTTATTATTGATCTTCATTTTGATAGAAAGATCTTCAGAGATGAAAGGAAGAGCTCATGCCTTAAAGCAAAATCCTTATTGCCACTTATTGGTACAGAAAAACTAGTCTTTGTTTTGCAACAATAATTAATGAATATTTAGTTAAAGGAAGTTAATGGAAAGATATATTTTACACTTTTAAAGAAAGAAAGAATTGAATCTCACCTGCTGAAAATAAAATTTGAAAAAAAAACTGCCAATAAAAAATTTTGAAAATGAGCTTAATAGATTTATAAATATTGATTTAATTTCAGGAACATTTGGAAGGATATACGAAGGAATATTATTAAGTGATGACCAGAACCAGTTCCCTGTAGATCAAGAAATTATTGTAAAAACTGTCACTGGTAGGAACATTAATATAAAACAATCCAAACCAGAAAAAAAAATGGCTAAAAGTAATCTTTGTTTGGATGAAAAATATCCATTAGAAGAAGTTTGAAATACATTATTCTTTTTAAAAGTTTAAAGTTTATTTATTAGACAGTAAGAGACTTGTTTTAAAGTGATCGTTTTCAGATTGAATTTAATGTTGAAATTCAGTATCTTAGACACCAAAAAGTGTAACCATGATATGGAATTGTAAAAAGAATTTAACATGTTATCACATTAAAAATTTTGTTTTAGTATTTTTTAAGCACTTTTCCCCATTTATTGTGATCATAGAAAGTTAGAATATTTATCAATTTCAGATCAAGCTCGAGAAGACCAAGTACAATTATTTTTATCAGAGAGTTGTATGATGAAGAGTCAAGTGAATACCAATATTTACCCAGTAATAGGTTCATGTATTGGAGATGGACTTCTACCTTACATCATTTATCCCAATACCACGGTGGGCAACCTCAAAAAATTCTTACTTCAGTGCAGAGTCTCAGATACTGGTTCACATTGTGTAAGTAAAAATAATTTAGTTTTTTAAGTCAACATTTTGCTGCTGTTCTGATGAATATTTTATTAACTGCATTTAAATGTATGATATGCCAGTGACCTCAACTGACAATATGCACCCTTGTTTGTTATGTTGACAATATGTTTCTGAGAGTATTGATGTAAATAAATGCTTCCCATTCAAAATTTATTACTATAACCAAAATATTTCATTTAGTTTTAAGAATTGCTGTTTTCCCTCTTAAATTTGAAAATCTAAATCTGTTATAAATTTAGCTTGTGAAATGAGAGGACAGAAGTCCAGCAAGTATCAGTATATTTGTTACGATATTGTTCTATTCTTATCTTCAATAATTGCTCTAGGCATTTAAACATCTTACTGGAAAGGAAAATTTTATACAAGACATTCTATTAAAATGTTGAACAAAATCTTGCAAAAAAAAGAGGTTTAGCCACATATCTCCCACAAAGATGTTGATGTCAGTAGAATATCTTGTTGGATAATGCTTTTGCTAATTTTAGTGAAAATTTAGGGTATAAAAATATTTAATGACACACAAATATCACAATTGAAATCATTGCTTGAAAGCGATACAGGTTTATCATAAAATAGACATACTTTGTGAAGTATTTTGGTAGTTTTGCAATTTCAGAGGCCAAACAGTGTAGGTTATAATGTCCCTTTAGGCAGAAAAACCAAGACTCAAATGTTATGTTGAATAAGTTTGTAATGAAACTGTTATTTATCTTATATTGTAGCCTATGTCAACGCAGCAAATAGTGTTCATGGCATTACAGATAATCAAAGGGATTCAGTTCCTTCACAGGAAAAGAATCATTCATAAAGATATAGCAGCTAGAAATTGTGTGTAAGTTACTTAATCAAAATAACAAATAGTTATATCTTCAGTTTTTCTGACTTTTGAAATACAATATAATTAGTTGACACTTTTGCCCATAAAACAATCAATTATTTTTAGTTATTGAAGTCCTGGAAGATTAATGACATTGCTTATCTGTTCACTGGAATTATAAATATGTTGGAATTCTCTTGATATCCATATTTGAGGTATATCTAAAAATAAACACAAAAAAAAGAAATATCATGGTACTTTCATAGCAGTTTGAGAAATGTAAAATGTTCAAATTTGACTCATTGATGAGAGGTAAACCAATGTACAGGGGATATGTAAATATAATATTAAGAAATATTTGATTCCAATCAATGTAGATTTATCTCCCCTGTTTTACTCTTACTCCATCTTTTGAGGTTAAAAGGAAGTAAATAAAGATGACTGGTGCCACCTAGATTTTACATCCAAGATAATAGGTAGAAGTAAATTTATTTTCTGCTGCCTTGGTAATTAGAAATTAAAATTGAAATAGTGAGAAATGGGTGTTGGCCATTGGTGTAGAAATAGCGAGAAATTTAGAGAAAACTCTCTAAGACAAGCAACATTTTCTGTGCCAAATTAAGCAAGGGGTGTTCTCCATTCATACTATTTGAAAATTCCGGAACCGTTGAGTACCCTTAAAAAATGCCATTTTTCTATCAAAAAAACTGCGGCACCATATTTGTTTGACCATTGCAATTACACCCAAAGGTGTTGATAATTCAGAATTCAAAATGTTTTTTAATGGATCTTTGATAGTGAAAAGGCAGGACCAAATAAGGCTACCATTGTCACCTATGTAAATAATTACTTCCTTGTAACCTAAACAGCTTTTCAAAACAGTACTTATTCATGTATTGATCTTTTATTCGACATACTATCTTTAAATATTCTCCATTATTAACCAATATTGTATATTTATAGGATTGATGGTGATTGTGTTATAAAGATAACAGACAATGCTTTAGCAAGAGATTTGTTCCCCTCAGAATATAACTGTTTGGGAGACAATGAAAATAGACCTGTTAAGTGGTTAGCAGTAGAAGCTATTGTTGAAAGGAGATTCTCATTTCCCAGTGATGTGGTATGTTCCATTTAAATATATTGGTAGTGATGAGAATGATATACAATGATTGTTATAGGCTTCAAAAAAACAAATTCTATTATATTAGAGAAATATATTTTTTCATTTCCTAGTGATGTGGTATGATCCATTCATATGTATTTGTGGTGATGAGAAAGAATACAAGTCTTGTTCTATCTAGGCTTAAAAAAACAAATTCAATAATATTAGATAAATATATGTTGGTGATTTAACTTTCGTAACCTGAACACTTTTTTATCTGACAAGTAAGTTTCACTATACATGAAAATAAAACAAATATAGATTTAACCTCTGAATCAAGTGTGATACATTATTTCTTCACTCAAGACAGTTGAATTTTAAAATTTAACATGCAAGACTTGCTAAACATTTTATATATTAATTTTAATTTTGTACAAGAATCATTGATAGTTTAGCCTCCTTCAAATCAGGCTCTACTGACCATAACCTCATTTTCATGTTTCATTGGTCGAATTTAAGTTTTGAGATACATATTTCTTTGTTGTGGCATGTTATATTTTAATTGAAATATTTCTAGTTTTAGGTTTATAATTTTCTTTTATGTTTTTTGTTGTCTTTTGGTATATTATTTTATGATACATTGTACTTATTTTATGTTTCTAGTGGTCGTTAGTTCTAGCTGTATTGTATATATAATACATTTATTTTATGTTTCTAGTGGTCATTTGCTGTAACAGTATGGGAAATGCTAACTTTAGGCCAGATACCTTATTCAGAAATAGATCCATTTGAAATGGCTGGTTATTTACGGGAAGGATACAGAATAGCCCAACCTATGAACTGTCCTGATGAACTGTAAGTTTTTGTTTGACAAATAAGCAAATTTGCTTCCTTATGCTCCTGAATATTGCCTGAACTTTAAAGAATGTGACCAAGTCATAAAATATGCTCTCATCTTGCTCTGAATCCAAAAATTGGCTGGTATAAAAAAATGTTAAAAGCTTGACATCTCCCAATCCATAGTTACCCATGCTTAGGGAAAAATGTTAAAAATATAATTAAATTATAAAGGTTTTTGTCTAGCCTTTGACTTAAGTTAAAAAAGCGAGAAATAGCGATCCTACATTCCACAAATATTCACTCTGTGGTTAAAGTTTTTGAAATTTAAAAAACTTTCTTAAACTATCCTGGATTTGTACCAAATTTAGACAGAAGCTTGTTTATGATCATAAGATAGTATCCAGAAGTAAATTTGTTAAAAAAAAAATTCCAGTTTTTCCGTATTTATTTAAAAAATAAATATGACGGGTATACCCAGACCACCGTTATTTGGCATCAATGGCGTTCCATACTTTTTGAAGTCCACTTCATGATACTTATTTTAAAAGTTATGTATGTTCCGTTAACCTGAGGCTATCCATCTTCATGTTTCTCATGTATTAGTTGCATTTTGAGGACGAATACGGACTTATAAAATTGAAATTGGCTGAAACTCGGTTTTCTGGAGGGGTGGGCTTCACATCTGTGTCTTACACAGGAAGTTCAGAGGCATAAAACTTGCAAAAATAGTGCAAACCCACGGCCATACAACTACTGATCGTTATTATTATTATTGAAATACGCATAGGAAATGACTACTTCCGGTTTTAGGTCCATTTGAAGTCAAAAATTGACCATCAGGGACAATATAATATGAATCTTCACCAACGCAGATTTCGCCCTAAGATTAAATAAGATTTAAACTCCATGAAAATAAATAAATTAGGTTTTTAGATGAAATTTTCATATTCATGTTTTGTAATTCACTTTTGCAACAAACTGAAATTGGTTTTGATACATTTGTATTTTCATATTTTGGAATTAATTTATATATTCTTACTCCACACTGGAATAAGTGCAACAAGGAAATAATAATTTTCAAATAAGATAGATAATTATAGATTATTGTTGGTCATCTGAATAAGATCGATTTTTTCGCTTGAGCCGGTACAGCGAAAGTGAGATAAGCAATCAAATTGAAATGACCAATGATAATCAGTCTATTGCTATATGACAACATTGTTAATTTTATTAACAACATCACATGCACCTTAGTTTCTTCCAATTAGGAGATAACTGTATTGTATTTTAAGCTCCGACGGCATCAATTGGGGATTTGATGGTGGCAAATTAAGTTTACTGGCGACGCGTTAGCGGAGACGGGTATATGCGACCATCAAATCCCAAATTGATGCCGTCGAAGCTTAAAATACAATATTGTTATCTCCATTCTAATGAAACTGACAGAAAACAACGTTAAAACATGTATTTAAAATCTGTCATATGCCGTCATAATTGTCAATTGATGCCATGTAAGAAAGTTACGTTATCCAATCAAAATGAACGTTACAAACGTTGTTGCATTAGAATTATTTTTCATATCACTCTACTGTCCTGAGAAAGGAAATTTACAGTCAGTAAGATCAATTGTAAAATTTCGTAAGAAATAGTGATGATGAAATTTACATCTTTTGTTTTAGATTCACTGTGCTATCTTATTGTTGGAATACAAACCCTGATGACAGACCAAAGTTTTCACAGTTACTTATTTGTTTACAAGACTTCTATACGGCACTCGGGAGATATGTCTGATGTAAACAACTGTGTGTTGCTGAGTAACATCATTCTGATCGGAGACACTAAACAATATTCTGAAATGTTCAAACAGATTTCCAGATCAGCAAAACCGTATTGAAAGAAAAAGTATATGTGAAGGAGGAATGTAAAAGTGACAAATATTATCAATTGTGAAATCCTGTATTTATACTAAATATATCCCAAACATCAGTAATATGATTGAGGGTGTTTGACAAGAGTATTTTACTCACAATGCCAAAGACTATGAAATAGAATTATAATAATAATCAACAACGATCAGACAATACCCTGTCTCATCATCATTAATATATGTTCATCATGTCTTTGATAACTTGTGAAAATGTGTTTTACAAGAAAAGTTGGTTTGTTTTATGCTCAGGAAATGTGTAAGACAGGTAGTTTAGCTAGATGTTACGTTACCCAGTCTATATTACAATGGATAATTGTATTGTATATTATGGATCATATATACTACTTCGTAAGAAGGATACAAATACTTGATATCAGTACAATACATTAAAGGTAATAAGAGGGCAGGTCAACATGAAGGCAATTACGATAAACCAGACCAGAGATGCAAAGAGCAGTTGTATAGAAAAATAGTGATATAAGGAAAATGACTAATAAATAGCTTTTTTTCTACATGTTCCTTGTGTCTTGGATGTCTTGCAAAAACAAAATTGCTTACAAAGAGTTCAATATCGTACATCTGTTAACTTTGTATTATTCTTTAAATAAGTCCTGAAAATCATGGTTTATTTAGTTAGGAACATTTTATATTTCTCAACAACATTCATGAATAACTTGAATGTAATAACTTAATTTTATAAGTCAGATAGGTTCCAGAATGGCAATGGGCTAATGCAATATTGTAATTACATAGCTACTGTATATACATTTTTATATTTTAAATTGAAAAAGATATGTGGATTTAAGAGATTTCAACTACTTAATTTAAAGATTTTTGTTTTTAATATACTTTTTGTATTGCATCAGGAGTATGAATTACAGAATATGACGGCTGTTCTATAGATAAATGTATTGGCAATCAGAGGGCAGTTTTTATTTCAAATCACAATTTATAGCATTTCAGTAACTTGTTTTCAATTCTAAGTATTTCTTTAATTTATTATTCATCACTTTCTCTGAGATAAGTTTACAGCCTTTTAGCTTGTGTATGTTTAGCATGAAATAGTATAAACAACAAAATAATTATTTATTTTTATTTAAATCTCAGTTATACAATGATTAGGGGTGAATAATAGTGTAAAACATTAAAATTAAGGGGGGGGGGGGGTATATTTGTACTACATGGTGATAAAATGTCTACTTACTTTGTACTCAATTTAAAAATTCCTGCAGATTATTTGGAACTGTGAAAATGAATTAAGCTTCTTTAACTGATTTAGATTTGAGAAAGTTGTTTGCCATGGAAATTAAAATGTGTTTGTATAATTTGTTGTTTGTGCCAAATTAGATATCATTGTAGAAAAAGTTCATGTGTATATTTTTTATTAATCATAATTACATAAAAGTTTGTTTATATATATTATTTACATTTTTTTTCATATCATTTGTGCCATATATTGAATTGAAATGTTCATTTCATAATTGTGATAGTAACCAATTATTTGTTTATTGAAAGACATGCTTTAATGGAGTAAAGATTGTGTTGTTTATCCTCTTTTATTTGTACTTAATATGAAATATAAATTGTTTATGTGTATCATCTTAGATGAAAGGGTCTAAGTCTATCCGAAAATATTCTTCTTGTAAACTGTCTATTATTGTTTTAAAATAAACTTCAATTGTTTGGTTTAATTTGATTGGATCACTAATAAGAAGGTGCTCTGGAGGGGTGCTCAAAATGTTGTAGGATTCAACCAGTACATACATACATATGAAGGTGTGAAATTGTTATAATATGACAGTTTGTATGTACACAAATAAATGTGAGAACCGTTTAGTAATAAGTTTACTGTATTTATAGACTATGGTTGATCATCTCAACGAGATTGATTTTCTTGCTTGAGCCAGGACAGCGAAAGCGAGAAAGGCAATCGAGTTGAGATGATCAATGATAATCTGTTTATAGCTATTTTACCTATGATGACGTTGTCAATTTCATGTCAATTTCGTTAGCAACGCCATGTGCCTGCTTAGTTTCTAGCGATAATTTTCCATCTCAAGCGGCCATGTGCCTGCTTAGTTTCTAGCGATAATTTTCCATCTCAAGCGAGTAGAATGATGTGAAAAATTATCACAAAAAAAGATCAAAGGAAAAATGCACAAAATAGCGATAATTAATTTTATCACCAGAAAGGTGTCAAAGACTAGAACTGTAAAACAAATTATCTCTTGAAATTAAGACTAGACTTAAAATATTTGTCTTTTCTACTTACACTATAATATTATTATATAAGGAGACTTTTATATAAGGTCAAACATTTGTGATATCCTATTAAAGTTGATATGGCTGCTACTAAGTAATAATAAGTGCTAGAAAATCCTATTAAAATGTGATTTGTACTAAGACAAGGGTTAGGATATGTAGGACTCTATTTTATCAATAAAATTGTATATGATTCTAATAGGTTATCAACTCTTTGTTTACTTACTTCAAATAAAAGAAATCATGATTGTTTTGACTTGTGAAAAGATGAGAACATGAAAGCTGTCAACTATAGGTTGCATTTCTGTAAATATTGACAATGCATTTTTCCATAGGAACTCCCTTTATGGCTAAAACTGTAACACTTTTACTATGAAGTTTTGAAAAAATCATATCCTAGAATGGAAAGTTCATACGGTATGCATTTCTATTTTTTTCATAGTTTGAAATAAAGGGCTGTGCAGCATATTTTCAACATTTATATGCCCCAAACTTCTAAGAATTTAAACTAACACTAAATTGCTTAAATCTTAACTACCCCTATCTGGACTGTAGGGTTACCACAGATTTAAATATAAACAATATTCATATGTATAATTACTGGTAAGATTCCCAAGATATGTCTCTATGAGATGCAACCTACAGATCAGAACTGAGAACCATTATGTAAACAAAATTAATTATCTATGAATATTCTATTTCTCCCCAAAAGAGGCATTGTTTGATAAGCAGCTTTATTTACAAAGTGCAACCTATATGGACCAGCAGATATGCAAGTTTTCAATTATTTTATCAGTCAAAGGATAAATTAATTAACATTGAACAATCAGTGTGATATTGTTTGGACATCTCTTTGAAATATATATGTACTTTTATTTGCTGTTGCATGTAACAGTAATTGGAAAAAGTTTATTTGGCACTGTAAAATCTTAAGAATGATTTAAGAGGGTATTAAATTTTAATTTGATTCCAGTGTAATGTTGATTCATTTATTTTTGTGGGTATCAATTTTCGTGGATTGCTGAAAACCTGCATTTTCTGGGATATTTGATTTTGTGGTTTTGCCCTCAATCTCTACATTAAAGCCTATTGAAAATTAATTATTCGTTGACCATTTGAATTTGTGGTTAACCTGTATCAACTTTACCCACGAAAATTGGTATCCAACGAATAATACTGAATCCACAGTATATGCTTGTCTGGTTTGTGAAATACATTTTTATATTATTTGTACTTTTTGTACTTTAAATATTGACTGTGGTTGGTCACTTATTTCTATCCTTTTCATTTAATGTTATATCAGCAGAGATAATAAAAGATTCATACTTGACTTTTTAAATATCGGCTGTTTTATTATCCATAGATCTTGGTATATGCCAGAGGACTTTAGCCCGAGGGTAAATAGCAATCAAATGATAATAACAGGGTAGATATGGAAGAGTCAGGAGTTTTATTTGTTTATTTATCATTTATTTGTGTGTATCTAGGATGATATTTTTTTGAGGAATTAATTTTAAACACAATGAAAACAAAGAGAAAGTTCTGAAATCTTTTAATAAAATTATAAGAGGATTTCTTTCAATGTAAATAGTCACGCTATTTCCTAATACATAATTTTGTATAATGATCTGATTCTGAAACAAAACACCCATTTTGGAATGTTTTCCTGCTCCACCATAATGCAGAATAACATTGTTCACAGATCAGAGACTTGACATCATATACAGATAACAGAAGTGGCGTCATAACTAAATAGTGTTGTTCTTTTTAATAGGGCAAAATTAAATGTAATCAATCCTGTGGTCCGTCGTCTATCAAAATATTACTAGGCCATTTTTGTTGGTTTGACGTATGCAAAACAGTTTTAAACTGCAGAGAGTTTTAACAAATATGTGATAATCATGATTTCTATCCTATGGATTTAATTTTTATTTAAATAGATGTATGACATTTTGAAAGTGTTTTCATTGATATCTGTGCTGAATGACATTTTGTTTCACAAAGCTTTGGAGCAGTGTGTTGATTTATAGTTTTATAAAAGTGTCATGAAGCTTCGTATACTAACTATGTTTTGTTTTATAATATCATTGTACTTGCAGTATTAAATAAATAAATTTATCAGAAAGAGACAGTTTATTTTTGTAGATTAGATAACAGGTGTTGTACTTATGCATGCCAATGTAGTAGTTGTCTGTTTGCTGCTGAATGACATAAAATACTGCTAATTCAATATTCATAGTGACCTTAAAGGTTTGTAATCTCTGATTGGTTCATGAGGACTGAAAAAACAAATGTACGCAAGTTCAAATGTATTGTACTACATGTGTGACAGAAACTTATTTTGGGCATATTTCAAGAGATAAATATATTCATTGATAAGAGCCTTGTCTGCACATATCCTTTCCATCAATATCTCAAGATATTATTGTTTACATTAAACTGATTCCTCCCCCCCCCCTCCCACTTTGACTGGATGAAATCAAGAGAGAATACACTAAGTGTGACTTATAATTGGGCCAAAGACTAGGATTGACCACTTCAATATGACCACTTAAGACTAGGATTGAGCATTTCAATGTGACCACTATAAACTAGGATTGAGCACTTCAATGTGACCACTTAAGACTAGGATTGAGCACTTCAATGTGACCACTATAAACTATGATTGAGCATTTCAATATGACCACTTAAGACTAGGATTGAGCATTTCAATATGACCACTTAAGACTAGGATTGAGCACTTCAATATGACCACTTAAGACTAGGATTGAGCACCTCAATATGACCACTTAAGACTAGGATTGAGCATTTCAATATGACCACTTAAGACTAGGATTGAGCATTTCAATATGACCACTATAGACTATGATTGAGCACTTCAATATGACCACTTAAGACTAGGATTGAGCACTTCAATGTGACCACTATAGACTATGATTGAGCACTTCAATGTATCCACTATAAACTATGATTGAGCATAACAATATGACCACTTAAGACTAGGATTGAGCATTTCAATGTGACCACTATAAACTATGATTGAGCATGTCAATATGACCACTATAAACTATGATTGAGCATGTCAATGTGACCACTATAAACTATGATTGAGCATTTCAATGTGACCACTATAAACTATGATTGAGCATGTCAATATGACCACTATAAACTATGATTGAGCATGTCAATATGACCACTATAAACTATGATTGAGCACTTCAATGTGACCACTATAAACTATGATTGAGCATTTCAATATGACCACTTAAGACTAGGATTGAGCACTTCAATATGACCACTTAAGACTAGGATTGAGCACTTCAATGTGACCACTTAAGACTAGGATTGAGCACTTCAATGTGACCACTATAAACTATGATTGAGCATTTCAATATGACCACTTAAGACTAGGATTGAGCATTTCAATATGACCACTTAAGACTAGGATTGAGCACTTCAATATGACCACTTAAGACTAGGATTGAGCACCTCAATATGACCACTTAAGACTAGGATTGAGCATTTCAATATGACCACTTAAGACTAGGATTGAGCATTTCAATATGACCACTATAGACTATGATTGAGCACTTCAATATGACCACTTAAGACTAGGATTGAGCACTTCAATGTGACCACTATAGACTATGATTGAGCACTTCAATGTATCCACTATAAACTATGATTGAGCATAACAATATGACCACTTAAGACTAGGATTGAGCATTTCAATGTGACCACTATAAACTATGATTGAGCATGTCAATATGACCACTATAAACTATGATTGAGCATGTCAATGTGACCACTATAAACTATGATTGAGCATTTCAATGTGACCACTATAAACTATGATTGAGCATGTCAATATGACCACTATAAACTATGATTGAGCATGTCAATATGACCACTATAAACTATGATTGAGCACTTCAATGTGACCACTATAAACTATGATTGAGCATTTCAATATGACCACTTAAGACTAGGATTGAGCACTTCAATATGACCACTTAAGACTAGGATTGAGCACTTCAATGTGACCACTATAAACTATGATTGAGCATTTCAATATGACCACTTAAGACTAGGATTGAGCACTTCAATATGACCACTTAAGACTAGGATTGAACACTTCAATGTGACCACTATAAACTAGGATTGAGCATTTCAATGAGACCACAATAGACTATGATTGAGCACTTCAATATGACCACTTAAGACTATGATTGAACATTTCAATATGACCACTTAAATAAGACTATGATTGAACATTTCAATATGACCACTTAAGACTATGATTGAACATTTCAATGAGACCCTATAAACTATGATTTAGCATTTTAATGAGACTACTATAAACTATGATTGAACATTACAATGTGGTCACTATATACTATGATGGAGCATGTCAATGTGACCACAATATACTATGATTGAGCATTTCAATGTGACCACTATAAACTTCGATTGAGCATTACAATGTGACCCTATAAACTATGATCGTGCATTCCAATGTGGCCAATAAAAAGTACTTGAACATTACAATGTGGTCACTACAGACTATGATTGAACATTTCACTCTGATCATTTAAGACTATGATTCAGCATTCAAATGAGACCAGTATAAACTACGATTGAGCATTTCAATGTGACCACTATAGACTATGATTGAGCATTTCAATGTGACCACAATAGTCTATGATTGGGTATTCAATGTGGTCACTATTATAATTATGATTTATCATTTTAATGTGACCACTATATACTATGTTTGAGCGTTTCAATGTGGCCAGTATAGACTATGATTGAGCATTTCAATGTGACCACTATAAACTATGATTGAGCATTTCAATGTGACCACTATACACTACGATTGAGCATTTCAATGTCGCTACTATAGACTATGATTGAGCATTACAATGTGACCACTATACTCTATGATTGAGCATTTCAATGTGACCACTATAAACTATGATTGAGCATTTCAATGAGACCACAATAGACTATGATTGAGCATTTCAATGTGTCCAGTATAGACTATGATTGAGCGTTTCAATGTGGCCACTATAGACTATGATTGAGCATGTCAATATGACCACAATACACTACGATTGAGCATTTCAATGTGACCACTATAAACTATGATTGAACATTACAATATGACCACTATAAACTACGATTGAGCATTTCAATGTGTCCACCATACACTACGATTGTAGCCATTGAAGACTATGATTGAGCATTTCAATGAGACCACTATAAACTATGATTGAGCATTTCAATGTGTCCAGTATAGACTATGATTGAGCATTTCAATGTGGTCACTATAGACTATGATTGAACATTACAATATGACCACTATAAACTGCGATTGAGCATTTCAATGTGTCCACCATACACTACGATTGTAGCCATTGAAGACTATGATTGAGCATTTCAATGAGACCACTATAAACTATGATTGAGCATTTCAATGTGTCAAGTATAGACTATAATTGAGCATTTCAATGTGTCCAGTATAGACTATGATTGTGCATTACAATATGACCACTTTAAACTACGATTGAGCATTTCAATGTGACCACTATACACTACGATTGAGCATTTCAATGTCGCCACTATAGAATATGATTGAGCATTACAATGTGACAACTATACACTATGATTGAGCATTTCAATATGACCACTATAAACTATGATTGAGCATTTCAATGAGACCACAATAGACTATGATTAAGCATTTCAATGTGTCCAGTATAGACTATGATTGAGCGTTTCAATGTGGCCACTATAGATTATTATTGAGCATGTCAATATGACCACTATAAACTAGGATTTAGCATTTCAATGTGACCACTATACACTACGATTAAGCATTTCAAAGTGACCACTATAAACTATGATTGAGCATTTTAATGTGACCACTATACACTACGATTGAGCATTACAATGTGACCACTATAAACTATGATTGAGTATTTCAATGTAGCCATTGAAGACTATGATTGAGCATTACAATGTGACCACAGAAGACTATGATTGAGCATTTCAATGTGACCACTATAAACTATGATTGAGAATTTCAATAAGACCACAATAGACTATGATTGATCATTTCAATGTGACCACTATAAACTATAATTGAGCATGTCAATGCGACCACTATAAACTACGATTGAGTATTTCAATGTGACCACTATAGACTATGATTGAGCATGTCAATGTGACCATTATAAACTACGATTGAGCATTTTAATGTGACCACTATACACTACTATTGAGCATTTCAATGTGACCACTATAAACTATGATTGAGCATTTTTAATGTGACCACTATACACTACGATTGAGCATTTCAATGTGACCACTATAAACTATGATTGAGCATTACAATGTGACCACTATAAACTATGATTGAGTATTTCAATGTAGCTATTGAAGACTATGATTGATCATTACAATGTGACCATTGAAGAATATGATTGAACATTACAATGTGACCACTATAATCTACTATTGAGCATTTCAATGAGACCACTTTAAACTATGATTGAGCTTTTCAATGAGACCACAATAGACTACGATTGAGCATTTCAATGTGACCATTGAAGACTATGATTGAGCATTACAATGCAGGGGCGGATCCAGCCATTTTAAAAAAGGGGGGGGGGGGGTCCCAACCCAGATTAAAGGGGGGGGGGGGGGGGGGGTTCCAGCTATATGCTCCCATTCAAATGCATTGATCGGCCAAAAAAAGGGGGGGTTCCAACCCCCGGACCCCCCCCCCCTTCTGGATCCGCGCCTGCAATGTGACACTACTATTGAGCATTTCAATGTGACCACTATACACTACAATTAAGCATTTCAATGAGACCACTATAAACTATGATTGAGCATTTCAATGAGACCACAATAGACTACGATTGAGCATTTCAATGTGACCATTGAAGACTATGATTGAGCATTACAATGTGTCCACAGAAGACTATGATTGGGCATTTCAATGTGACCACTATAAACTATGATTGAGCATTTCAATAAGACCACAATAGACTATGATTGAGCATTTCAATGTGACCATTAAAGACTATGATTGAGCATTACAATGTGACCACAGAAGACTATGATTGAGCATTTTAATGTGACCACTATAAACCATGATTGAGCATTTCAATAAGACCACAATAGACTACGATTGAGCATTTCAATGTGACCACTATAGACTATGATTGAGCATGTCAATGTGACCACTATAAACTACGATGATTGAGCATTTCAATGTGACCACTATACACTACGATTGAGCATTTCACTGTGACCACTATAGACTATGATTGAGCATTTCACTGTGACCACTATAGACTATGATTGAGCATGTCAATGTGACCACTATAAACTACGATGATTGAGCATTTCAATGTGACCACTATACACTACGATTGAGCATTTCACTGTGACCACTATAGACTATGATTGAGCATGTCAATGTGACCACTATAAACTTCGATTGAGCATTTCAATGTGACCAGTATACACTACGATTGAGCATTTCAATGTGACCACTATAAACTATGATTGAGCATTTTAATGTGACCACTATACACTACGATTGAGCATTTCAATGTGACCACTATAAACTATAATTGAGCATTACAATGTGACCACTATAAACTATGATTGAGCATTTCAATGTAGCCACTGAACACTATGATTGAGCATTACAATGTGACCACTATACACTACGATTTAGCATTTCAATGTGACCACTATACACTACGATTGAGAATTTCAATGAGACCACAATAGACTATTATTGAGCATTTCAATGTTGCCACTATAGACTATGATTGAGCGTTTCAATGTGGCCACTATAGGCTATTATTGATCGTTTCAATGTGGCAACTATAGACTATGATTGAACATTTTGATGTGACCACTATAGACTATGAGATAGCATTTCAAGGTGGCCCCTGGAGACTAGGATTGGGCAATTCAGTGTGACCACTATAGACTATGTTTTTGTGGCCCTTTTTGGTATCTTCTCCTCTTCTTTTTTTTCTTTCTAAGAGTGTGTATATATGAGGAAACTGTCACGATATGTTTAAGACATATCGTGACAGTTTCCTCATATATACAGAGCATATATCATTCATAAATTGTGCTCTCTATATATGAGGAAACTGTCACGATATGTTTAAGGCATATCGTGACAGTTTCCTCATATATACAGAGCATGTATGATTCATAAATTGTTTTAAAAATATTGTCCTTCTAGTCGTCCTCTTTTAGGATAAGGACATACTTGGCAGGTATACATTTTTGTTATGTTTAAAAACCCTGTCGATTTTAACCCAGCATCACACGTGTGTCTGATTTCAGTGCCGGGTATTCAAGTTCAATTTAAGTTCCCAGCTATCACTATAGAGAACATGGTCTTTCGTTATTTATTGGCATATTAGGTCATAGTTATGCGTTGGTCTACGTGAACAGAGCAGTCTCCTGTGTTAATTCTTGTTATTAAATTTAAAAGCATCTATCTTTTTTAAAGGTTTGAGATTGTCAGTGTTTCTCACAATCAAAATATTTCAATGTGTCAAATTCATACAATAAATGCTAAGTATCACTTAAATTCTTCATAAATATACAATATTATTTCTCATTGGTATATGAAAAAATTACGAATATGATCTCATGTCAGGGAAAATATGAAACATAATGTACTTCAACTTTTTACCATTTTCATCAACAATTTTTTGGAGACGGAATAATATTGAGAACTTCTATATAATTATGATTAAAATTAAAATTGAAATTTTGTGAAACAAACAAACAAATAAATGATAAAGATTTGAAACAGACGTTTTACGAATATAATGAGGCGTGCCCGGATAACAATACTCATCTTAGGTTTTTCTATCGTTTCCTAAATTCTCAGTAATTAATCTCCCTTCATTTGGCCATAATGTTTTGATGTGAGCTCGTCGAAATTATCTGTTATACAAAATCCATCAAGGTTTGTTATAAAAAGAAAGACCAAAATTATTCTGTAGTATATGTGGCATCATTATGGATGAGAATTTTCTTCCAGAGTGACGAGTTCTAATAATTATCTGATTCAGTGTGGCACCTTCTATAATAATTTATAAACCACAACCAGACACAGCTGCACGCACTTGTTTCTATAAATAATGACAATATGTATAACAGAAGCTATTACCTAGGTTGTTAGGGTTGTTGTTTCTTTGAAAGATTAGTCAAATTCCTTCCTATTGTCTGCAAATTGTAAAAAAAAGATATCAAAGGGCTAGTCCAAATAATTATGCCTTGTAGGGCTTTTTGATAAAAAAAAAATTTAAAAATTGGACGCCTTCAAAATAAAAAATAGCCATAATTGTTTGGACTACATAAGAGCTACAGTTCTGCAGCTAAATTTACACCATACACATGATACATGTACACCTAGTCGCTATTTGTCCGCCATTACTGGACATTACAAAGGTTCCAATAAAATATCTGATGTTATAATGGTAAAGTGATTGTTGTATGACGTCAAAAGGTCAAGCGGCACATATTCTCACGTCAACTGACTAAGATTTCCAAGTAGCGATAAGGGGTATTCACCAATCTTGAGTTTTTAATGAATGAGCTACTCCTGTTACCCAAGGGCAGTTGACATAAACACTGCCATTGAACATTTGATTCTTTCTGTGAAGTAATAACTTAAACATTGTGACTCAAGTTCAGGGGTGGATCCAGGATTATCGAAAGGAGTGGCGAAGTATCTAAAGTTCCTCAAATCAAATGTTCTGTACCATAGACTTTAAGTCTATCTAAAGCTTACTGTCTTGGGATCATTATTCAGCTATGTTATTAAAAGGCTTGGGCGTGTAGGGCTATATATGCTTCCGTAGGTAAATAATATAGCTGATTAGCTGTATACTTTTTTTCCCTCTGAGTGTAATAGCATATTTACTTTCTGTTTGGTGGAATTGTGAAATAGAAGTCCATGACTCCATATCCATTCTTGCTTAATCTTTTGTCGCTTTGAAGGTGTCGTGCTTGTCATCCTCGGCCTAAGCAATGTGTTACTATAATTTGAATTTCAAAATGACTGGGTGACATTTTTTCCACACTGGTCAACTCCACCGTAGCGAATTGACATTATCAATAATAAATTACAGTAATTACGATCGAAAAATATCTGAATATGTAAAGAATTGTCGCATAAAAATTAAAATACAGGGGAAATTGTAAAGTTCACGAAGTCTAGTTTGATTAACAGTCATTTTACACCAAAAAAAGTGCAAGCCTTCTTCGCCCCCCTCTGGATCCGCCACTGAAGTTTGCTGTGCACAAATTCAAAAGTCGTATATACATCTCTACAAACACTGATACATTTAAATGACAAGAATTAAAATTTTGTGACAAGTAGACAAATTTGGTGACAAGAAAGTTTATATTCTATTAAATCAAATTAATGTTAATAATGTGGGTTCAGCTGGCTAGTATACATGTAATAGAAAGAGGAAAAACACAAGTGCAAGGAAACAATGATGTCATAGAATATACTGAAAAGCAAACCATACATTTGTACATGTAATGCTTAACCTGAATGTTAGGAAATCATATGGTCATACATTTTAGTCTCTAAGATGCACTCTTCAACATCTGGAATTAATTCAGTTGTTTAAATTTTGCCAGATAATTTGCAATGACTACAGCAGCAAGGCCTACTTTTGAACCAGCTAGGGGTGGTAGAGGTAAAAATGAAGGTGACCTTAGTGCACTGTCAAAGCAGTACTCCAGCAGAGATTTACCATCACACACAAAACTAAAATACAGGTATATATATTTGTAAAAATTAACAAAAATTGTAATTATAAAAAACAATTAATGGTACAAATGTAATAGTACATGTATGTTTATTTGTAATACTTTCAGAAATAGAGAGAGGCAAAATTTACAAACAACAATACCAATTTTTTTATTAAATTCATCTTACAGTTTCAGCTCTTTTCTTCGATATTGCAAATATGTTGAAGTTGTGCACCTGCTATGATGGAATTCAATAATTGATTGAGCACTTTTCCTCATTTTTCTAGACTTTTTTTTAAGAAATCATTTAAATCCTTGTAATTTCTTCTCATTTTTCCAGACTTTGGAACTTCATTCAAAGTAGTGATAGTTTGCAAACCCATTGATGTTGTCATGTTCACCTTTCATTATGAGCTCAGCTGTTTGAAGATTTTCACCAATTTTGTTTCATATATTTCCATATATTTGAATCTTCATTACATACCATTTTTAATTGTTAAAGAAACAATTAGTACAACCCAACCATTTGAGCCTTTGATCCAATTTCTAAGTAAAAAATACTTTTACAAATCTTCAAAAGTAGGTTTCCTGGTAAGGGGCAACAAATAACCAAGAAAACTAAATAAATTTACTTTTACAGAAGTTTTGGGACTCTCTAATATGTTTAACAATTTAATGACTATAAAACAATATTAACGTAAAAAAAAGATATTTCTGGCATATTATTACTTCATGTATTCCTTAACTTCAATTTATCCTAACAATCTTGTAGCTTGCTTTAATTATTTTGAGAATCCTTTTGTTTCCTAAATTATATATTACGCAAAATCAAGGTCATAATATACACCAATACATCAATCATGATAACTAAGTTATCCTTGTTTTTTAGACAAGAAGGTCAGGGTACCAGTGAAGAATTGAGAAGCCGTGACTTCAGACGTGATCTTGACGATAGAGAAAAGAATGTCAGAGAAAAAAGGGACAGAAATAGAGGTGAATTTCTATTAATATCTTTGAAGTTTTAATCCCAGATGGTTAATACGTTTTATGAGGTAGAAATAAAAAATGACCAAAATTGATTATTGATTTCTGATCTACCAGTACAAATAACTTCTGTATAATCTACTAATATATAGAAATACATGTAACTGTCAAAAAACAATTTGTAAAACAAATCATGTCCTGATCAGTAAAAAACAACTACCAATACATAAAATTCTACAAAATATCTACCAATACAATCACTACATTAAGACACATTTACCAATACAAAATGTGTGTGTAAAAAATATCTGCCAATACAAATCATTTCTGTCCAACAAAAACTTAAAGATGAATTTGTTTTAAAAAGAAGCCTTTTACAAATATTAATTCCTTTTTTGTGTCTATCATGATTTTCAATTTCCATTTTGTTGTAGAATCTGGCAGCAGTAGCAGTAGCAGTAAGAGACAAAGATTAGAACAGATACCAGCCTCTAATCTGGATGCAGATGACCCCATAGATGATGATGTAGGTGTAGATTACAGGACTTAGAAGTTAAAGACAATAGGACTACATGTTATAATACATGTATAGCAATGAGTGTTCAAAAATGGACTTTTATTTTTTTTGCATTTATTTTGAAGGGGAGAATGTTATGTCAATTTGCATGAAATAGTTTTTCCTGCTTCTCTTACTCTATTTGATGCCATTAAAATCCAATCAGCCATTTTGTCTTGATAGTTTGAAGTCACATGTTATGGTTGGTTGTGCTTGAAAATTGTGTAACAGAACAGATACTGCCATAGAAATGTGCATTTTAATATCACAAAATTAGTGGACATAGCTTATCTATGTCTCAAAATCATTGTGGTCTAAGTACTAGTTTACACTCTGATACAAACTATTCTTGTAAATATGATAATAATTAAGAAGACTTTACAGTGAGGCAATAGGATCTAGTGTAAATTTTGAGACTTATAAATATATACCTTTTACACCACTGTCCTATGTTTTGAGAGGATTGGTGCCTTCAAACTAGCACACCAACACATTCTGTATGTGCCTGTCCCAAGTCAGTAGCCTGAAGTTCAGTCAACTTCAGTGGTTATCTAAGTTCATGTCTGTCATATTTGTTTTTTACAAATTGTTTTGTTACAACCTAGGCTGTCCGTTTTCTTCATGTTGGAGCCTTTTAAAGTTATTGGCTTTTCTCAATGTTGAAGGTACAGATTTCTATGGTTGCTTACATTCACTTCATTTAAAGAAAATGCAACAAATATTTAAATCTATATTTTGATATTTTATAATAGGATGACGATGATTCGTCTGATGATGAAGATGATGCTGCTGAATTAATGGCTGAATTACAAAAGATTAAAAAAGAAAGAGCAAACGAAAAGGTTCGACTGGATGTGGAGAGAAAAGCTGAGGAAGAGAGAATCAGAACAGAGAACATTTTAAAAGGAAATCCTCTCCTTAATAAAGATAAAGACAAAGTTGGTGGAAACTTTAATGTTAAAAGGAGGTAAGATTGTCATACAGAAATTGCATATAGCTACAGTCAGTATATTTCATATAAAGTTGTTCTGTATGCTGACAGGAACATCTGTATACAATAGTAATTGGAAATTGGATTAAAAAAAACTCAGGGTAAAATAATATATACTTTTTGTACTGAATTCACATACCAATCATATTGACACATAGTTCTGATAACATAGACATCAATACAGAGGGGCTGAGTGGTCCAACTAGTTACTACACTGTAATCACTAGCAAGTCAACACTTAGCTTGTGAGTATGAGCTCCGCTAGTGTAGGTACAATCAATTTCAATCTTAATTGACTAGGATTGTTAGTTTTCCTAATGAAGGTGGGTAGTTTACTTCAGTCACTCCAGCTTTCTCCAGCAATAAAAACTAACCGCCACGAAATAGCCCAAAAGTGGTGCTTAAAAGTGGCATCAAATCACAGAAAATCAAATTGAAATTTAGACATCATTACAAAAATTACCGTGTTTAAAAGAAGGTAAAGTTTGTTTATGTGACTCTTTATTTGATACATCAGAACACATCAACTTCATTTATACTAGCTGACCTATTAAGTTCAACAATGGTTACCTTCAAAATACAAAATACTAAGTTTTCTTCCAATTTAATTTACCAGTTCATCTGGTGTTACTACATTTAAACTTTAAATTGATATGAAACTACCAACATTGATAACATATGTATTGTTTGTAGATGGGATGATGATGTTGTGTTCAAGAACTGTGCAAAAGGAGAGGAGAAGAAGTCAGCATTCATAAACGATACACTTAGATCTGAATTTCATAAAAAGTTCATGGAGAAATATATAAAATAGTACAAGTGTTAAATCTTATATTTTATTGTGCAGATGTACACTTGAATATGTGTGAGCTCTTACAGAGAATAATAAAGGAAGACCATCCTTAAAATAGGTTTTCTAATCTAAACCTCTATTTTCCCAGTTGATTGGTAGGAAGGGCTGCTTTTTTTTAATCAGTTACAAATTAGATGATACAGAAATCTATAGATACCACTTACAAATGATATTTTAACTTGTTTACATTAATGGGAAAATTTTTATTGTCTTAAAATCTTAAAAGATTTGTGTCTCCATTTATTTCTCATACCATTGTCAGTCATTCAAATTTGTCCAAGGGAACAAATTAATAGTATTTGAATTTGATTATTTTTCATTTCTTTTTTTTTTTTAATATATCTTGTTAGGAAATCTTCAGATGTATACACTTTATTGTTCATAAAAGAAAACATTGTCTTTTTTTCCTGTTTTAAATATAAATCACCAGATCATTCATGTATCAATAAGTTTCACAAATCTTCATTATAAATATGTATTTCTGTTTGTGAATACTGATGTAAATATACATGTATGTAAATAAAATAGTTTTTTGTAAATTGTTTTTGTTTTTGTTTAATTGTAAACTGTAAGTATGACCTTAGATTTTGACAGATGTTTTGGTTATGATTTTAGTAATATATTGAAAAAGGTCTTTCCCACTGTGCAAGGCCCTCATGGTTAGTCAAAGTTGTTTAAAAATATATATTTTATAATAGTATAAAAAGATGTGGTATGAGTGCCAATGAGACAACTCTCCATCCAATTTGTAAAAGAAAACCAATATAGGTCAAAGTATGGTCTTCAACACAGAGCCTTGTCTTACTCTGAACAGCAAACTATAAAGGGCCCCAAAAATTACTAGTGTACAACCATTCAGATGGGAATACCAACAGTCTAATCTATATAAAAAACAAGAAACACTTATGAACCACATCAGCAATCGACAACTCCTGAACATCAGATTCCTGACATAAGACAGGTGCAAACAAATGCAGCGGGTTTAAAAGTTTGAATAGGCACCAACCTTCACATAGGGTTTACTACTAATATTTATGTTGAACTACATTGAAAGTTGACAAAAAAGATTTCAACCTTGTTATTTGTACAGTACAGGTATAAGTTCCGAAGTAGCCAAACTTCAAAATGTCTAACCTGCTTTATTGATTATGAATGAATGTGAAAAGTCTTTGAGATCAAGGTGTAACCAACACTTTCTGTTGATCAGTGAACCGTGAAATTGAGGTCAAGATCCAGTAAATCTTGTCAGATAAGCACATTCTTCTTGGTTTCAGTAACTGTTAACAGTATTCAAGAAAATTAAGTCCTAGCAAGGTGTAATCTTCCAACAGTAACAGTGATTGTAAACTTACTACTTAAAGTTACAGTGAAACTGATATAATGAGGATCATTTCACAATGACCTATGAAACATGAAATTAAGGCCAGATGACACGGTCAAACAGACAGAACACCTTACAATTATTCTGACCTTTTACTTTTAAAATACCTGACAAAATAACTGAATCAGCAAAACTTTAGTTGATTAATGAAACATGAAAATGAGGTAAAGAAAAGTATATAAGTGAAAAATTTTGGGACATGTATTACACCTGAAAAGGATTTTATAAAAAAATAAATAACTGAAATATTGATAAATTACAAAAAAAGAGTAAAGTACACCTCAAAATCATTAAATATAGTTGACGGTATACACAGTATTTGAAAATCTGACCAAAGTGTGGAAGCTAATGGTATATATATATATATATATTTAGCTATTAAGATGAGACCACTGTGAGAATGATGTCTTTGCTTCAAAAACCAGATGCTCCGCAGGGCACAGCTTTATATGATGGCATAGGTCGAACCGTGAACGGTTGGGGCAATTCTGTTCACTAATTTTAAAAGTTCCCAGTTCTTTTCAAAACTTCAAGCACCAATATCTCCACTGTGACATCATAAATGTCTGAAACAAAATAATTATAAATCCTGGGGAAATGACTACAGATGCTTCTGTTTGAGTTCAAAAATAAATCACCAAAACAACTATTAGATATTAATGCAGCTGTATTTTGGGCACAGTTCCCAAATTGAAAAAAACATACCACAATAAAAATTAGAGACTTTATAAAAGTGCAGAAGGTCAAATGTTTGAACCAATAAAATAAGAATACTAGTAGATAATCTATATTTGTGGTCGTAGCTGAACTGTAGGAAACCTATATGGTATAACAGAAAAGAACTCTAGCAGTGCTCCTGCTGGTCAAGTCAATATTTTTATGATTACTATTTTTCACCACTATATTGATAAAATTCAGAAGACTATTGACAATTGGTTTTACACTACAGTAATTCAGTATCATTTTGAATTCTACAACACCCAAGAAATTCATAGAGTTGTCCCCTAACCTCATTTAGAACTTTCTGCTTGATCCTTACTATTCCAGGTCTTAGGTCTTTTAATGTACCTAACTCAAGCCAGGAGCCTGTAGTTCAGTGGTTGTCTGCGGTTCATATCTGTCATATTTTGTTTCATAAATTGTTATAAATAAGGCCATCAGTTTTATCAATTAAAAATGTTTCATATTTTTCAAGTCAATGCCTTCTATAGTTGACTATAAGGTATGAGTTTTCTCATTGTTGAAGGCCTTAAAGTTGCCTATAATGGTTTACATTCACTTCATTTGAACTTTGGTAGATACTAGTAGTTATGTCATTGGAAATAATACCACATCTCCTTTAGTTTTATATTAATAAAATTTATTTAAAAAGTGAATCTATCTGTTCTGAAAAACCATTACAAGTACTTTTTTAAAATTGGAGTTATCTTTCTTTGTTCACAATAGTTGAATCAACCTACTTTTAACCATGTGAACAAAGGTAGATCTTCTCAATTACAAACATGCTATGATTTGCATGTATATTACAATGTGTTGCTTTTAGTGAATGCAATATTTAACCTACAATGTTCACAAGCACATTGGTTTTAAGCAGTTGCAGAACCTTGAAAATGAAGGACAAATATTATGTATTGGAGTTACCATCCTTTGATCATAATTGTATGTCACTAGTTTATCTTATTTGTAAATGCACCCACTGATGTGATACAGCTCTGAATTTGGATTGTGATCAAATTTTTGACATTACATGTTTTTTTTTACACAAAACAAAAGTCAAGATTTTACAAATCAATTAAAGATTTCTTCTTCAAACTTTTTAAATCTAAAATTAAATAGTTGACACAGCATAGGTTTCTGACACAGAATGAATGTGGTCTAATGAACTTAAAATATTTTTTTTGCCTTTGAGCAATTCACTATGCTGTTGAATATTAATCCTCTCAAAAAAATGTTTGAAGAAATTTTCTTTTTATTTATGAAATCTGAAATGAGAAAAATTTAAACCCCCCCTTTTTTTTCCACATCCCTGTTTCCCTTTTTCCAAAACTGATATCAATTCAAATTTCTAATGGAGTTTGCAACAATAACTACTCTTTTAAATACATCATAAAATATTAAAATGTAAAATAAAGTGCTTGTTATCACTGAATGGTAAAGATTGGTTGGTAGTAAAAGTGAATATACATTGTTTATTGTATAAAACAATAAAAAAAACTTCATCAGCAACATTTTATATTGGCAAATTTCCAATGAAGTTATTTACATAAAGTTATTGGCAAATAAAAATAGAAAATGACATCATAGTCATGTCTGGCAAATGTCCAACATACAATATCTAAAAACATTTTAGATAAGATAAGGAAAAAAAGCTTCATCAGCAACATTTTATATTGGCAAATTTCCAATGAAGTTATTTACATAAAGTTATTGGCAAATAAAAATAGAAAATGACATCATAGTCATGTCTGGCAAATTTCCAACATATATTATCAACTTCTATTCTATACAAAGAAAGATAACTCCAATTGAAAATTAATTGCTATTGCACAATATTGTGCAATTAGATATTTCTTGCTATTGTGCAATACTGTGCAATTGAAAATTTCTTGCTATTGCACAATACTTGAAATGGAATCCTGATTTGGACCAACTTGAAAACTGGGCCCATAATCAAAAATCAAAGTACATATTTAGATAAAGCATATCAAATAAGCCCAAGAATTTAATTTTTGTTAAAATCAAACTTAGTTTAATTTTGGACCCTTTGGACCTTAATGTAGACCATTTGAAAACTGGACCAAAAATTAAGAATCTACATACACAGTTAGATTTGGCATATCAAAGAACCCATTTATTCAATTTTTGATGAACAAAGTTTAATTTTGGACCCCATTTGGACCAACTTGAAAACTAGGCCAATAATTAAAAATCTAAGTACATTTCTAAATTCAGCATATCAAACAACCCCCAGGATTCAATTTTTGTTAAAATCAAACTAAGTTTAATTTTGGACCCTTTGGACCTTAATGTAGACCAATTTGAAAACGGGACCAAAAATTTAAGAATCTGCATACACATTTAGATTTGGCATACCAAAGAACCCCAATTATTCAATTTTTGATGAAATCAAACAAAGTTTAATTTGGACCCTTTGGGCCCTTTATTCCTAAACTGTTGGGACCAAAACTCCCAAAATCAATACCAACCTTCCTTTTATGGTCATAAACCTTGTGTTTAAATTTCATAGATTTCTATTTACTTAAACTAAAGTTATTGTGCGAAAACCAAGAATAATGCTTATTTGGGCCCTTTTTTTGCCCCTAATTCCTAAACTGTTGGAACCAAAACTCCCAAAATCAATCCCAACCTTTCTTTTGTGATTATAAACCTTGTGTCAAAATTTCATAGATTTCTATTAACTTAAACTAAAGTTATAGTGCGAAAACCAAGAAAATGCTTATTTGGGCCCTTTTTGGCCCCTTATTCCTAAAATGTTGGGACCAAAACTCCCAAAATCAATCCCAACCTTCCTTTTGTGGTCATAAACCTTATGTTAAAATTTCATAGATTTCTATTCACTTTTACTAAAGTTAGAGTGCGAAAACTAAAAGTATTCGGACGACGACGACGACGACGCCGACGCCAACGTGATAGCAATATACGACGAAATTTTTTTCAAATTTTGCGGTCGTATAAAAAGGTGAAGAAACAACAATACATGTAATAAATCATATTTAATTTAATGTAATTCTAATATGTACAATATCATCAATATTTGCATTAATCTTTCTTTGTCCTTTTATGAACCATTTCTTTAAATTGGGATAGAATCTTTATCTCTCTCTTTGACCTTTCTTCATGATTAAATGTAGCTAAAGCTCTCTTCTCGTCAGCACTGTAAATCTGGTTTTCTTTACGTAAACGAACAGCTTCCATTCTCCGATGTCTGGAAATAAAAAAATCAGATAAATAACATTTGTCTTCTTTAATTTTAAATGTCCAGTAAACAGAATCTCACTATTTAAGAAACCACTTTAAATAATAAATCATTGTACAGATTCAAAATAAGCATTTGAAGACAACACATCTACACTTTTATGATGCCAAAGAGCAAGCCATACAATCTGCATGCTTTCAGAAATCAATGTAAGTCAAAAATCAATCCCAACCTTCCTTTATATGTGGTATTGAACCTTCTTATTAAATTTCAAAGAGATCCATTCACAGAAACTAAAGTTATTGTCCGGAAAACCAAATGTGTCTTGGGATGACGCAGACAAAATTACCATTATACGATCCCAAATTTTTTTTGCGGTCGTATAAAAAAAAACAAGCAAAATTACACATTTTTTTTTTTAAAGGTAAATCATGTTTTATTAATAGTTTTTCACATTTGTTAGTGGATACATCAAATACCAGTACCTTATCCCGGCCTCGTTATCCGTTAGTAGTATATAATAAATTTTGTTAGTACTTGTTAGTTCAACTAATTGTCTAGTCAATTACAAAAAATACAATACATGTATAAGCATATATAATTGCAAATCATTCACATTTATAATTAATTTTGTTCCATATTTGACCTTTACTTTTACATCCTCATTATTGGATACAATCTACCTGACACATATTGCTCGTTTAGAAAAATCGTGCATGTGTCTTAGTGTGATCAAATAATCGTAACCTGACATGATTGAAGGATAATATAGTTCATGCGTTAATCTTTTCGCTTTTGGATTATTATCAAAAGGTAAGATATTATATGTTTATTATTATCAAAATATGAATTTATTGTCTTTCCCCATAATATGTACCTTATTGTGTTTTGATTTAAAGTTTTAGAATAGGTGTAATTTAAGGGGTTTTCTTTACGGCCGCTGAGGTGTCAATTTTTATTTTGCATATGTAGTATTTCATTTTAAAGATACTTGAATGATTATTTTCTACGTTATGTTTCGAGACTATATATGAATATTATGTTTACATATTTTATAATCTAACAGTATAAAGAAATTTTTGAAATTTGCGAATTAGATTACTTTTACGTTTTTTTAACACATCTATTAACTTCAAAATATAATTCAAATTCTCTTTTGAAGATGTTGTATATGTCAGCGGATTTTGTTCTTTGTTCCGACGTGTAAAATGATTTGTAAATTGAGAAACCTATCAACGTTATAATAAGATTTATGTCATTATAATGTTGGTCTCCTATTTTATATCAAAAGACTATATCTATTAACTCATTCGCCCCTAAGAGATTTCTGGAAAATCAGGCATTTCCGAAAATTTGCAATCATATGCAAATTATATGCAAATTAGCAGACTCTTGATGCTGTAACTGCTGCTCATCTATTAAACTATGTATTGCAATTTGGGGGCGAATGGCATGGGTGGGGGATGGGGTGGGAGGTGGAAGATTTTCTCGTGGGTTTGAACCCACCCCCACTGAAAACTGGTCATTTTCCGTCTATTTCCGATTTTAAAACGACCTTGAGAGGTGAACATTGACCAGACTGTGTTTCTTTGTCATTCAAGTATTACCCTATAGTTACAGCAGTCCATGCATGCTAACTGGGAGTATATGGGACTTAAGCGTCAAGTCAGGTCTGCCTAAATGTCCGTTTTTACAGATTTTTGACAAAACGGTGACCTAGGTTTTACAGACTAGATTCCTATTGGCCATATTATACCTCTTTGTGTTTCTATACCACCTATGCATGAATTTACGATAATAGTTTATACCTACAATGACTACCAGTTAAGTAGTGGCCATCAAAAGATGCCAACCCCCACCTGATTTTGGCTACTTTCCACGTTTTTCCGATTTTAAACTCTTAAACGGCTTTCAACGTGCCATATTTTCACAAACAGACGTCTGAGAAGAGTTTATGGACCATGAACTGCTTGGTTGAAGTCCCTGCTATCATGACAGTTCAGGTGGGGCAGTTCAAATCAAAGAGCTGATAGCTCTGAAGTGGAAGAAGGTGAATAAAAGGTAACTTGAATTACAATAAAAGCAGCCCCACTTACCCAGGCTGCTTTGTTCCATTATCGTTAAAATGTATTTTTTTTCTTCAAACAAGAAAAGGTCATAAGTACATGGATTTCCCATCCGTACAATCATTTTCTATGTTCAGTTGACTATGAAAATTAGGTAAAATCTTTAATTTGGCAGTAATTAACGAAGATCATATCAAGAGGAACACATGTGTACTAAGTTTCAAGTTGATTGGATTTCAACTTCATCAAAAACTACCTCGACCATAAACTTTATAACCATAAGCAGGACGGACGGACAGACTAGAAAACATATTGCCCATAAATGGAGCATAAAAATAGTAAGACTTGTTACATACCTGCCAACTTTTGAAAGTTCCCATATGGGTTTTTACTGCACAACAATTTTAAAGGTTACAATTTTTAGCGACGTATTTTGCAAGATCTGGATTGTCTAGAAAAAGTGTCATATTTGTATGATGAACTTACATGCCTTTTCCTTAAGTCTGTTTGCATGATTCTAGTTATATATTAAATCGGTAGAAAAAATATACATGAAGCTAGCAGACCAGGGTTTATTTTCCAGATTAAGAATATTAGATGCTTGTTGAAATTTCCAATTTTGAATTATGCACAAAGATGGACCTTTAACAGGTTGGGAACAACACTCCAAATGAGGGTAACCTAACTGGAAGATCATCACAACCCACTGTAAAAAATGAACACAAAATAGAATTTTTCAATAAAATGCTGAAAATAGGCTTTAAAGTATTAAAATGCATTGCAAAAAACAAATATTTCATTAAATAAATTTAAGTAGAATATTCCTATGATATTCCTTTTCATATTGGATACAAATTTTATTGAGTCTACTGCAGACACTTTGTAGTCAAAGTGTTTCAACTGAGGTACTACACAGGCGTCATTATGGAGTAAAGGGGGTGGCGTCAAAAAGCGTCATTATGGAGGAAAGGGTTAAGTACTGAATGGTCAAAACATCATGTTTTTTTATCGACATAAATTTTGTCATAAATGTAACCAAATGATGTAGAAATTGTGTTTTTTCTTCAAATTTCCATCAAATTGTAATGTTTATAGTTCCATTATTGCCTCTCTATTTGAATAAAGTAAAATAATAAGAAGAATCTGTTTCTTGTTTTGTTTTGTTTTGTTTTTGACAAATGATTGTTCACTGCTAGCAAATGAATCATTATATTTATATATCTTATCTGTATATATTTTTGTTCATGTCTTCATCTCCTTATCATTTGTAAATGTATAGACAAATAAGAAAGAAATAAGCTCCACATGTATATTTGCAACATCGTAAATTAATTAAAAAAACATTCTGTTGTAAACAAAATTATGATATAAACTTCAATTTAATCCTTGAAAGGAGGTCTGGATTGCTAAATTATTTATAAATTTTAATTTTTTTATTTGTCCAAAATCATTTAAATTCATTTAATCAACATCCTTTTATGATTATTTGATTAAAATATTAATCATTTATAGTCTTTTTACAATTTACATTTTTAAAAGCAAAATAACTGAAAACAGGATAAAACAAAGGGAAGTAACAAAAAAGTATTTCATTATTCCCAATACACATCGTTTTGATAACACAACGGCAGTTAGCCGGAGGTAAACATCGTTGATTACCAGTATGTTTGACACCCAAGCTGTCAAGTGAAGCCATATAATTATACATCTTCTTTGATGTTCAGGTAAAATTTAACACAGGTGTTAATTACACCCGTACAGTAGTAAGAAATGATCAAATATGGCGTCTGAAAAATTTCATACACGGGAGTTTTTTCTCCTAAACGGGAGGTTCACATGTATGTTACGAAGGGCATCTAATTCACATGACAAAGGAAAACCATGAATAAGTAAAGTTGATAGTATTCACACATTAAGCACTAAACAATGGTGGAAAACCATAAAAAATTTGATCGGACTACCAAACAAAAAATCAACATATCCAACTTTAATTTTCAATAACCAATATATAGAAAGTGATTACGACAAGGCTACATATTTTAACGATTATTTCTGCGCTCAGTCTTCTGTTGATGATTCACATAATGTATTACCAATATTAGAAAATGATGAAATTAATAAACTAGAGGAACTGGTTATTAGTGAGCAGGATGTTGAAGATGTACTTTTGAATCTTGATATTTCAAAAGCTACAGGGCCTGATTTAATCAGTCCAAGACTCCTGAGGGCGGCAGCAACTGTCTTGAAGTATCCATTTACAAAACTTTTTAATCTATCCCTCTTAACAGGGAGGTTTCCAGATGTGTGGAAACTAGCAAATGTTATACCTGTTTATAAAAACAAAGGTGGCCCAGAATTTTTACTTAATTATAGACCTATATCTTTGCTGTCTAACATTGGTAACACAGAGGTGAAAGAATACTCGATCTTATCTTAACAAATGCACCAAACATAAAAAATAAACTGGAATTAATGCCACCTATTGGTAATGCAGATCATGACATCGTATTCACTGAATGTTCAATATCTCTGAAAAGGAACAAAAAACCAGCAAGACAAATTTGCCAATTCAAAAAAGCAAACTGGGAAAACATTAAATCAGACATACAAGTACTAGAAGGAAAGATTAAAACTATATACAATACAAGTAACACCAATGAACTTTGGCAAACATTCAAAGAAGACCTTATAAAGACAATCAGTACTAACATACCACAAAAACAAATAACACATAAAATGAAATTGCCTTGGATCACAGACCAACTAAGAATCAAAATAAATAAAACTAAACGTCTGCACAAAAAATCAAAGAAAAATCATCATCTGCAAATTAGATACAAACACATGGAAAAAACATTGCAGGCAGATATGCGTTCAGCCTATTGGCATTATATTGAAAACATGATCCTAGACCTCCCAATTGAAGAACTTGGAACCACCAACAAAAAGAACACACCAAAAAACTTGTTCTCATATATCAAGAGCATGAGAAATGATAATTCAGGTGTAGCTGCACTAAAAAAGGATGGATTGCTCGTAACAAACACCAAAGATAAGGCAAACATCCTCAACCAGCAATTTCAAAAGGCATTCTCTACTGAATCATCTGCAGATCCAATACCAGTAAAAAACTTATCATCACATCCACAAATGAATGAAATTAAAATATCAGAAAAGGGCGTCAACAAACTTCTTCACAACATTAATCCGAATAAAGCCACAGGCCCTGATGAACTATGTGGGAAGGTATTAAAGGAAATGAAAGATCATCTCAGTCCTATCATCACACTCATCTTTCAAAAATCTATCAACACTCATAAAATACCTACAGACTGGAAACATGCAAATGTCTGTCCTGCATTCAAAAAAGGCGACAAAAACAATGCCATAAATTACAGGCCAATTTCACTAACATGTATACTTTGCAAAATAATGGAGCATATCATAGCTAGTCAAGTAATGGAACATCTTGAAAAAAACAATATTTTATATGATTTACAACATGGCTTCCGATCAAAACGCTCTTGTGAGACACAACTATTATCTTTCATTCAGGACCTTGCAAGAGACAACAATATTAACATACAAACTGATGTCGTTGTGATGGACTTTGCCAAAGCTTTTGACAAAGTCCCTCACAAAAGATTACTTTACAAATTAAAATACTACGGCATAGACAATAATACCTTGGAATGGATTGGTGACTTTTTACACAACCGTACACAAACAGTCATGCTAGATGGAGAACAATCAGAAAAAATTGGGGTAACATCTGGGGTGCCACAAGGCACTGTCCTTGGCCCAATTTTATTCCTCATTTACATAAACGATTTCCCAGAATATTTACATCACAGCACCTTAAGATTATTTGCCGATGACAGCATCATCTATAGAAACATCAAAAACACAGATGATGCTGCCAAACTACAACAGGATTTAAATTCAGCGGCACAATGGGAAAAAGACTGGTTAATGTCATTCCATCCAGACAAATGTTCCATACTAAGAATTACACAAAAAAAGAAACCAGTCAACCATGACTACATCCTGCATGGTCACATCCTCCAAACTGAAACAGCTACAAAATATTTAGGCATAACCATCCAATCTGATCTAAAATGGAATAAACACATCAATAACGTAACAGCTAATGCAAACAGACAACTGAATTTTCTCAAACGTAACCTTAAAGTTTCATCCCAAAAAATCAAAGAAAGGGCATACATGTCATTAGTTAGACCTAAGCTTGAGTACAGTTCTTGCGTCTGGGACCCTCACACCAAAAGTCAAATCAACCAAATTGAGATGGTCCAACGCAGAGCTGCTCGCTACACATGTAATAAATATCACAATACCAGCTCTGTCTCAAACATGCTTGATCACCTACAATGGCCTACATTAGAACTGAGACGTATACAAACAAGACTAGTGGTATTCTATAAGATCATACACCAACACATAGCAATTTACCCTAAAGATCTTCTAGTTAAATCAGACAGTAGAACAAGATATAAACATACAAACCACTTTAAACAAATTCAAACAAATAAAGATTCATACAAGTTTTCATTTTATCCACATACAATAGTACAATGGAACCTACTTCCTACATCAGCAATCCTTTGTACAACAGTCGACGGCTTCAAAGAGCAGATTTCTATATCTGCTCTTTCACAAATATTCTAAAAAATGCATAACATGTACATAGTTTTAACAAGAAATATACATAGGATAACAATCCACAAAAAAAAAAAATTAATTAAATCACTGTTATATTTTTACTTTATTTATTTTCTAAGCACCAATGCAATGTAACGTAATATTACTGCAAATTTATTTATTTTTAATTGTAAATAAGCCACGCATGCAACGGCACGTAATAGTCAAAGTTGTGACTGAGTGCGGAAATATGAAGATAGATAGACAATGGAGAGATGCATTTTTAAATACCTTTTTAACTTTATTATTACAAATTCTTTATTAACAAAATTCCAGTCTGGTTTCATCCCTGGTGATTCGACAGTAAACCAACTACTATGTATTATTAACGATTTTGGTAAAGCATTAGATGAAGGGAAAGAGGTCAGGGTAATTTTCTGCGACATTAGTCGAGCTTTCGACCGAGTTTGGCATAAAGGCTTACTATATAAGCTTAGAAAAATAGGAATTAATGGTAACTTGTTACTTTGGTTTGAAAGCTATTTAAACTCAAGAAGGCAACAGGTTGTCATTGGTGGAGAAACGTCCAATAACGAACATGTCTCAGCTGGGGTACCCCAAGGGTCTATCTTGGGTCCTATTTTATTTCTCATTTATATAAATGACATAGTCAATGACATCGAATGTGATATAAAACTTTTTGCTGATGACACCTCAATTTATATAGTGGTTGATAACGAATATGAAGCGGCAGAAAAGCTAAATAAAGATATTGAGAAAATACATAATTGGTCTAAGCAATGGCTTGTCAATTTCAACCCTAACAAAACAGAAATAATGACCATTTCAAAGAGGCATCATAAACCCCACCACCCGCCAGTGTATATGAATAATAATATCATAAAAGAAGTTGAGTCGCACAAGCATTTAGGGGTAATTATAAATGAAGATGGAAGCTGGAACAATCATGTAAAAATGATTATTGATAAGGCTATTCCTAGATTAGCATTATTTCGAAAGTTAAAGTTTAAACTTAAAAGGAAACATTTAGAAACTATTTATTTATCTTTCATACGCCCAGTCTTAGAATATGGGGACATTGTCTGGGATAACATACCTAATTATTTAAAAACATCTCTGGAAAACTTACAACTAGAAGCAGCAAGAATCGTTACAGGTGGTACTAAGGTAACATCGAGACAGTTGCTGTACGATGAAACCGGTTGGGAAACTCTCCAGTCTCGGCGTGATAAACATAAGTTATTAAAATTTCATCAAATGTTTCACGGAGATTGTCCTGATTATCTTTCTGTTTTAGTTCCAAATCAGAGACTAGATCTACACGACCACAGGACTAGGGGGTCTTCAAATTTACAAACTGTATTATGCAGAACAAGCTATTATCAAAAGTCATTTCTACCAGTCGTAGTAAACCTTTGGAACAATATTCCTGACGACATTCGTCTAAACCAATCAAAATCGGGTTTTAAAACTTATCTTTCTCAAAATATTAATAAAATACCATTATATTTTCACTTCGGCTGTAGAAGAGAACAGATATGCTTAGCAAGACTAAGGCTCCAGAGTAGTGTTCTAAGGGACCATCTATTTAAAAAAAATCTAATCGAGAACTCACTGTGTTCCTGTGGTCGAGTAGAAACTACCTCTCATTATTTCTTCAAATGTCCAAAATATAATGAAATTCGAAGGGATACTATCGGGACGATCTCTTGTTCTAATCTTAAGATTATTTTATATGGGGATAGTCTAAAAGCTGACGAGGACAATATGCAAATATTTCATAAAGTTTCTGAATACATTAATAAAACAAAAGGTTTTGAAAGTTAATCTAGTACGTGTATATATATATTATATATTTAGACTTTTTTTTTTAAATATGATGTTAAATCGAGTGGATGACCCGGTGTAGTTGGTTGTGGTCGGACGTGTGTGTTGGTTCCAGTGACTGTCTAGAAAAGTAAATAAGAGTTGACTGTTTCTTGTTTTTTTTTATTTTTTTTCTTTTTTTTTCTCACTTTTTATTTTTTTCCTTTATTTTATTTGTTGTATTTTTTTATTTTTTGTGTGTGTGTGTTTATTTATTCAATGTATCATATGCTACCATAAAATGAATATACTGTTGGCACGTAATATTGTATGCTAAATAGATGTTTTTTTGTTTTTTTAGGGAGACGGATTTATAAAAGTTTTTCCAAACTTGTTTCCGAATCCCATATTTGTACTTTATGTAACATTGTAATATTTGTCTTGAAATTGTTTATTAATAAATATTGTTTAAGGTGGTATGGGAGTCTAAAATAAAAATGATAAAATTTGTTCATACTTTGCCAAAATGTAGTATCTATTGATATATGTTGAAAAATATAATAAAAATGATAGGTCACCATGCATTTTCTCAAGCTACAGGGCGTGACAAAATGACAAATTTTGTATGGATTATACAGGAAAAAACACCATTTTGTAATTAGAAACTAAACAAAATGATAGAATTGTTAAATACTTAAGGAAAAGATAGCTTTCAGACAATGCTTTGAGAATATCAAAAGAAAAGATAGGGTCACCGTACGTTTTTTTGGCTAAAATACAAAATAGGAAAATTCCATGTAGAATCCTTCAGAAAATGCACTGTTTTAGAGTTACCTCCCCTTAAAATGCCAATTTAATTTCTTTTTAAAGCAACCAAAAATAAACAATATTTGCAAAAATATTAATATTGATAAGTTATATTCTTATAAATTGGTTCTTTTAAATGAAAATTCACATTAAATATCTGCATTCCTGCATCAAATTTTGCTAACTCTATAGAAAATCTGGACCTTTGGTTCTCTGTTTTTTACAATCCAAGATGGAGGAAGACACCCATACCACCTTAAACTAAAACCATGAATAAAGACAACACTTTATATATCCTTTTTATTTATATAAAAACAAAATCTTCTTGTCTGCAGGATTGCAAATTCGTAACTTCAAGGGCGAACTTGTAAACAGGGCGAGTTGTCCCGATACCAAATTCACACATGCGTAATACAAATATCTACAGTTAAAACATCCTGTTACAAGTAAACAAATAACGTTCATGTGGATGAGATGAAATCTTATAATTTACATAAATAAAAGGGTCATATTTACGATAGTGATTGTTTTACAATCATAATTTACAAATTAAATGATTCAGATACCTAATCATGTGTAACCAGATGCTCCGCAGGGCGTAGCTTTATACGACTGCAGAGGTTGAACCCTGAACGGTTGGGGCAAGTATGGACACAACATTCAAGCTGGATTCAGCTCTAAATTTGGATTGTGATTAAATAGTTGACACAGCATAGGTTTCTGACACAGAATGAATGTGTTCTAATGAACTTAAAATTTTTGTTTTCTCTTAGAGCAATTCACTATGCTGTTGAATATTAATCCTCTCAAAAAAATATTTGAAGAAATTTTCTTTTTAACCGGATTTTTGTGACAAAAATGTCGGTTATTGATTTGGGGATGTACGGCTGGCGGGCGGTCGGGCGGGCGGAAATCAAATGTTGTCCGTGCATTAACTCATGAACCGTTCAACCAAAGCTTTTAAAATTTTAATATGTTGTTACTGACAACTAAATGAAGGTCAAGTTCAATAATGGCGATTTTGACTTTTACCGTTCAGGAGTTATGGTTCTTGAAAGATTGAAAAATGGAGTTTCCAGTCGTGTCCCTGCATTTACACATGAACTGTTATACCTAAGCTTTCCAAATTTTAATATGTTGTTACTGATGACAAAATGGAGATCAAGTCCAATAATGGCGATTTTGACTTTTACCGTTCAGGAGTTATGGTTCTTGAAAGATTGAAAAATGGAGTTTCCAGTCGTGTCCGTGCATTTACGCATGAACTGTTCTACCTAAGCTTCCCAAATTTTAATATGTTGTTACTGATGACAAAATGGAGATCAAGTCCAATAATGGCGATTTTGACTTTTACCGTTCAGGAGTTATGGTTCTTGAAAGATTGAAAAATGGAGTTTCCAGTCGTGTCCGTGCATTTACGCATGAACTGTTCTACCTAAGCTTCCCAAATTTTAATATGTTGTTACTGATGACAAAATGGAGGTCAAGTTTAATAATGACGATTTTGACTTTTACCGTTCAGGAGTTATGGTTCTTGAAAGATTGAAAAATGGTGTTTCCAGTCGTGTTCGTGCATTTACGCATGAACTGTTTTACCAAAGCTTCCCAAATTTTAATATGTTGTTACTGATGACAAAATAGAGGTCAAGTTCAATAATGACGATTTTGACTTTTACCGTTCAGGAGTTATGGTTCTTGAAAGATTGAAAAATGGTGTTTCCAGTCGTGTCCGTGCATTTTCTCATGAACCATTCAACCAAAGCTTTTGAAATTTTTATATGTTGTTACTGATGGCAAATTAGAGGTCAAGTTCAATAATGACGATTTTGACTTTTACCGTTCAGGAGTTATGGTTCTTGAAAGATTGTGAAATGGCGTTTCCATTCACGTTGTTGCATTTACCCATGAACCATTCAATCTAAGCTTTTCAAATTTTAAGATGTTGATACTGATGACAAAATGGAGGTCAAATTTGATATTGACGATTTTCACTTTCACCATTCATCAGTAATGGTTCTTGTGATATTGCCAGGACACAAATAAATATTAATAAATCCGGTTTGCTGTCGTTGTGACAGCCTCTTGTTTATTTATGAAATTTCAAATGAGAAAAATTGAACCCAATTTTTTTAATCACATCCCCCTTTCCCTTATTACAAAACTAATCTCAATCAAAATTTCTAATGGAGTTTGCAACAATAACTACTCATTTAAATACATCATAAAATATTAAGATGTAAAAAAACTGCTTGTTATCACTGAATGGTAAAGATTATTTTAATTTATCAGTTGGTAGTAAAAAGTGAATATACATTGTATATTGTATATAACAAAGATTTAAGTTGATTCTGGACAAAGAAAGATAACTCCAATTAAAAAAAAATCTTGCTATTGCACAATATTTTGCAATTAGACATTTCTTGCTTACTATTCTGGACAAAGAAAGATAACTCTAATTAAAAAAAAAATTGCTATTTCACAATATTGTGCAATTAGATATTTCTTGCCATTGCGCAATACTGTGCAATTGAAAAGACTTGCTATTGCACAATACTTAATATAATAATTTTAGATCCTGATTTGGACCAACTTGAAAACTGGGCCCATAATAAAAAATCTAAGTACATTTTTAGATTCAGCATATCAAAGAACCCCAAGATTTCAATTTTTGTTAAAATCAGACTAAGTTAAATTTTGGACCCTTTGGACTTTAGTGTAGACCAATTTGAAAACAGGACCAAAAATGAAGAATCTACATGCATACACAGTTAGATTTGGTATATCAAAGAACCCCATTTATTCAATTTTTGATGAAATCAAACAAAGTTTAATTTTGGACCCCGATTTGGACCAACTTGAAAACTGGGCCAATAATCAAGAATCTAAGTACATTTTTAGATTCAGCATATCAAAGAACCTAACTGATTCATTTTTTGTCAAAATCAAACTAAGTTTAATTTTGAACCCTTTGGACCTTAATGTAGACCAATTTGAAAACGGGACCAAAAGTTAAGAATCTACATACACAGTCATGACAGTTAGATTCGGCATATCAAAGAACCCAAATTATTCAATTTTGATGAAATCAAACAAAGTTTAATTTTGGACTCTTTGGGCCCCTTATTCTGTTGGGACCAAAACTCCCAAAATCAATACCAACTTTCCTTTTATGGTCATAAACCTTGTGTTTAAATTTCATAGATTTCTATTTACTTATACTAACGTTATGGTGCAAAAACCAAGAAAAATGCTTATTTGGGTCCCTTTTTGGCCCCTAATTCCTAAACTGTTGGGACCTAAACTCCCAAAATCAATACCAACCTTCCTTTTGTAGTCATTAACATTGTGTTTAAATTTCATTGATTTCTATTTACTTAAACTAAAGTTATTGTGCGAAAACCATGAATAATGCCTATTTGGGCCCTTTTTGGCCCCTAATTCCTAAACTGTTGAAACCAAAACTCCCAAAATCAATACCAACCTTCCTTTTGTGGTCATAAACCTTGTGTTAAAATTTCATAGATTTCCATTTACTTTTACTAAAGTTAGAGTGCGAAAACTAAAAGTATTCGGACGACGACGACGACGACGCCAACGTGATAGCAATATACGACGAAAAATTTTTCAAATTTTGCGGTCGTATAAAAATCGGTGTCAGGAATCTTAAGTTGTTTTGAAATTGTAATACACGAAATGAATGCGGCATACGGAGACTCAATGCCAATGGTCAGCCCCTTAAGTCTTCAGAAGACTTGACGTCTTCTTCCACTAAAAAGGTATGGAGGGTCATACGGGCCATCAAAGAATGGTTGTCGCCATGAAGCATATAGGCGTCATTGGGGGTTAATGGGTTAAGTTTATCTTCTTACAGAAGTTTATGATATTCATTTTTTCTGTTATTTTATTCCACAAGTCTTTTAAAAATTCACAATCGATAAAAAAATGTTGATAACTGTCTGTGCATTTGCATAAAGCACACTCTGACGTATTAGATATTTCCCATTTGAAAAGATTTTCTGTGTTCGGCAATATATAGCTAAATAATTTCCATTTATAAACTTTAAGTTTGTTTGTGTATATTTCTTTGTTTGTAAATGATAAGGATTGTCTAATTTGTAATGGTTTTACGCCTAATATTCTTTGCCATTTTATTATTCCAATGTTTGGAGTTATTTTGTTTTTTATAAAGTATTGATAGTTGATTTTTTTATTAAGATCTGCTTAATTTATTTCTGTTTCATTCATTCTGATTATTTTTTCCTTAATACTAACTCGGGTTTTAACAGATTTATTTGTTTTCAGGATATCTATCTAACATTTTGGAATAGCTTTTTTTAGTATTGATAGTTCGGCTATCCATTTGTGTTTTATTTCTAACTTACGCAGTATTGTCTTTTTGATTTGACCGTTTTTGTCAATAATTTCATTAATATGGATTATATTGTTTTTGATCCAATTTAGCATCAATAATGGTTTATTTTTTATTTTTATGTTTTTATTACCCCATATAATTTCTTTGGGTATTTCTCTGAAGTTAGTGGGTGAGTTAGTTTGACCTCCACCTTTCCGTTTCCAGCATTTTACAATATCCAGATAAATTTCTAGTAATTCAGTTGTAATTTTAAGGGGTTTTAAGTTTTTAAGTTCTAAATTCATTTTGAAGATAAGGAAGTTTTTTCCGTATTTATCAAAAAAGAATCTCCGAATAATTGACCAATTTTCATGTTTTGATTCCATTAATCTTGATACCCATTTAATTTTAAGTGTATTAAAGTAGCTGTCGATATCTATCTTATTGAGTCCTCCTGTACTGTAATCTGCTATGAGAGTTGACCTTTTTAATTTTGCAAAATTACACATAACAGAATAATTTACCTGCTTCCACTCATCACATATCCAGTTTCTTCAAATATTTTAATTTCATCACTGGTAAGACCAATTTCTCCTCTCCTAGGAATCCTCTTTCCTTCTGCTATGTAGGCAGCCATTGCAGCTCCCTCTCCTGGTAACAAAGCTTTACCATAACTATAAAGAAAAGGAATATACACTTAGAATACCGTATATCTGACCCAGAACCTTTGTCTGCTTTATATACGGTAGTTAGAAAGAGTGCTACCACTTGTATTACTCTAAATTACTAGTCATCATACTGTATTATACCTAATACAAGCAAGAATGAATTACTTTTTGAGTGTGTACCTTCAGTTGTGAGTAAATTCAGCATAACCTACAATGGATGTGCCATCAACAAACAATTGTACAGATTTCCTTTGATTCTTTTATAATCTTATGGTAACAAGATAGGGACAAGTCTATAGAGGACCATCAATATATTATTCCAGTAAATTTTTGGTTGGAATATGCCTGGTTGTTTCAATTGAAAATGTAAATGGTTTAACCACAATGTCACATCCACTGCAATTGAACATTGGTGGATAGTTGTCTCTATATTGAGAACTTAACAGGTTGGTACTGAGTGTTTAAAGGATTCAAGTATTTCAACAAGTTGAATTTGTAAGCTATTGCTAACAAATGATACCCTTGCTTTCAGTATTCGAAAACACATTACACATTAAAGTGACAGAATAACAAACATATACCAGTAAATCCCTTACTTTTAGAGCTAGATTTATTTTGTTTATAATTTTATTTCAATAGTGATCTTATTATTAAAATAAGATAATGTGGATTCATTTATGTTTGTGGGTACCAATTTTCGTGGATTAAGGAAAACTTACATGTTTTCTTGGATATTTTATTTTATGGTTTTGCAGAAGTCTGCATACAATCCTATGGAAATTTGTGATTTACCTGTACACACGAAATCCACGAAAAATTGGTATTCAACGAATAATAATGAACATATAGTATTTAATATTTGTTCCTAAGCAATACTTACTCTACTTTAGTTTGTAGTCCTCCTTTGTCTGTCTGTGGTTGTGGGCCTATTGAATCCTCATCATTAACATCTGTCGATTCTGTTCACAAAAAAAAGATAACATTTATTACTGTTTTATTTGTTTCACTTTCAATAAATTAAAATCAGTCACATGAAAAAAACATGTATACAATGTTTTCCTGAAAATATTGATCTTAACTTGACATAAGGAAGTAAAAAGTTGTTTTCTTCATACATTCATTACTTTTTCAACCCACAAAAATCTATGAATATTTTCAATTTAGCAAAAAATAAGACAAATTCACTTGTACATGTATTTCAAAAGAAAAACAAACAATGGGGTGCAGTCTTATTTATGTATATTCCACTTCTTTGTTTTCATGTTTATAACCTTAGGAAAAATAACCTATTAGTCTAATTAAAAAAGATACTGATGGAATGATCAACATTCATAACTTGTATTGAAACTGCCAAATTACGGGAAAAAACAAAATTAAAGTACTGAAGTACTGAACATCAGATGACTGCAAGTTCTTGTGGTTGGTCACAAGTACTTGTTTCAGAAAAAAAAATCACATCTCTAAACCTGAAAGTGAGGTTAATTATAGAGATACATTTTATTCTGAGACAAGTTTGTGTGTTGATGATAGATAAATGACATGGGAATTCAACCTTACCCTAATAACTATTATATTGCAGTGATACAAATCATTAAACTCTAGTTTGTTGTTATATATTTAATTAATATTTGTAAATAACAGTTACATATATATATAATTTTGATCCACATCGGAAGACCTGTCCATCTTATCCCTGATGACTACAAGCTTACTTTTTTCTACCCACAAGACCTGTCCATCTTATCCCTGATGACTACAAACTTACTTTTTTCTACCCACAAGACCTGTCCATCTTATCCCTGATGACTACAAGCTTACTTTTTTCTACCCACAAGACCTGTCCATCTTATCCCTGATGACTACAAACTTACTTTTTTCTACCCACAAGACCTGTCCATCTTATCCCTGATGACTACAAGCTTACTTTTTTCTACCCACAAGACCTGTCTATCTTATCCCTGATGACTACAAACTTACTTTTTTCTACCCAAAAGACCTGACCATCTTATCCCTGATGACTACAAACTGACTTTTTTCTACCCACAAGACCTGACCATCTTATCCCTGATGACTACAAACTGACTTTTTTCTACCCACAAGACCTGACCATCTTATCCCTGATGACTACAAACTTACTTTTTTCTACCCACAAGACCTGTCTATCTTATCCCTGATGTCTACAAACTTACTTTTTTCTGAAAAACAAGACCTGTCCATCTTATCCCTGATAACTTCAAGCTTACTTTTTTTCTACCCACAAGACCTGTCCATCTTATCCCTGATGTCTACAAACTTACTTTTTTCTACCCACAAGACCTGACCATCTTATCCCTGATGACTACAAACTTACTTTATTCTACCCACAAGACCTATCCATCTTATCCCTGATGACTACAAGCTTACTTTTTTCTACCCACAAGACCTGTCCATCTTATCCCTGATGACCACAAACTGACTTTTTTCTACCCACAAGACCTATCCATCTTATCCCTGATGACTACTAACTTACTTTTTTCTACCCACAAGACCTGACCATCTTATCCCTGATGACCACAAACTTACTTTTTTCTACCCACAAGACCTGTCCATCTTATCCCTGATGACTACTAACTTACTTTTTTCTACCCACAAGACCTGACCATCTTATCCCTGATGTCTACATGCTTACTTTTTTCTACCCACAAGACCTGACCATCTTATCCCTGATGACCACAAACTTACTTTTTTCTACCCACAAGACCTGTCCATCTTATCCCTGATGACTACTAACTTACTTTTTTCTACCCACAAGACCTGTCCATCTTATCCCTGATGTCTACATGCTTACTTTTTTCTACCCACAAGACCTGACCATCTTATCCCTGATGACCACAAACTTACTTTTTTCTACCCACAAGACCTGTCCATCTTATCCCTGATGACTACAAACTTACTTTTTTCTACCCACAAGACCTGTCTATCTTATCCCTGATGTCTACAAACTCACTTTTTTCTACCCACAAGACCTGACCATCTTATCCCTGATGTCTAAAAACTTACTTTTTTCTGAAAAACAAGACCTGTCCATCTTATCCCTGATAACTTCAAGCTTACTTTTTTCTACCCACAAATCCTGACCATCTTCTCCCTGATGACTACAAGCTTACTTTTTTCTACCCACAAGACCTGACCATCTTCTCCCTGATGACTGCAAACTTACTTTTTTCTACCCACAAGACCTGACCATCTTATTCCTGATGACCACAAACTTACTTTTTTCTACCCACAAGACCTGTTCATCTTATCCCTGATGACTACAAACTTACTTTTTTCTACCCACAAGACCTGACCATCTTCTCCCTGATGACTACAAACTTACTTTTTTCTACCCACAAGACCTGACCATCTTCTCCCTGATGACCACAAACTTACTTTTTTCTACCCACAAGACCTGACCATCTTCTCCCTGATGACTACAAACTTACTTTTTTCTACCCACAAGACCTGACCATCTTATCCCTGATGACTACAAACTTACTTTTTTCTACCCACAAGACCTGACCATCTTATCCCTGATGACTACAAACTTACTTTTTTCTACCCAGAAGACCTGACCATCTTATCCCTGATGACTACTAACTTACTTTTTTCTACCCACAAGACCTGTCCATCTTATCCCTGATGTCTACATGCTTACTTTTTTCTACCCACAAGACCTGACCATCTTATCCCTGATGACCACAAACTTACTTTTTTCTACCCACAAGACCTGTCCATCTTATCCCTGATGACTACAAACTTACTTTTTTCTACCCACAAGACCTGTCTATCTTATCCCTGATGTCTACAAACTCACTTTTTTCTACCCACAAGACCTGTCCATCTTATCCCTGATGACTACAAGCTTACTTTTTTCTACCTACAAAACCTGACCATCTTATCCCTGATGACTGCAAACTTACTTTTTTCTACCCACAAGACCTGACCATCTTATCCCTGATGACTACTAACTTACTTTTTTCTACCCACAAGACCTGTCCATCTTATCCCTGATGACTACATGCTTACTTTTTTCTACCCACAAGACCTGTCCATCTTATCCCTGATAACTTCAAGCTTACTTTTTTCTACCCACAAGACCTGACCATCTTATCCCTGATGACTACAAACTTACTTTTTTCTACCCACAAGACCTGACCATCTTATCCCTGATGACTACAAACTTACTTTTTTCTACCCAGAAGACCTGACCATCTTATCCCTGATGACTACTAACTTACTTTTTTCTACCCACAAGACCTGTCCATCTTATCCCTGATGTCTACATGCTTACTTTTTTCTACCCACAAGACCTGACCATCTTATCCCTGATGACCACAAACTTACTTTTTTCTACCCACAAGACCTGTCCATCTTATCCCTGATGACTACAAACTTACTTTTTTCTACCCACAAGACCTGTCTATCTTATCCCTGATGTCTACAAACTCACTTTTTTCTACCCACAAGACCTGTCCATCTTATCCCTGATGACTACAAGCTTACTTTTTTCTACCTACAAAACCTGACCATCTTATCCCTGATGACTGCAAACTTACTTTTTTCTACCCACAAATCCTGACCATCTTCTCCCTGATGACTACAAGCTTACTTTTTTCTACCCACAAGACCTGACCATCTTATCCCTGATGACTACAAACTTACTTTTTTCTACCCACAAGACCTGTCCATCTTATCCCTGATAACTTCAAGCTTACTTTTTTCTACCCACAAGACCTGACCATCTTATCCCTGATGACTACAAACTTACTTTTTTCTACCCACAAGACCTGACCATCTTATCCCTGATGACTACAAACTTACTTTTTTCTACCCAGAAGACCTGACCATCTTATCCCTGATGACTACTAACTTACTTTTTTCTACCCACAAGACCTGTCCATCTTATCCCTGATGTCTACATGCTTACTTTTTTCTACCCACAAGACCTGACCATCTTATCCCTGATGACCACAAACTTACTTTTTTCTACCCACAAGACCTGTCCATCTTATCCCTGATGACTACAAACTTACTTTTTTCTACCCACAAGACCTGTCTATCTTATCCCTGATGTCTACAAACTCACTTTTTTCTACCCACAAGACCTGTCCATCTTATCCCTGATGACTACAAGCTTACTTTTTTCTACCTACAAAACCTGACCATCTTATCCCTGATGACTGCAAACTTACTTTTTTCTACCCACAAATCCTGACCATCTTCTCCCTGATGACTACAAGCTTACTTTTTTCTACCCACAAGACCTGACCATCTTCTCCCTGATGACTGCAAACTTACTTTTTTCTACCCACAAGACCTGACCATCTTATCCCTGATGACCACAAACTTACTTTTTTCTACCCACAAGACCTGTTCATCTTATCCCTGATGACTACAAACTTACTTTTTTCTACCCACAAGACCTGACCATCTTCTCCCTGATGACTACAAACTTACTTTTTTCTACCCACAAGACCTGACCATCTTCTCCCTGATGACCACAAACTTACTTTTTTCTACCCACAAGACCTGACCATCTTCTCCCTGATGACTACAAACTTACTTTTTTCTACCCACAAGACCTGACCATCTTATCCCTGATGACTACAAACTTACTTTTTTCTACCCACAAGACCTGACCATCTTATCCCTGATGACTACAAACTTACTTTTTTCTACCCAGAAGACCTGACCATCTTATCCCTGATGACTACTAACTTACTTTTTTCTACCCACAAGACCTGTCCATCTTATCCCTGATGTCTACATGCTTACTTTTTTCTACCCACAAGACCTGACCATCTTATCCCTGATGACCACAAACTTACTTTTTTCTACCCACAAGACCTGTCCATCTTATCCCTGATGACTACAAACTTACTTTTTTCTACCCACAAGACCTGTCTATCTTATCCCTGATGTCTACAAACTCACTTTTTTCTACCCACAAGACCTGTCCATCTTATCCCTGATGACTACAAGCTTACTTTTTTCTACCTACAAAACCTGACCATCTTATCCCTGATGACTGCAAACTTACTTTTTTCTACCCACAAGACCTGACCATCTTATCCCTGATGACTACTAACTTACTTTTTTCTACCCACAAGACCTGTCCATCTTATCCCTGATGACTACATGCTTACTTTTTTCTACCCACAAGACCTGTCCATCTTATCCCTGATGACTACAAACTTACTTTTTTCTACCCACAAGACCTGTCCATCTTATCCCTGATGACTACAAGCTTACTTTTTTCTACCTACAAAACCTGACCATCTTATCCCTGATGACTGCAAACTTACTTTTTTCTACCCACAAGACCTGTCCATCTTATCCCTGACGACTACAAACTTACTTTTTTCTACCCACAAGACCTGTCCATCTTATCCCTGATAACTTCAAGCTTACTTTTTTCTACCCACAAGACCTGACCATCTTCTCCCTGATGACTACAAGCTTACTTTTTTCTACCCACAAGACCTGACCATCTTCTCCCTGATGACTGCAAACTTACTTTTTTCTACCCACAAGACCTGACCATCTTATCCCTGATGACCACAAACTTACTTTTTTCTACCCACAAGACCTGTTCATCTTATCCCTGATGACTACAAACTTACTTTTTTCTACCCACAAGACCTGACCATCTTCTCCCTGATGACTACAAACTTACTTTTTTCTACCCACAAGACCTGACCATCTTCTCCCTGATGACCACAAACTTACTTTTTTCTACCCACAAGACCTGACCATCTTCTCCCTGATGACTACAAACTTACTTTTTTCTACCCACAAGACCTGACCATCTTATCCCTGATGACTACAAACTTACTTTTTTCTACCCACAAGACCTGACCATCTTATCCCTGATGACTACAAACTTACTTTTTTCTACCCAGAAGACCTGATCATCTTATCCCTGATGACTGCAAACTTACTTTTTTCTACCCACAAGACCTGACCATCTTATCCTTGATGACTACAAACTTACTTTTTTCTACCCACAAGACCTGACCATCTATCCCTGATGACTACAAACTTACTTTGTTCTACCCACAAGACCTGACCATCTTATCCCTGATGACTACAAACTTACTTTTTTCTACCCACAAGACCTGTCCATCTTCTTCTTCCTCTCCACTACTCTCTGATTCAGAACTGTCTGTTACAGCCTTTTTCTTTTTCTTCTTTTTACTTTTCTTCTTAGATTTCTTTGACCTTTTATTATTCATAAAAAAAAAATACAATATTACTCTTTGTTTATCTAAATAGAAATCTTAATAATAGTGCATTCTCAACCCTAGAATTATGTGTCAAATCCTAATAATGGTGCATTCTCAACCTTAGAATTATGTGTCAAATCCTAATAATGGTGCATTCTCAACCCTAGAATTATGTGTCAAATCCTAATAATGGTGCATTCTCAACCTTAGAATTATGTGTCAAATCCTAATAATGGTGCATTCTCAACCCTAGAATTATGTGTCAAATCCTAATAATGGTGCATTCTCAACCTTAGAATTATGTGTCAAATCCTAATAATGGTGCATTCTCAACCCTAGAATTATGTGTCAAATCCTAATAATGGTGCATTCTCAACCTTAGAATTATGTGTCAAATCCTAATAATGGTGCATTCTCAACCCTAGAATTATGTGTCAAATCCTAATAATGGTGCATTCTCAACCTTAGAATTATGTGTCAAATCCTAATAATGGTGCATTCTCAACCCTAGAATTATGTGTCAAATCCTAATAATGGTGCATTCTCAACCCTAGAATTATGTGTCAAATCCTAATAATGGTGCATTCTCAACCCTAGAATTATGTGTCAAATCCTAATAATGGTGCATTCTCAACCTTAGAATTATGTGTCAAATCCTAATAATGGTGCATTCTCAACCCTAGAATTATGTGTCAAATCCTAATAATGGTGCATTCTCAACCCTAGAATTATGTGTCAAATCCTAATAATGGTGCATTCTCAACCTTAGAATTATGTGTCAAATCCTAATAATGGTGCATTCTCAACCTTAGAATTATGTGTCAAATCCTAATAATGGTGCATTCTCAACCCTAGAATTATGTGTCAAATCCTAATAATGGTGCATTCTCAACCTTAGAATTATGTGTCAAATCCTAATAATGGTGCATTCTCAACCTTAGAATTATGTGTCAAATCCTAATAATGGTGCATTCTCAACCCTAGAATTATGTGTCAAATCCTAATAATGGTGCATTCTCAACCCTAGAATTATGTGTCAAATCCTAATAATGGTGCATTTGTAACAAAAAATTTGTTCCGGCGTGACATTTGTTCCAGCGGAACAAATTTCATAGGAAATATGTTCCACTGGAACTTATGTCACAGAAAATATGTTCCAGCACTATAAAATTTGTTCCGGAACTAATTTTTTAACCAAGTGTGAAATAAGTTCCGGAACAAAAATCACAGCACCATGAGTTTTGTTCCAATATTAAAATTTAAAAAAAAAAGTGAAATAAGTTCTTTTGATATTAGTTTTAACATGTTTAAACGAAGGTATTTTATATGAATCAATGAAAATGTTCTGCTCGAAACTTATTTCACAGAAAATAAGTTCTGTGCTTGCATGGGGTACATTTGCAATTGAAGGAATGACTGTAGGATGAAGATAAGAAAATGATGCGATGATAATGTATCTGTGTTTTATGGTTTATGTGGTATTCAACCTCCTTGTTTCCTAATGATCTGTCATGGGTGTTCTAATCATACATGTACTTAGCTATGATAATTGCACATTTTTAAAAGAATGTGTCTTTTGTTTCTTTATGTCTTTTAATATAATTGATCAGTCACTTTGTCCTTTTCAAAAAGTACAAATGTTCATCTTTAACTATAATACTTTTTTTCGGAGTGACTTTTATTATTATTTCTTATTCTACTCTTTCCTGGCTCATAAGGTCCATTTTTAGTGTTATTAATTGAGCATGTTATTAAAATTTTGCTTTACTCCACATGATCCAATTGGATGTTTACACTTTTGTTTTATTACATTATCAATATAATACATGTTTTTTATAATGACTTTAAACTCACTGATGACAAGTGCTCAGTATATAAGATAACTTGTTTAACCAGTGGAACATATTTCACAGACAAGGAACTTATTTCACCAGGTAAGGAACAAATTTCACAAATCCAGAACTTATTTCACCAGGTAAGGAACAAATCTCACAACATGCACAAACATGGAACTTATTTCACTACGTAAGGAACAAATTTCACCAACCCAGAAATTATTTCACCAAGTAAAGTGTGGAACTTATTTCATAAAGATGGAACAAATTATATAGAAATTGTCTGTGAAAAAAGTTCTCCCAGAACATATTTCCTGTGAAATTAGTTCCACTGGAACTTTTTTCACAGGAACAAATTTTGGCTCACACATTCTCAACCTTAGAATTATGTGTCAAATCCTAATAATGGTGCATTCTCAACCCTAGAATTATGTGTCAAATCCTAATAATGGTGCATTCTCAACCCTAGAATTATGTGTCAAATTTGGAATGCAGCTTAATAATACTTTTGGTTACTGTAAAATCTATTTCTCTTATTCTATGGCAATTTAACCCTTCTTTACCAATTGTCTGAAATGCTTTGATCAATGTGTGGTTGTTGATGATCACAGTACATTTTTTTATATGACTGTTTTATCAATCAGTTCAAAAGATGAATAGAATTGCTAAATAAAGCAACTGTATGTAGTATACTGCTGTTCAAAAAAATAGTTCTACCCGCAGAAATTATTTCTCAAGTTGTTGAATATTGCTTATAATTATGTAGTTCATTAAATGTCCTTGATTGGAAGCATTCTTTTTATATTGGTTTTTTTTCTCACTTTGTTTTGTTTATGATCATTTATAGAGAAACAGATTTTTTTTCCCCTCTTTTTGGTCAGGTTATTCCAATTTATAACTGAGGGAGGGTATGAGTTATCTTTTAATGAGACTAAACAGTGTCAGTACACCATATACTTATATTACAGTGTCAGTACACCATATACTTATATTGTGGATTCATAGACTGAACAGTGTCAGTACACCATATACTTATATTACAGTGTTAGTACACCATATACTTATATTGTGGATTCAGTATTCTTTGTTGGATCTAATTTTTGTGGAATTAGTTGGTACAGGTGAACCATGAGTTAAATGTACAATGACGACAAATTTTCTAAAGGCTTGTATGCAGACTTTTGCAAAACCTCGAAATTAAATATCCACGATTATGTAAAGTTTCCTTGATCCCTGAAAATTGGTACAAATGTACCAACATAAATAAATTAATCTACAGTAATGCTTCCAAAAATACAGCTGTGATGTAATATGGATGTGTTATCACCAACCTGTGAAAACAATGTGGTGTTCCAACCTCCCTTTACATTTGTTCCTGGGGTAGTCCTTATAAGAGAATTGAATAGGCTGAGGTCAATTGATGCTTAATTAGATGGTGTCAAGACTGAAATATGCATCAAATGCTGATACACTGTAAATAATCTATTCACTGGTATTGCAACCTTTGGAATTTGTATATATGTTTAGAATGATATATACCAAACATGAGAATTTAAGTCAAATCGGTGCTCATGAATATGACGCCTAATGCCCCTTTAATGCATATCTACATAATTATTAATAAAATAAAACATACCTTGAACTCTTTTTCTTATGCTTTTTGTGTTTACTTTTCTTTTTCTTTGACTTTTTGTGTTTCTTTCTATTATCTCCTGAAAATATAAAGCAGTTAAATATGAGATCATGCAGACAAACAGTATTTTGTTTACATTATAATTCTTTATAGTGAAATCAAATTATATTATAAAGTTTATGGGAAGAAGATTTGTTTTCCTTTTCAACATATGCATGTATATGCAAAAGATCTCTTTACAGTATTGAGAAATAAAGTGTTATCAAAAATGATAAGTTTCAAAGATCTGGGTTGAAGACTGAAGGAGTTGATTACACAAAACAGATCATCATTTCCCACCACAGAACCCATTCATCCACTCCTCCTACTATACACTGATATATATGATTCTTGAAATTTATTACTTTTGTCTGTTGCATGTTTGAACAAATAATCTAAACACGACATAATGATTACCTGAAGACGATGACTCTGATCCAGATGATGCTTCTCCATCTCCCGACGACTCTGACCTATTAAATATAAAGTAATCAGTTATTTACTTTTTTTTTAAGACTATCCTTATCGATTGTTACAATTTAACCTTAAATGATTAATGACATCACATTTTAAAGATTTCATAAACATATTATTTATAAATCTAAATATGTGTCAAAAAATCTACAAAAGACACTGTCATGACTGTTTATAATATAAACACAAAATAAATTTTCACATACAGAAATTTGTTATCTCCTATTTACACTTACTCAGAATGTAATGCATGTTCTGGTGAGTTTCCCCAACATTCAGGAGCACCTCCAGCTCCAATCTTCTCTCTTTCATATCGTCTCCTAAAATGGTAACACAATTATGATCAAAATGTATTGCTTTTTTTAAATAACAATGGAATATATGAAATTTAGCATGATATTACCAAATACTAACAAAGGCATTTGCCTTCATCCCCCTTTTGAAAATTTGAAACTAAAAATCTTAATAAGTAAAGGATATAATGAAGAAATCAATCTTACAAAAAACAGTAAAGAATCCTGGTTAGGGTAGCATAATTATCACTGTTAAATAGCACATGTCAAACAAGTACTTATAAAATGTGTTAAAGGTAAACTATAGCAGCCAATAAACATTGGATTTACATGAACATGTATAAGAATTAAAACAAAAAAGTATTACTAATTTAGTATCAGGTGATACAAAAACAAGACTTGAATTCATCAATACCTGTCAAAGAAATCAGGAAGTTGATTACTACTGTGTCCATGCTGATTGTAACTTTTGTTATTGTGGTGAAATGATGTACCATTCGCTCTTGAATGTTCATGTGATCCATATTTTGACATATTCTCTCTTGAATGTTCATGTGATCCATATTTTGACATATTCTCTCTTGAATGTTCATGCATATGTGATCCATATTTTGACATGTGATGTTTTGGAGATGGGCTTTTAGATCTAGCATACTGTCTCAGAGGTGATCTAGACCTGGATTTCTTGCGATTATGATACCGTTCCTCATCCCTTTGAGAGTGTTTGCTTCCCCTTTCATGATGGGAATGTCTTCCATGTCTTTTATCATTGTCTGGACTGGAGGATCTACTATGAACCATAACTGTACTTGCATTCAGATCTATAAACAGAAAATATTTCTTTCACATTAGACTGATAGTTGAGGGGGAGGACAGGGGTAAGGGAGACAGGGAGAAAGGGGGTAGGAGAAAGGAGAAAGGGGGTAGAAGAAAGGAGAAAGGGGGTGGGAGAAAGGAGAAAGGGGGTAGGAGAAAGGAGAGGAAGGCTGGGAGAAAGGAGAAAAAGTTGGAGAAAGGAGAAAAAATAAAATATCTCTCCTTTTAAAAAATTTTCTAATATTTCAAGAAAAAATATCTCAAAAGGAGATGTTTAATTCTAATGGGAGAAAGGAGAACGGGGTAGGAGAAAGGAGAAGAGGGGTGGGAGAAGGGAGAAGGGTACCCCCTGTCCTCCCCCTCCAGTGATATTGTTGGCTTTTTTCAAAACTACCTGTACCCTTTTTTATTGGGAAAATATGCGTCATTTTCATCAAATTGGGAAATTTAAAATATACCATGAATTTGACTGAAACTTCAATATACAGACCCATTTTCACAAGTCAAACCCTGCTATAAAATAAGACCCCATTTTATCAGTGATGATACATAAATAGACCCTCAAATCTGCACCTATAGTCATTTTAGGCATGAAAAATCTTTAAATGAGTGTTTTCAGTTTGTATTCATGTACAATTACTATTGAGACTGCACTAATTGGGAAAAAAATTGTCTTTTTGGGAATAATTTAAGCCATTTTTTTCTTCAAATTGGGATTCTTCTCCAGGGGAAAAAGCCTGTATTCTCCACTAATTTAAGGCAAACAATATCACTGCCCTCATAGTTGTTATAATAAAGGTTTAGGAGATATTGTCCTTACAATTAGAGTCATACATATTATTCATTAATATTACTTTTACTGTTAACCAACTTTTTTTGTGATATACATTTTACGTGACTCTGTACTTATGTATCACGTCATACTTTGAACCACACTATTATTTTATTTATTATTATTACTTTAACTGCTAAGTCAGTGTTTGTTATATCTATTTTGCGTGACTGTATTTATGCATCCCGACATACTTTGAACGACAAAATTATTTCATGTCTACCTGTGCAAATTTCAAACGCGCAATTTTACACCAGTACCCATACCCTCCTTCCTTGATGGGTGCATTTTACATAGACAAATATAATCGTATAATATAATCAAAATGAGGATGTTAATTTGATGTATGCCTTTTTGTGCTTCTTCGTTACATTTGTTGTTTTTATAGTGATTAAGATGATAACACAATGTTGACTGCTGTACCCCTATTTTTGACATTTTTACCTATTATGTCTGTTTGTTTTGTTCACGCATCGGTGACTATATAATGGAATTTGATGCGACTGTCATACAAGTGAGAGGTTTAGCTAGCTATAAAACCAGGTTCAATCCACCATTTTCTACATTTGAAAATGCCTGTACCAAGTCAGGAATATGACAGTTCTTGTCCATTCGTTTTTGATGCGTTTTGTTATTTGATTTTGCCATGTGATTATGGACTTTCCGAATTGATTTTCCTCTGAGTTCAGTATTTTTGTGATTTTACTTTATACATGTCATATATGTATAAGAAATTAGTGTTTTCAGAATTCCTGTTGATGCATCTAATTTATAACAGGCTTAATAAAGTTATGAAATAATAAAGTAAAGAGCTTATTAATATACTGTAAATTCAGAAATTATGGCGATGTTTATATTATTGCGAAAATTGCAACAGGATTATATTGGCAATAATTTTAACTTGCATTTTGAAATTATTTTTGTGAATTAAACAGGATTGTTGTCGATATCGCAAAAAATAAAAATTTCGTTTTCAGTATATAAAGTCAATTCAATCGCAATTTGTCCGTGAATACTGGATATCACACAGGTTCCCGTAAAATTTTGATGTCATAAAACAAAATATCTGACACCACAAAGGAAAAGTGATTGTTGTTGACGTCAAAAGTTAAAGCGGCCGGGTCAGCCGGGTCAAGGATTTATAGTAAGATCTCTTACTATACAAATCCTTGGCCGGGTTTAGCGAATAAGAGGGGGGATAGGACCTTTATCGAGACTCCGGGATCGGGTGTTTTACGTTTGCGATTTCGGGATGTCGGGATTTACTTTATTTAAATTCAGGACATCTGGATTTCGTGTTTTCAGGACCCCTCCTATCCCCCCTCGAATAAGGTGTATCTTGATACCCCGTGGCTTTGAAAACACCCAATAAACAGTAAATCAATAAAAAAAAATATATAAATGAGTGTTGAACCTGTATTTGAATGTAAATATTTCGAGAAGAAATAAAGTATTATTATTCTTACATGTGTAATAGATGTGCCTTGATGTGCCTAGGTTAATTCCCCTTAATTTGGACAGATTAATTATTTAGTATTTAAATGTTTATTTTAAGTTAAATTTGATTTAAACATAGTAAGATAAAAGTTAGGATTATTTATTTAACTGTTTCATTGTTTAACTTTTGATGCTTTTATCATGTTTTAAGAATATTCATTTATTTAACTTTTCTTCAGTACCTTTTATGTTAAAGTTCTCCTGATTAATGACACGTTTAGGATATCATTTGATATTCAGTCGGAGTCGGCCTTGCACAAGCCTCCAAAAACTCGCCGGAACTAATATTAGTTCTAATCGAGTCTAGAGTTAGCCACCACTTGGTGCAGTTCGCCAGAGTTAGTCACCCCTTTTGGTGCAATTTTACTACTTTAAAACACAACGCGAAGCAAATTTACTTTATTTTACTTAAAAGACTAACTCTGGGAACACTCTATTTTCATTTTTACATTTGAAATTACTTTATTTTTGAACTCCATTTAAGAAAGTTTTCTGACTCCTGTTTTATCCGACTTTGTTTAATGCAATTATTGTACATTTGTGAATAAAATATAGTTTTCATTTGATTAATTGTTTGTTGTTCAGCCATAATCTGATATCAGGTATCCCGATGGTCGAATAGGGACGAAGTACTGGCCACTACACGTCCCGGGAGGTGTCGTCACCGACCCCCTCCGTTACAAATGGTGCCGTGACCAGGATACCTGATCCCTCAGTTTTGGTATGAATATTTTTATTGCATCTATTTTTGATATTGTTTAAATTTTTGATTTTCAAAATGATAAAGTTTGAACAGAAACCTTGTACTTTTGATGGTGTTAGTGCCGATGTACAAGATTATTTTATTCAATTTGAAGCAGTTAGTCTTTGGAATAACTGGAATTTATCTGAAATGGCTCTTCAGTTAGTAATAAACTTAAGAGAAGAAGCACGAACTATTTTACGTCTTCCTACTCCAACTCAGTTGCAAAGCTATGATTTTTTGAAAAGTTTACTTTTTCAACGCTTTAATCCTAAGGAAAGGATAGCATTTTATAAATTTCAACTGAATAGTTGTTTAATTTTGTCAGATGAATCTGTGTTCGATTTTGGACATAGATTCAAACTTTTATGTCATCGTGCATATCCAGATAATTTTCAAAGTATGCAAACTTATTTTATGGATCTTTTTATTGGAAAGTTAGAGAAGGAAATGGGAAAGTTTGTCCATTTTAAGCATCCTGAAACTTTTGACGATGCTATATTTTTGGCTACAGAATTTGAGTCTTTTAATTTGACAATTGAATCTGTTGAATGTGAAATTGAGGAAAGTGAAGAAAGTTTAGATTTTAGTTGTTTGAAGTCTGGTTTTGATCAAATTGTCAAAGTTCTTAAAAAGCTGGTTTATAAGAAGTTTAAAGTTAAAACATGTTTCAATTGTTCGGTTGTTGGACATATCAGAGCTAATTGTCCCAATAAAGTTTGTAAAAGTGTCAATTCTGTTCATGTTGAACCAGAAAAACCAGTTTCTACTGCAGTTCATAAGAAAAAGAAAAAATCATGCAAAGTTGTCAACAAAGTTCAAAGTTTATTTCCATCTGATTTGCCAAGCTGTTTATCTGATTATTTGATTTCTAGCACGGATGAGTTTTCTTGTTTGAAGGATAAGCCAGTTAAAGTTTTCATATAGTATGTTTTATGAGTTTTAGTTTGTTTATTTAGTATTTTACTTATTTTGTCAGTTTATATTATTGTTTAGTAGATATGGTTTCAAAGTTTTCATTGGATTTGTTGTTTTTCTTGGTCACGTTAATGAGCCGGTTTTGCTATCTAAACCAACCTCAAAAACGTTGTTTGATTTGATTGTGTTTTCTTTAGATGTTGGTTTGTTTAGATTGTGGCTCAGTTTCTTGTTTTAATAGGTTTATTTATGAGTTTGCTCATTTATTTGGATTTTTAACCTTTCTGAACAAGTTTTATTGTTTTAAATTTGTTTAGTTTGGTTATGGTTTTCCTTTTGTGACTTTTATAAGTCATGGCAGAAATCTATTGAGTGGCAGAAAGTTTATGTGTGAAGACAACCACCTGATAAAGTAAGCAGTTCTTGTTATCAAGAGCACCTTTCTTACTTTTTGTACAACGTTTGAACTTTGATCATCTTGAACCCGGAATCACATGTTATACGTGATTCCGTGAGATCTACAATGGTGGACTAAACCTGGTACAACGATGGACTTTTTGAACCCGAAAACACACGTTTAAAGTGTTTGCGTGAGAACAACAATTGGTGGACTATACCTGGTACAACTTGGACTATGCAGATTATCCGTATTAACATTCCGTTTCCGTTTGAATCTAGAACTGTGTTTTATTGACTGCTGTATAACTGTGTTCGTTTACATTTATATTCTATGGACCGTACTTTATAATTTGTGTTTACCATCTATTCCTGGACGTTTATACTGTGTGGAACTTTTCCTATGGTTGGACCGTGTGATTATTTGACATTTTTGTGACATTTATTGACATTTTTTGTGCATTGATTTATATTGTTTATTGGTTTTTTTACCACATCTATTTTAAATAGTTCTGTTCCCAAATATTAATTTCTTTAATATTTGTCCTAAGGGGGGAGGATTGTAATAGATGTGCCTTGATGTGCCTAGGTTAATTCCCCTTAATTTGGACAGATTAATTATTTAGTATTTAAATGTTTATTTTAAGTTAAATTTGATTTAAACATAGTAAGATAAAAGTTAGGATTATTTATTTAACTGTTTCATTGTTTAACTTTTGATGCTTTTATCATGTTTTAAGAATATTCATTTATTTAACTTTTCTTCAGTACCTTTTATGTTAAAGTTCTCCTGATTAATGACACGTTTAGGATATCATTTGATATTCAGTCGGAGTCGGCCTTGCACAAGCCTCCAAAAACTCGCCGGAACTAATATTAGTACTAATCGAGTCTAGAGTTAGCCACCACTTGGTGCAGTTCGCCAGAGTTAGTCACCCCTTTTGGTGCAATTTTACTACTTTAAAACACAACGCGAAGCAAATTTACTTTATTTTACTTAAAAGACTAACTCTGGGAACACTCTATTTTCATTTTTACATTTGAAATTACTTTATTTTTGAACTCCATTTAAGAAAGTTTTCTGACTCCTGTTTTATCCGACTTTGTTTAATGCAATTATTGTACATTTGTGAATAAAATATAGTTTTCATTTGATTAATTGTTTGTTGTTCAGCCATAATCTGATATCAGGTATCCCGATGGTCGAATAGGGACGAAGTACTGGCCACTACACGTCCCGGGAGGTGTCGTCACCGACCCCCTCCGTTACACATGTATACCTGAAAATCACGATGTTCCAAACTGCTTCTTGTTTACATTTTCAGCTAAAACGTCTGTGCAACGTAGACGATTAGTGTCGTAAAAATGTTTGGATATGAAATTAAAGTTTGAAATAAATTTGATTCCTTTTTTATTAAAATCATACTATCTTAAATTATATTATATTGAAATGGTTTTCGTGAAAATAAATAAAAAAAATGTTTTGATAAAAACCGTATAAACGAGACTTGTCGTTTCCGTAGAGACGTTTCAAAATGGCGTCGGCCCCTTGGGTAAAATATGATGATGGGACTTCAGATGGGTTTTCAGCCAATTGTTTTCCTGTTCGAAGTCTTGTCAGACATCCAGATGATGGTAAACAAGAAATATTCATTTTATGAATACAATTTATTCTCTTACGACGAGTAATGTCCACAAATAATAGATTGAAATAGGCCCTAAGTCTATCAAATCCTTTCAGACTCTGTTTAGTTTTACTCCATAGACTAATACCGGGCATAGACCATAGACCAGTCAACATACACACGAATCTCGGGTTGTCCATAAATAATAGAAGCCATATCCTTATCAAATTCTTTCAGTCTTTAACTCTTTAATCGACTTTCATATGAGGCAAGCATTATCTGAGAAAGGGGACAAAGTCGGTATAAATTATTTTTTAATAATCAAGACTAAATGATTACCATGTACTTCTTAAATTATTAAAACACCCTTTACCCAATGCTAAAGCCCAAATATGGTTATATCATCAGGTCACATGATTACCGTATAATGTTGAAAAGTTTACCGTAACTTTAGTCTTTAGTAAGTGTCCCAAATGACACTGTAAACACTTGTGTACGTTTCCTCTTTTGTAGTTTCTTCACATATGTAATGTTCACTCATGTACTTAATTGAAATTGTGGCTGCTGCTTAAAAAATTTTGACTTAATTTTGATATAGATTTATAGTGTTTTTTGCTGTATAGTGTTTTTGAATCTACCAGACTCCTTTAAATAATTTTCCAGATGGCACAATATCTCATTTCGATTGTCTCTATTAATTTCTTCTTCATCGATTCCTAATAAGGTGTCTAAATCCATGTGTATATTTCCTGTAATGAAGTAAATAGATGTTCTCATCCTCTCTCTAGCCTCCTCATAGTTAGAACAATGTAAAAGGTAGTGTTCTACAGTTTCTGGCTCTCCACAGGAACAGTTTTTGTCTGATGATGGTATAATTTTGGATTTATAATCATTTAGATCACAATAACCTGTTCTCAAACTAGAAGTAATTGAAAACGACCATTTGGATGGTAAATCTTTTGGTATTTTCTGACAGACTTTTTGATGATAGTTGTAATAATTTCTGCCACGTTGACTTGATTCCCATTGGTTTTGCCATTTTCTTAAAACACTTTCTCTTGCTGCACGTTTTATATCCTGCCTGGTTACTTCTGATGGTTCTTCTATTTTTTCAGCTTCTTTAGCTCCTTTTTTGGAAAGAAAGTTTACTGTAACATGTACATTAGCTAAATATAGATAACTGTAACCATGGAAAATCCCACTGAATGGATAATTGAACCTTTTTAGATATCAACAAGATACTTATTTATCCACTGGATAACTTTGATCCGCCGGTTCGCTCTGAAATGCCGGTTAAATCTCAACCACTGGTTAACTCAACCGCCGGTTAAACAAACCGCCAGTTAAATCTGAACTGCTGGATAACTCAACCGCCGGTTACCATATCTATATAAATAGGGTGCAAACATTAATCCATCATTCTGCCTCTGATGAAGGTCCTTTTCGGACCGAAACCGGTCAGGCTATAAAACATCACCAGGCGCTGTTAATTATGTGTATTGGTATATATACTATATTTTTATGCTTTTACATTTTTCTCACTGATACACATAGTTAATATGGCTTCTACTAACGAAAGCTCCATTTGGAGCTAATGTGTTTAGAGACTACTTATGTCAGTACACCTTTCCTATATTGCCTATTGATTTTTCACTGACATAGGAGCTCTAAGCGTAAGCCTAGCGATTACCTGAAATTGATGTATATATGTAATACCTACATTACAAACTTAAGGTGTTGAAAACTTCTTAACACTGAGGATTAATATTTGTCTACCTTTGATCCTAAAATGAGTACTAAAGGCTTAAATGAAGCATTCTCAATAAGAACCCCCCCCCCCCCCCCCCCCCCCCTAACCAAATTTTGTTTGGTTAGGGGGGGTAATAGTTTTGACTTGATGTTTTGGCGTATCACAAGCTAAAACGTCAAGACTGCATGACTACCATGAAATACTATTATTAAACTTGATATTTAGGTGTATCATAAGCCAAAGATCAAGACTGCATGACAACCATGAATTACTATTTCAGGACTTGATATTCAGGTGTATCATAAGCCTGAGATCAAGACTGCATGACTACTAGGAAGTACTATTTCAAGACTTGATATTTAGGTGTATCATAAGCCAAATATCAAGATCACATGACTACCATGACATACTATTCCAAGACTTGATATTTAGGTGTATCATAAGCCAAAGATCAAGACTAAATGATTACCATGTACTTCTTAAATTATTAAAACACCCTTTACCCAATGCTAAAGCCCAAATATGGTTATATCATCAGGTCACATGATTACCGTATAATGTTGAAAAGTTTACCGTAACATGTAAAGAAAGTTTACTGTAACATGTACATTAGCTAAATATAGATAACTGTAACCATGGAAAATCCCACTGAATGGATAATTGAACCTTTTTAGATATCAACAAGATACTTATTTATCCACTGGATAACTTTGATCCGCCGGTTCGCTCTGAAATGCCGGTTAAATCTCAACCACTGGTTAACTCAACCGCCGGTTAAACAAACCGCCAGTTAAATCTGAACTGCTGGATAACTCAACCGCCGGTTACCATATCTATATAAATAGGGTGCAAACATTAATCCATCATTCTGCCTCTGATGAAGGTCCTTTTCGGACCGAAACCGGTCAGGCTATAAAACATCACCAGGCGCTGTTAATTATGTGTATTGGTATATATACTATATTTTTATTTTTTAATAATCAACTTTTAAATTTAAAATCTGTTAAAAAAGAAACAGAAATACCGAAACAATTACTACGTTGTTCCTGTTGTTAGTCGTGACGTAAAAGTGATGTCATTTTTAATGTAAACAAAGATTCATCAAAAACAACAAATTTACGGGAAACTATTTTGTATTACGGAAACAATATGATGCTCCTTTCAGTATTTTACAAGTTTTGTAACAAAGGGGACTGGAAGAAAGAAAGAGATGTCTGTGCAAATGCGGGGAAATAAAAAAGTTAAAGATTTTGAGTTCATTAAGCCAAATAAAAATATATGTGTGGTTCCAGTAACCCTACCTACCCTACTCTTCTTCTTCTTTTTCTTCCAGGTAAGGAACCAAATTCAAAGTTTTAATGTATGAGGTCCCGCGAAAACTAATGCAATGTCGGACAACACAGAAAGTTTTCTCTAGGCTATTTACAAGATAAAACGTTCTCTCTCTATATATATACAATTAAAACTACCGTATTTATTCTATTTAAAGCCCCCTTCTAATTAACGCCCCCTACCGAAAATCGTGCATTCAGAACTTTTGACTTCTAATAAACGCCCCCATTTTGTAGTTAAAAAAATAAAATTGAAACTTATCCATTACAATATTGTTAAGACATCGACCCGGTCACTCAGAAACATGAAACGAAAAAAATCAATTATGCCCATGTTTTAATCCACTCTGATAATCCAACACAGTGTGAACAAGTTACAAAAATAGATCTGTCAGTTACACAGTACGCTGTTGGAATTATGTTCCATTGATGTGCACGCTTGTTCATTCGTAAATTTAAACAAATTATTTGATGAGGTCACATTTATAGATTATGGAGACAATAAGAAACATGTGTATGTTACTATAGTCTGTTTCAACAAAATTCAGGTAAAGGCCAATGAAGTAAGGTACAAATTCGTTTCTCTAATTGACGCCCCCCTTTCGGAAATTGTCTTCGCCCCCGGGGCGTTTATTAGAATAAATACGGTATGTACAGGATGTTAGTCTACATTTTAGCAGAGCATGCCTTCAGGGCAGCTCTGAATCCATCAACTGTGTCAGCTGATGTTGCTGATGTTGGCAGTTGGTCCAGTCTCTAATGGTCCTTGGAAAAATGATTGTCAGAAGGCGTCTGTTGTGGCCCTTTTTTGGAAGAAGCGGTTTTTACCTCTAGTCCGGCTATCGTTTGGCATCAGATATTGGTGCCTATCTATGTCTATCAGATCATGTTGGATTTTAACAGTGTACGAATCACATCGGTTAACTTGAGTATGCGAGTTTGCACCATGTATCTATCTTTTTTTTTGCGTTGAAGCTCATTTGCCACTTATCTTCCCAATCTTCTAATGATGTGAGATCTTTCTGTAGTAGGTCACTTTCTGCTTGGTTACTGATAGTTCGATAGAGGAGGATACTCTAGATTTGTTAAAATAGTCTCTTAAATAGCCTACCCTAAAGATTTTTTTTCCATTTTTCATTAAGCGCTGTGAAAGTCAGAATGTTGCTCCCATATAGACTCAATGTAAAAATAAAACATAAAATTAAAAAAAATCCCTACCTACATGTACCTACCCTATTATTTTAAAAGATGTAACTGGAACCACACATACTTTTTATTTGGCCTTAGTAGAATGAAAATCTTGGATATATATTATTTTTTTCATTTTCTTTTTTTATTTTTCTACCGTAATAGGGGACTTTGTAACCTTATAAACAAATCTTGAACTATTTGTATGAATGAATTCGGGCCCCTGTTGGTCTGGTGATAATCGACATAAACAACACCATCAAAATATTAGTTCTTACTGTGTAGTAACATAATAACAATTGTTATTATACATTACAATACAATACAATACAATATCTTTATTTTCCAAATTAAAGGGCCCATTAAGAGCATAACATTAATTACAACATGACATAAACATTACAGACTGAGAGTGATTAAAGAAACATAAAATAATAATTCAAATGTATGAGGAAAGGACCAGTGGTCAAGGGGAGATAATTTTGATATCTATTAAAGTATTTAAGTTAACTAATTTTCTGATTTTCTAAGTTGCAGGCCTTTATCGAGGTATGCACATAAAATAGATAAAAATCTGCTATCTTCATTAATCATGATTCATGAAAAAAGATCTTTTCTGTTTAAATTATCTAATATAATCAGTCATATCTCTTCTGAGGTTATTGTAAAGAGGGCATTCTACATTACATATATATAACAAACAATTCTATTGGGTTACACATTATCACGTGACGGAATAATTCAGGTAATTTTTCTTAAATTGCAAGGAAAGACGAATTACCCTTAAAATTTACATAACCCTAATATTCACTGGTGAATAACCTAGTGAGTTTCTAGATTTGTACATGAGTTATCTCCCATGAACATGATGTCACGTACAGACATAAAAAAACCAAAATGGCAGTGTTCACGTTACACTGGAAGCCCATCGAGAGACAAACAAATTAGGCTTTGGACATGTATCTAGTGCCAGAAGCCTATGATATCTCTTATAAATGGTCCTTTTCAGGGCCATCAATATTTTACAAAAAAATTCTTCCTTTGTTCACCCAGCTGTACCTTTGAGAAATTCTAGAACACAAAAGTATTTTCAAACGTCAGCTTTTGTTTTGTTACTAAAGTCGTAAAGATAAGTGTTTAAAAGTGCCCTTCCACTGTTAGTTTGGTACATGTATAATAAAACAATTGTGGTCTCATAGAATCGATGAATATCCAATATTGTTAAGCCTTAAAAGTTATTTCCTTTCGGGCTGCTCCCTCAGTGAAATAACCTTCTTGTGTTGACAATTTTGGATATTAATCTTTTCAACAGGCTATAATTGTATAATGTGACATTGGATTAGGAAATTAATGAGAATGTGCAGAAATTAAAAAGTTGTCTATATTGTTAGAAATTCCACCCATTCAGTAACTCCACCGTTCTAATTACTCCAACTATTTACTTCGATCCTTGTGCCTCTCTTCTGAAAATATTTAGTCTGCTATATTCTTTTACCTTTAAAGAAAACCATTTGTTTATGTCACAGTCTGAAATCAAAGGTAGACAATACAATTTAAAAAAACTATGGAAAGCCAAACATTTTTTTTTATGTTCGCCCGAATCCCCCTTGAAAACAAATAAGCACTGTTAAAATCAATGTTCTGTTCGAAATTGTGACTGTTAAAGTCGAGGTCGTGAGTACAAATAACTCCACCTTGAAAATTCCTGGCTACAGGCCTGCTTCCGAAGTGCTAATTTTTAACCTTTTTCAACTGGACCAAATCACTACGATACTTTAAAATTCATGACCCAAATTATTTGACAGTGTCATTTCATCCCTTGACTTGCTGTTTGAGGCATAAAACTTAAAGAAATACATTTGGAAGGGGTATACAAAAAATTGGCAAGTAACACACTGTTCACACTAGGGACTACATTCGTGGACAACGAAAATCAAGGGATGACAAATTGTACATGTGGTCTCAGACCTTTGGTCCAGCAATGCATGAATCACTTAACTGGATCAAACCAATTTTTACTGGTCATAACTGCATGCCTATAAATTTTGTCATTGCTAAAGCTTCATTGAGTGGAATATAACAAAACAGTAGTCATATGAATGAGGCTTGATTTGATTGTTCATTCTAATCTCCTTCTGAATAAAACCACATAAGGTAAAGGCCCAATATTTGATGAACACTATATATATATATATTATTATGTTTATTTATAGTCAGTGGTGCATGGCTGTTTGAACAAAAAGCAGAGCAAAGAAGAAGATTTAAGGCTGTGCTTTGTACAAAGCCAAAAACATATGCACAGATAAAAGAAGAAAGAAAACGATCAGACCGAGAAGGCACATCCTTTAATCCTGCTGAAATTCCAAACTTGGATGAGGATGAAGAAGAACAGCTGGAGGCACCAGCATTGGATGGTTTCTTCTTGGTATACATTTCACATTTTATTGTCACAATAATATATAATCATAAAAGAATCAAATTAAAATTATTATCAGTGTTTTGGTCACCTGTTCAAGTTTTCTTGTTTAAATCGTTGATTATTATTATTAATTGAATATCATTTTTTTGATTGTGTAATAATGCATGTTCAAAGTATTTTATTGTTTACATATTAATTTTTAGGATACTCCTTGTATTACCATTAAAGTATGATTGGTTAGGAAAATGCATTACAAAACACAACTGATATATATAAAAATAAAGAGACGTGATATGATTGATATTTACCAGAATTCAATTAAAGTGGATGTCTAAGCAATTATAGACAACCCTATGGCCTTCAATAATAAGAAAAACTCCAACATGAAAAATGTCAAGCAATTCAATTGGAAAAAATAACAGCGGAATTAGATAAAGATTCCACAAGAGAGAAACAGCAGAATTATATATAGATATATGTGTACATTGTAAACCTACTTTGATAAACCAATGTGTCAGTACTTGCTATAAATGTTGATATGCTATCCAATAATTCTGTATCTTTTAGATGAGACATTGTTGTGTTGAAGACCCTTCAGATTTATGTTCTGTCAACATAGCTGGAAAAGAATTGTCAGAATTCAAAGAGGAAGATTTTGCACTTTTCGATAATGTTGCATATGTGAATGCTTCTGAAAATTATCTCCCTTTTGGTAATTATTTTTTTAAGAAATTAATCTATTGAATGTGAATTACTTTCGTCATTATATGCCCTTCACAACAATAAACTTTTGGTCATTTGTGTGTATGTCTTAGCACATCCTTTAATATCTCAATGCTGACAAAACTATAATTACAGAAGGTTTTTATTGTAATAGGACTTCAATGTTGAATGTTCCCACAATTGGAACAAAAATAGTTTACACAATTATTGGGCCCATAAGGATAAACTTCTGATTTTGAAAACAATCCGATTTCTTGTGTTAGAATTATTAAACGTTAATCATTTAAAAGCATTTGACAACTAGTTTTCTATCACTTATCTTTATGAAATTTTCAACAAATCTTCAGGTTGATAGAAATAGATGACTGATGTTTATTTTCTATTTTAAGATTATTCAAATATTCAGTTTGTACAATAATACAAATCATAAAAATTTTCTTTTGTGAGATCAATGATTCTGAGTTCCTAATTTTATAAATTGTAATGATAATTTGTCAGTATTTTCACATTCTGTTACTTGTACTTAAAGTTGACTGTATACTTTCAGAGGCGTTTAGAGGTTTTCCAATAATCAGAGAACTAGAGATTCCACTGAATGGCCTCAGGAGTATAAGATTATCTCCAGGGGATTATCCTACCTTAGAGGTAAAAACTTTATTTAGTGTAAACTATAAAGTCGTAGGAATATAAGATTAAAGATTCACAGATATAGACAATAAAAGGCAATATTCAAATAATAATTTAATTAGAGACAAAGATCTGCCATCAACACTCGATTCTAAAAAGAAAATCAAAACAATGATAAAACATTTAAAAAAAGATATGACATATATCACTTATATATATTATATATATAAGCAAATTTACAGATCTAACATTGTTGGGTTGATGTTTAGACAAGTTGTATATACATAATGTACACAGCCATGTATCTATCACCATCACTGCTGGTGATCCCATGGATAAATCTGTTGTGGAGTTGTCACTGGCTCAGACGTACTTATATAGACGAGTTGTATATATATACATACATAAAAATTAGATACCATCTTCATGCCTTATATATCATGTACTGCAGTACGCCGCTAGATTAAAACTGATGTGGAAAGGTACCACACGGCCAGTGAAAGCTCTTTTTTAGAGAGCCCAGGTGGTCGTGTGGTCTAGCGGGACGGCTGCAGTGCAGGCGATTTGGTGTCACGATATCACAGTAGCATGGGTTCGAATCCCGGCGAGGAAAGAACTAAAAATTTGCGAAAGCAAATTTACAGATCTAACATTGTTGGGTTGATGTTTAGACGAGTTGTATATACATTATGTACACAGCCATGTATCACCATCATAGATGGCGATCCGATGGATACATCTGTTGTAGGGTTGTCACTGACTCAGACGTACATACATATATATATATATACAACTTGTCTAAACATCAACCCAACAATGCTAGATCTGTAAATTTGCTTTGGCAAATTTTTTGTTCTTCCCTGGCCGGGATTCGAACCCATGCTACTGAGATATCGTGACACCAAATCGCCTGCACTGTAGCCCTCCCGCTCAGGCGCGTAGCTCCCTATACGCCAACACGCAGTTGCGTGCACATCAATTCGGCATGCAAAAAAAAAAATGACAAAATAAAATTTATAAATTAAATGTTTGAAGGAAACACATATATGTAATCGCTTTTTTAAATGATGTAATGTCATTTAATAACGGCATTTGGTTTCAAAATTAAAGTTTTATTGGAGATGAAAAGACAAACAGTAACTTGCATCTATTACAAGATTTGAATTTGTTATACTCTAGTAGTTTCGGGGCACATTTTACAGAGTACGGTTTCACTGTTTGGACTGCGATGTACCAATTGACATTATATTTATCATTACCCTTCGATATCGTTGAAAGTATACCAGGGCAAAGTGTTCGACAGACTACCAGAGCCAAACCCCCCAGCAAACTCGCTAAAACAGTATTGGAAAGTCTCATTATATTTTGCGTTCATAGACCACATGATAATGGAACTGGAGTCGCGTCTGATATCATCAGGAAATCGCTTCTATGCGCATTATCTGCTTCCTTGTGTTGTCGGTAATGCAACAAACGAACGAATCTCTGCATTGTTTGAGACGTACGAAACTGGCCTGGCATATAATTTGTCAAATGCAATCGGGAGGTCGCTCGATGGCGAACACGAGTGCTACCGCGGAGAGATCGTTCAGTGTACTACATCTGTTGAAAACATATGTATGATTAACCATGAACAACTACAGCTAGGTTATTATCGCTAGCATTACTGCATTAAATTCATCGGGATTTCAGTGTGAATATTGACAAAGTAATAGAGACGTTCCCAAGAGCAGATTTTTGAACAATTTTGAGTAAATTCTGTATCACAAAAATGTGTTGCTTAAATATTCAATTAATTATGCTTTACTCTATTCAGAAGTCAAGATTTCTAAATAGTTTTGCATTCATGAATGGTTTATAAGTCCTATGTACATCACAACATGTAGCTCCTCTTTTAACCGTTCAATGACCGAAAACCGAAAACAAATAAAATGTTTGCATAAAAGTTTCCCAAAATTTTCCCGGTAGTTGCTTGCAGATCGTTTCTTTCTAGCTACGCCCCTGCCGCTAGACCACACGACCACCTGGGATTCAAAAATAAAGCTTTTGGTGGCCGTGTGTCACCTTTCCTCGTCAGTTTTAATCTAGCGTCGTACTACAGTACATGATATATAAGGCATGGAGATGTTATTGTGGCCGTGTATTACCATGACAAGGTTCTGACTTTTATAAGCATGTGAACTCATTTTCTTGTGAGATCTCAACCCTCGTCCTGTCACTCCATATTTTATCTCGAACAAAATGTACCTTGTTGCATTAAGGAAAGAAATGTATATTTATAAACATTGACAGTGTAGTAGGTATTGAAGACTACATGTTCTGATTTGATTTTGCTTTTTTTTGTTACAGATTGTAGATATCTCTTATAACAACCTTTCCCATGAAGATATACTGTCACTGGGTACATTACCTAACCTTAAAGTCTTACATCTGACGGGTAATAATTTCCGATCCTTACCACCAGATATGGCATTACCCTTCCAGGACAGTACAAGGTATATAAATGTAAAACTGTGGGTTTTTTAACACCTTTGTTATAAAATGTAACCAAAAATTCTAGATATTATTAGTTACAGTGTGCCAGTGACCTTATACAATATATATGGGGTCAGTTAATTCCATATGGGGTGAGAGCGAAGTAGATTTCAGTTATACAATGAGACGACTCTTCAGTTCTTGATATTGAGGTGCATTTTGACAAAACACAGAAATTATATTTTTGACAGAAAAGCTGCATTTCAGTCAAAAAATAAAATGGAAGATGTGATTCTATTTTTTCCGACAATAAATGGAAATATATTAGACAGTATTTTGACTTCCGACTACTGCAAACTTTTTATCTTTAAACTACATGAGAGTGTAAAAGGTGTATACACTCTCATACCCATGTAGTTATTTGGAAGTTAATGAGAAATTGTTTTTGAGGCAAGATATATTAATGTATCAAGACTTGAAGGAGATTCCAAGTAAACAGATTTATTATTTGTCACAATTTTCTAATTTCATAGTAAAAGAAAGATTCCACGTTTCCGTAACTTAGAGATACTGATGCTGGATGATAACAAACTGTGTTATGTTGCCTTATTTGCTGCTCTAGCTGGTCTAAGAAGGTAAGTTGCTTCATTATCTAGGAAATTGAGGGCTTTTCAGTTCACTGTATTGTACTCTTTTTTTTTTTAAGAGCATTTTTAACACCAAACTTAATTCATGTATTCAAGTTATAGATTTTAAATGTCTATAGGGCGAAAGGTTGGAACTGAGTAATATCTGAGAGTGATGTTTGCTGTTGATCTGAAAATTGAAATTGCTTAATATTAATTGATGTGTTTTCAGTAAGTCAGCTTTTAACTAAATCCTTTCCTTGGAGTTTGGTATTTTTGTTATTATACTTTTTTATTGTATACTTTGGAAATGTAACAACAACAATTTATATATTATTTTGTACTTTTAGACTTAGACATCTTAATTTAGAGAAAAATGAAATATTTTATGTTCCACAACTGAAATCAGTAGAGGGAAGTATGGTTGTGAGTGAAGATGATTCAGGTGAAAAGCGAAAAAAATCCGGCAAGAAAACATCAAGAACACCGAGATCTAGTCGACACAATCGTAGAAAGTCGGACCACACATCAGAAACTTTACCTACTGTTCTATCAGAACCTGGCGTTCCAGTGAATACAGAGGCTTCAATTCCTGTTCCGGCTAATTCAGAGGTTGTCTCAAATTCCAATGACAACCCAGATACAGAGGTTAAGGCTGACATTGATGTGAAAGAAGTTAAAAAAGGTAATTCTAAGAGTATGTGAAATACTGTTTGATGTTCACTTTACCTTTACTATTCTTTTATATTTTAGTTTCTGTATAAAATCACATAAACTATTTAGATTGGGGGTTCAGACTTTCTGATTTTCTATCCACAAATTATGTAATAAAATGATATGAAGTTAATACATAATTCATTTTTTTCAGTAGAATCCAAAAAGTCTTAGATATATAGTTTAAAAGTATAAAAGTGTCAAAATAATTTAAACTTCTTAACAACCAAACTCTGCAAAAACAGAATTGTTCATGTTTTTCTTACAAACATCAATGGAAATGATCCCAGCAATAACATATAATTGTTTAAACAAAATCTTGTGGTCTAAATTTTGAGAAATAGCAATTTATAGTGAAAATATAAAAAAAAAGATGTGGAATGATTGCCAATGAGACAACTATCCACAAAAGACCAAAATGACACAGACATTAACAACTATAGGTCACTGTACGGCCTTCAACAATGAGCAAAGCCCATACCGCATAGTCAGCTATAATAGGCCCCGATAAGACAATGTAAAACAATTCAAACGAGAAAACTAACGGCCTTATTTATTTTAAAAATTGAACGAAAAAACAAATATGTAAGACATAAACAAACGACAACCACTGAATTACAGGCTCCTGACTTGGGACAGGCACATACATAAATAATGTGGCGGGGTTAAACATATTAGCGGGATCCCAACCCTCCCCCATAACCTGGGACAGTGGTATAACAGTACAACATAAGAACGAACTATAAAAATCAGTTGAAAAAGGCTTAACTCATCAAATGGACAAAAATACAAGTCGACGTGGCCGGGTAAAACTGTTTTTTAGCTGCATATTAAATGTGTTCTAATGATATTTAGACACTTTTAAACTATGGCATGAATGAATATTGGTAGTAATTTTATTTTAACATTTTTTCCAGAAGAGCCAGCAATAGATTTAAATGAAGAGTTTGAAGACTTCTCTAAAACCTTGGCAGACTTGGATATAGATACAGACTTGCCAACAGAACTTGAGACTGAATTTTCAGCTGATGGATCCAAAAATCCTATTGTGGACAAGTTTGGGCAGGACCCTAAAGGACCACCATTACCTCCCTTCCCAGAACTTAGATATCTTAATTTGTCTTATAATTTGGTAATCTATTATCTATTTAGAATTATACACACATACAATAAAGTAGTATAAAGTTGTAGTTTTAAGAAGTCAAGAAAAGATATGCATGTGTCATTTGGTTTCTTTTTTTCTTTTTAAGGCAATACTAAAAGGATTTAATTGCAACGCATGCAGGATTTTATCTCTGGCTCTCTTCAGCGTTAGAATCTTCATATTTTTCCATGTAGCAAGTTGATAATTACCTTAAGTCAAGGTATTAGAAGATATATTGTCTGTTAATGTTTTAGATTGCAGAGGAAGAGGCATTATTATCTATAGCAGCTTGGCCGATGTTGTCAGAACTGCTGATAGCAAATAATCCTCTGACAACAGAGAAAAGTGGTGACCCTCCTTTACTCAAACGATTCTTACAAGATAGACTGGGGATACAACTTGTCAGGAAAAAGGAGACAGAAACAGGAAAGCCAACTATTGAAGTCCCTGCCAGAAAGTCAAGAAAAGTAGGAAATTAGATAAAACAGAACCTATAGTTAAAAAAGCACCTGTTTAGTGGTCAGGGGAATAATTTTATTGGGATTTTATACATAACATTACTGTTGTTCATATTCTGATCCAATTCTATATGTTCACTTTGAGCACACACACTTCTGAATAATCCTCTTTGAAATTCCATTTTTCACAAGTTTATAATAACTCTCAAGATAATAAATATAGCACAAACTTTTGTCTGCAGACCTTCCAAATTTCATAGAGAATAATAAAGAAATTTTACTGTTGATATCTTGTTTGTAACTTGATTGAGTTGGCTGCCTTCAGTTACATATCAAAAATAATGAGAAATAGAATGGAAAATATCTGGTTTTCTAATTTTGAAAAGCCTGGTTTATATTTGGACATTCTTATAAACTTATGTTGAGAAAGAAAAAGAGAGATAAGTTTTTAGGTCCCAAAACATTTTATACAAGGAAGTTATTTAAGGTCAAAGGAGTACTGGAAAAACCTCTCATCATTTGAAAATCTTGTATGCATGGTTTCACTAAAGAAATTTCTTATTCTTAACAAAAAGTTATAAGCTTGCATTATGTTGTACAATTAGATCTTTAGAAAATAGGCATAATCAGTTTTTAATTGACTTTTTGAGATTTTACTCATGTCTATGCAAACTGGTGTACTAATTCAAATTTTTTTTTAAAATAATTTAGTTTAATGTTGTAATTTACAGGTTTCAAGTAGAGTTCCAAAGATTCCTAGGGTATCAGTAGAAGAGAGGCTCATGCTTGAAGCTCCACCTAGACCACCATCAGTTCCTAAACCATCACATATGAAAGCCCTTCCACCAATACCGCCAGCTAATAATAAAAATGGTCACCATTCAGGAGAAAATAATATACCATCTAGTCCTGTCTATCAGCGTGCATTTTCAGAACAATCTGAGGAAGTTCCTAGTTCACCTGTGTATAAAAGACAATTTTCTGAGGAATCTGGAGGAGTTCCTGATTCTGCTGCATATAGACGAGTTCACTCACAAACACCTGAATCAATACCAGGAGAAAGTGATTACAAGAGAAGAGTATCTGAAGAATCAGGAGGAATTCCTGAATCTTCTAATTACAGGAGAGCTCATTCTGTAACCCCTCAAAATATTCCTGGAGAATCCGATTACAAAAGACAATTTTCACCTCAAGAGCAAACATCTGATAATAAACGACCACACTCAGCAGGAGCAATGCCACAACAGAAGGAACCTGATGATAAACCAGAATCAAAGTCAGCATGGTCAGAAGCACAGCCTGATCAAGCTTTCTTTATGACTCAGGTAAAGCCCAGTTACTTTTGAAAGTTTTCTCTTCATATTATAAATTTTATGTTGACTTCTTAGTGCAAGATCTAGAAATCCATGAATTTATTTTCATTACAATTTAGAAAGAAAAAAATATTTAGATTTTAGTTGCAATTATAAACTTAATCAGGGTCACAAAATATTGTTAATAAATAAATTTTATAATATTGAATGTAGGGTATAATGTTTTTGAACAGTCTGTCTGTCAGTCCTGTTCTTGTAATCTCAACTCCTCTGAAACCACACAACGGAATTTCATGAATCTTTGTAGATGATAATGAAATGATAGGGCAGGAAATTATGGTACAATTCTTTTTTTAGGAGTTATGCCCCTTTGAATTTATACTTAGAATAACAGTCATCGCAACTCCTCTGAAACCAAAGAACAGAATATCATGAAACTTTGTAGATAATAAGGACCTTCTATGTACATGTGCATGTCCACACAAAAAAGTTATCAGTTGACTATTGTATGAGTTTTTAGTCTTTAAACTTAGAAATCTGTTTAGATTTGTTTTTGTATTGGGAGGAGGGGGTATGTAAGGGTGTTCTCAAAGGATTCTTGAATTTAATTAATGCTAAAATATAAGTAGTTGCTAATGATTAGATGGTACATTTGTTATAGAATTAATTGAATTGATTGAAGGCAGTTATGTAACATAAGAAACAAATTTTATAAAATTATATGTTTAAATGCATTTGATTGTAGGTTGATGACACGGAGGAAGCAAAGACTACAAAATCAATACCAAAAAAAGAAAAAAACAAACAAGGCAAATCCAAACCAAAACTGGATGATAAATATAAAGGCTATGAAATTCTTCTTGATTTCGAAGAGGATCCTCATTTTATGGATCCAAAAGGTAACAAGTTTCTATCACAATGCTGAGAAAAATCATTATATTGAATATTCTACAAAATAAAAACAACACAATCAACATTTTTTCTTCATATCACGTAAGATCAATAAGCTTAGATAAAAGTCTTACATTGTGTAAGCATTTACTTTCTCCTGAAATTAGGGAATAATTGATTTTTTAATTTCAAATTCTGAGCACTAAAAATGAACAACAATTAAAAATCTGCATCAACCAGCTGATACCATTTTAGATTTAAATACTTGGACCTAAAGTGGTATTATTCCAACATGATTTCCTTATTTACAATACTTGAATGTGATTGGTCTATTACAATTTATGTCCTTAAAATACCCTTGGAAAGACAATGTTATCATTGTTAATGATGTGTAAAGTGGGCCATTGATCATACAAACACTACATATTAGTCCGACTGACATTGTTTCAGTTTGTAAGTGTATCAGCCCAGTTTACACATCAAAAGTGTCAAGATAAAATGTTTTGAATCCTGTAGTATTTGCTTTTTATACGCCCGTCAAAATTTTGACAGGACGTATTATGGTATACAAATATCCGGTGTTTGTGCGTCCGTCCGTCTGTCTGTCTGTCCGTCTGTCCGGTGTAAACATGTCACACTGTAACTTGAGAACGACTTATCCAAATTTCATGAAACTTAATATAGTTGTTTCTTATGATGGTCAAATGATCTGTATACTTTTTGGTGAAAATAAGATTAAGCTTTTTGAGTTACGGCACTTTATAACTAAAACAGGGGTGTGTTTTTTTCACATGTCACACTGTATCTCAAAAACGATTCTTGATTATGACCTAAAACTTTAAACACTTCTTAGTTATATTAATCTCAATATCTGTATACTTTTTGGTGATGATTCAAAATTTCATTTTTGAGTTGTTGAGTATTTTGTAAAAAAGGGGGAGTTTTTTTTTACATGTCGCGCCATATCTCAAAAACTATTTATGATTATTGCTTAAAACTTTACACATGTCTTTGTTATATTAATCTCAATATCTGTATACTTTTTGGTGATGATTCAAAGTTTCATTTTTGAGTTATTAGTATTTTGTAAAAAAGGGGGAGGGTTTATTTTACATGTTGTGCCGTATCTCAAAAACGATTTATGATTATTGCTTAAAACTTTACACACTTCTTTGATATATTAATCTAAAGATCTGTATACTTTTTGGTTTTGATTCAAAATTTTATTTTGGTAAAATTTAGTTTTTGTAAAAAAAAACAGGGTGGGGGGTTTCACATGTCCCGCCGTGTCTATAAAACAATATATGGTTATTGCTTTAAACTTTCTCATAAACTATTTATGATTATTGCATAAGACTTCCACATAAGACGTCGGGCGTATCATGCGCTCATGGCGCAGCTGTTTATTTGAAATGTGAATATTGTCATTATTTTACAAGTAGACATGTCATTTTGTCTTACAAATTATAGTTGGTATTCTTGTTTTTTCATAATTGCATATATATCTTGTAACCAGTTGTAATGTTGTATAAATTATAATTTGTACAGATGTTTTGTATAAGTTATCAGTGTTTTGTGAACAGCTTAAGACAAATGGATGATGCAAGCACACAGTCTTTTGTTTTGCATATTTCTGTCAAATTTTCACAACTACAAGATACAGTCTAATACTGAGCATTGATGCACACACATTATAAGATTTTATGGATAAAATTTTGGTATACGGTGAAAAATAAACATTAAATTTAAACCATTCAGGTATTCTCATTTCCAGCTTGAGGACAAAGAGAATAGCACTAAATGTTAGGTTGATATATGTGTATTTGAATTTAAGACATTAAACTGGTACATTTTAGAAGATAAACTTATATCACCTGGTGCAAGGAGGTATGTTCAAAAAAACTTATAATTTTTACAAAAACCCGGTACAAAATTTAATTTGTTCAAACTTACATCTTGTGCAAAATATATATGTGTTTTATTTCCATGATCTTGTTTGGTAAAAATATTATATTAACAAGAGGCTGTCACAACGACAGCAAACCGGATTTATTTACATTTATTTGTGTCCTGGCAATATCACAAGAACCATTACTGATGAATGGTGAAAGTGAAAATCATCAGTATCAAATTTGACCTCCATATTGTCATCAGTATCAACATTTTGAAATAATAATATTTGAAAAGCTTAGATTGAATGGTTCATGAGTAAATGCAACAACGTGAATGGAAACGCCATTTTACGATCTTTCAAGAACCATAACTCCTGAACAGTAAAAGTCAAAATCGTCATTATGGAACTTGACCTCTATTTTGTCATCAGTAACAACATATTAAAATTTCAAAAGCTTTGGATGAATGGTTCATGAGAAAATGCACGGACACGACGGGAAACACCATTTTTCAATCTTTCAAGAGCCATAACTCATGAACGGTAAAAGTCAAAATCGTCATTATTGAACTTGACCTCCATTTTGTCATCAGTAACAGCATATTAAAATTTCAGAAGCTTTGGTAGAACAATTCATGCATAAATGCACGGACACGACTGGAAACTCCATTTTTCAATCTTTCAAGAACCATAACTCCTGAACGGTAAAGGTCAAAATCGTCATTATTGAACTTGACCTCCATTCTGTCCTCAGTAACAACATATTAAAATTTGGGAAGCTTTGGTAAAACAGTTCATGAGTAAATGCACGGACACGACTGAAAACTCCATTTTTCAATCTTTCAAGAACCATAACTCCTGAACGGTAAAAGTCAAAATCGCCATTATTGAACTTGACCTCCGTATAGTTGTCAATAATAACATATTAAAATTTTAAATGCTTTGGTTGAACGGTTCATGAGTTAATGCACGGACAACATTTGATTGCCGCCTTTCAAGAACCATAACTCCTGAACGGTAAAAGTCAAAATCGCCATTATTAAACTTGACCTTCGTATAGTTGTCAGTAATAACATATTAAAATTTTAAAAGCTTTGGTTGAACGGTTCATGAGTTAATGCACAGACAACATTTGATTGCCGCCCGCCCGCCCGCCCGGCCGCCCGACCGCCCGGCCGCCCGACCGCCCGGCCGCCCGACCGCCCGGCCGCCCGCCGTACATCCCCAAATCAATAACCGACATTTTTGTCACAAAAATCCGGTTAAAAATCATCTTATGTGAGTAAGATTTGCTATAAGTGGACTATTCATAAAGACCAATACGGTGAACAATTGCATGTCACCATAAAGTCATCAAGGTTGTTTTTCTTTATTTCATCAGATATGCAAGGCAATGTTAAGGCTTTAAAGTTTGCACTAGGACATGAACTTGTATATAGGGATGCAGCAGCCAGATTGGATCGCATAGAAAAATCAGTTGAACCGTATAAAAAGGTAAGAAAATATTATTTGAAATTCTTAATTTTTAGCCATCACTTGGGTAGTGAATTATGTTGTTGCTTGACTGTTGTTGCTGTGTATGTACGTTTTCAGTTAAAAGATTTTATATGCTTTTTTTTATATGGTACAATACATTTGTTGTGTCAAATGTAGTCATTTTGTATTAGCACTAAGTATCAATTTTATTTTTTCTGTAAACCAATAAAAAAAAAATGAAAATGAAACCGTTAGATATTCAGATTATTTTTAATATATACAATGAAAACTATTAAAACTGAACACTGACTAAATAAGAAACTGGTATACATCAGGACATATTTGAATATATATTTGGATATTTTTGAATCATTGGAAATTGATGCCAGTCTACTCAGAAGATATAAAACTTTTTTTTTTTAATCAAGACTAAAACCACCTAGATGAACTTTGGTAAGGAAGATACAGGATATAAATGGCCATCATATATGACTTCGATTGTGAGAAATCATATAAAGTGTGCCTTACTTAAACTGTAATGATGATGAATTTAATTATTTTATAGTGGGAGATGCCACCAAAGGTACAGAGGAAGACTAGGGGAGAGAGAGTGGATTCTGTGCTTACCAAGCTTAAACACCGTGAAACTGTAGATGAAGCCAACCTTAGCAATGTATTGAAGGATACTCGTTCTAAGAGAAAACAGTTCCCCGAGGCACAGACTCTACTGGCTGAGGTTTGTAGCAGTTTTATACCCAACTCCTATTTATAATATAATCTCTCAAAAGAAATAACAACACAAATTGCGTTTCTGTCTACTTTTTCTATTCATATAATACCAGTTATATTATTGTTCTTTTTTTCTCTTGAGACATGAAATGAAATATGCAGCAGTTCTCGAAAATAGTATGTCAAATGTGGCAACTTGAGAATCTTCTAGCCCTGTGTCTCTAGTTAAGGTAACAGTTTGTAGATTAACAGGTTTTAAGGTGTTTTTTGGAGGATTACTTCAGAAATTTATATTTTTGAAGGCTGAGTTCCTATTGTTCTAGTTATTGTACCCATTGAAACCCTTTTTCACAAGAATTTAGTTGCTTGACAAGGTGACTTGTATACAGTCACACTTTTTATTTGTTAAAGTTTCTGAACAGAGCAACATAAGATCTATGGATATATTATAAATCATCACTTTTTTTTCAATTTTCCACTGTATATATGTGTCTGGTAAAAGCAATGTTTGAATTGTTTGTAACAAATCAAATAGAATTCTTTTTTCCAGATTCTACAATTTCTATTTGTCATCGTCTTGGTTTTTTTTACAACATTTAGGCCATATAAATAACAGTATAAATGTCTTAATTACTGAAAGAAGTTAAATGTCTTTATACTTTTAGATTCAGAAAAGATACAACACAGTGAGGGTTAATTCAATGAAGGAAGCCAGAGAGGTCAAAAAGGTCATGACAGGAACAGCTCATGATTTATCTAAGAAAGCAGAGATATTAAAAGCAACATAGAACTTTTAAGTTGATATTGTTTAACTCTTGTAAGTGAGAAAGGACATCAGTATCATTGTAAAAATAGATAAAGACATTAGCTTTACACGATACAAGACTATAGCTTGCATAAGATTTCAATGGAAAGAAGTATATTTTGAAATATTAAGCCTTCTCCTTCTTTCAACTTTCCTGTGTCAACATTTGATGTCCCTTATTCAACTATCATATGATATTGTCAGTGTTTAATTCTAGAAACAGATTAGCTGCATTGCTTTTATTGTGGTCTAGAAATAAATGATTTTCAAGGATTCTTAGTTAAAAGAAATCATGTCAAGGAGTGTCATGTCAAGGAGTGCAAATGCTTTCCTGTAGTCTTATTTCAATAAAAAAAAATATGATACCACTAGAGTCAAACAGTTGATATTTAAAAAAAAGAATTTATCAGCTGAAATGTTGTGTTTGCTCCTATAATTTAATAAATACTTACAGTTTAGATTCATTTAATTCTTGGATGTTAAAATTCCAAGAAAATTCAGTAATACTACAGAACATAAAGCTTTTGTGGGGCACTGATCTTAAACATGCTTTGTATAAAAAGGAAAACCAATAAGTAGTAAGAGATATGCTCAAAAATGAATTGCTTTATTCATATTTAAATTTAATATTACAATTTCTACTTTTTCACCCAGAAGAGATATATTGAACGTTTACTCTGCATATTGCCAGATTATAATGTTCATATTTTGCATAAGATAAAAATTGTGACATTTTGTATTGTTGTGCATGTACAATTTTGTAAAAACCAGGCTGTGATAAATGATACAATTTAAAGTGTATTCTGTATGTATGTAAAGTTGTTCAAGTTCCACAGATGTGAGTGCTTTTTATTGTTAAATAAATGTATACAAACCTATAGCAGTTTTTTCATGAGAATTATTTAAAGCAGAACAACTGAAGGAGTCAGATTTTATAATAACTCTTTTTCCAGTACGTTTGTTTTCATCCCCTTGCTACATCTGATCCTTCCCAATAACAAAAACATGCAACAGTTAGATTGCTTACATTTCAATATTGGTTGGACACAAGAAAACAAATATAAACTTTGTTTAAATGTAAAAAAAGTTTCCCAATTTTATTAGTGACTTTTCCTTTTCTTAGTCTTAGATTCATGTCAAGAATTTCAACTTTCTTTGCTATCAAAGAAGTTTCTAAATCAAGTCTACATACTCACTTGATTTGTATCATTGTGAACAGATATGGTAAAAATCCCACGGTTTGTGACCACCAAGTGTTAGAAGTCCTATTTCCACGCCTGGTAAACCATCTAATCTCAACCAAATGGTTGAGACGGAAAAAAGTATTCTGGCACTTCCTGTTGAGCTTTTCTGGTTCAAAATATTGAAAATAAACACAGGATAGGTCGAATTTTCGTCGATTTACTGAAAATCTACGACTTTTTTGTAAAATCGGAGAATGTCATGCCATAGTTGAATCATAATTGTAACTAAATATGTCTCTTCTTGGTTTAAAATATTTTAAATTGAAGTCACAATCACTTTTCTCCTACGGATTATAATGTTTACATTCTTTAAATCCGATAGAACTGCTATGATATTAATGACTTAGCAAGAAAATATGTCAATTATTTGTGTGGTTTTTTTTTTTTTAGGCTTTACGATAACCACGTCTGTAAATTGCCCAAATATTTTGTTGTCAAGCCTACTCTGAGCAGAAAAAAAAAAAAAAAATATAAATGGTTGAGATATAAAGGTATTGGTTGAGTCTTTCTGTCACAATGTTGAGACTTTCTGGTTACGTTGTACTATTCGAATTTACCTTTTTTTTTTACGGTTAACCAGATTCATGTTTTCATGATTTGGATGAATTCGATTCGATTCCTAACAGACATTAAAATCTATTTAATGCCGAAAATGCGTACATTTTATATAAAGAAATAAAATAGTTAAAGACTAAACAATTGAACAGGACCCCTTTTCTAGGTTTATTTTTTCGTACTGTTAACACATTATTTCAGGTAAAAGGTGGTGATAATTAAATATGAGTAAAAGATGTCATGTTTGTCATTGTAATACTTCTCACAAAAAAAATATGATTCGATTTTAAAATTGCTTTGTAAGTATTATAAGTGACGTCCATCTTAGTGTAACCACAGGTGTTGTATTGTATTGAAATAATTAAAACTTAGATGTTTGTTCACAACTGCATTCGGGGCAAATCCTAGTCCGTGATCGCACTACGATCTCTAAAAAAAATAGAATGAAATTCAAAACAGTGTAGCTGTGGCCATTGATTGACACATTAAAATCATCCATTGACTGGGACAATTTAGGTGAACGTTTGTATGTAACGACCAATGCTCACTATGTACTTTTCAAAGACACTTAAACTATGGGGTTACCAAAGGTTCTCAACACCTAAATAAAGTAATTCGAAAAATTAATCAGGAATAACAAGATATTTTGATTTATATCAATTATATAAATCAAAACACAAAGGTTATTCCTGATTAATTTTTTGAATTATTTTATAATTAAAGGTGTTAAGAAACCTTTGGTGACCCCACAGTTTAAATGTCTATCGTAGGTACGTCGTGAACAGTGGTCGTTACAGACAAACGTTCACGTAAATTGTCCCAGTCAATGGATGATTTTAATGTGTCAATCAATGGCCACAGCTACACTGTTTTGAATTTCATTCTAATGCTATTAGCGATCGTAGTGCAGTATGGTAATGTTACGGTCTTGATGAGGTCTTGGTATTCGTGTTGAGAGTAGCCAACTTTAATTTAAACATGTTCAAAACAGTCGTGATGCGTTCATGGCGAAATCAGGTCGCAGTTCTGTGCTAGTCATAGATTTTTTTAGCCGTGGAACTGTCAGGATCAGTTCCAGGTTGAACTGTGTAAATCAGTTCTAGGTAGAATTTACCAATGACCAAATCAGTTCTTGGTTAGAACTGTTCTAAGCTAGAACTGTGTTAAAAGTGTCAGGAGATAGTTTCACATGTGTCCGCTAGAACAGTTCTCCTTCAGATTATGACAGTTAGAGGTAATCTCCATTGTATGTACATCTCCTTTGCAATTATCTATTTTAAATAAGAATAACTTTGATGAAATGAATGAATTTAATGATTATCCATTTCTGAATATTAATTCAGTTTTCTTTTTAAATATTTTAAAACTGGATTCGACGTAGCTAAATTGTGGGAGATAATTAGTTTGAACTCTGGCCTGGTCAACTTAAATTCTAAAAAAAAAAATTGTGTGTGTCTATGCTAAGCATGCGATATCTGCTAAAAACTGTGGTCACACCTTACCAGATAGCTTGAACGAACGCCGAAAGGATAAACAAAAGTTTTACATTTACAAATGGAAACTAACGGCCTTATTAATAATTTTAAAAACGAACGAAAAACATATATGTTACACATAAAAAAATAAATAAATTCTAGCCCTGGAGATGTCAATTACAACATTATTGACGTTAAAGATTCTGTGCAAAACTGCATGTCAAACGCTATCTCCAGCGTTAGAACTTTTAATTGGGATCCCTCTAACATGTTTAACCCCGCCACATTATTTATGTATGTGCCTGTCCCAAATCAGGAGCCTGTAATTCAGTGGTTGTCGTTTGTTTATGTGTTAGGGAGCTACCATTTGATTTATATATGGGGGGGGGGGGGGGGATGAAAAATTTTGTTCTGCATTTTTTTTTAGTTGTAATCTCTGTCCTGCCTTTTTATTTTTCACTCTATTCGGTCCTGCCTTTTTTTTTTATTAGTTTATCCTGACTTTTTTTACCTAAATTGTCATCCTGCCTTTTTTTTTGCAAAGTGTCTCATCCTGCCTTTTTTTTTACTCAAACTCCTGTCCTGCCTATTTTTTTTCTAATTTCATCCTAGCCCCCCCCCCCCCCCCCCCCTAAAAATCAAATGGTAGCTCCCTTACATATTGAATCATATTTGTTTTTTATTATTATTTTTTTAAAATAAGGCCTTTAGTTTTCTGTTTAAATTGTTTTACATTGTCATATCGAGGCCTTGTATAGCTGACTATGCGGTATGGGCTTTGCTCATTGTTGAAGGCCGTACGGTGACCTATGGTTGTTAATGTCTGTGTCATGTTGGTCTCTTATGGACAGTTGTCCCATTGGCAGTCATACAACATCTTCCTTTTTATAGTTGAAGATTTCATTCACCAGAAGATCTCAACATTGTTCCAGAATATCTCAACCGATACCAGAAAATCTCAACATGACATACTTTATAACATATTTTGCATAATGAAATTATATTAGTAAAGAAAAAGAACAAACTATAATTTTATGTTTATAATGTTTTAGAAAAATACTAATTTACTGATATGTATGCTAGTTTATCAATGATATCACTGTCATTTTGTCAATAGCTGACTGCACTGGCCACATTTACCTGCTAGAGAAAAGTCATTACGGTGTCATTTTAAATCCTATTCATTTGTGTTATACACGAGACAAACTGTAATTCAAATATCTCTGGCATGACATTCTCCGATTTTACAAAAAAACGCATTGATTTTCAGTAAATTGACGAAAAGTCGACCTACCCTGTGTTTATTTTGAATATTTTGAACCAGAAAAGCTCAACAGGAAGTGCCAGAATACTTTTTTCCGTCTCAACATTTGGTTGAGATTAGATGGTTTACCAGGCGTGATTTCCATAAAAAAATATTCTGATTCACCAAATGAATTTGAGTTATCACTGTTTATTCTAAAGAAAAATATGAAAAATTATCCATGCCAGAAAACTCGGAGGCTTCTAATTTGTATGCAAGACATGTTTTGTCATCAAGATTCATCAGTTAAATGTAATTAGCTGTAGATGTATAATAGTGGACAATAGGCGATTTAAACTGTAACTGAGTGAACTATCAAGTGATACCCAGGTGTTTGTATATTTTGCCTTCTGCAGACATTCACATCAACAGGTCGAGAACTCTAGATTTTCTGACGTCAGTATATATTTGCATAGTAATTTCCAAAACACAAGGCCAATATGGCCTTGAAAAACTGACCAATCGACTCAATGAACTTCAATGCATTGTGGGCTACTACGAGTAAACTACTACTTAAAACACGTGGAATTAGTGGGAAAACAGTCAATTAATATATCGTCTGGGACTCTCATTACCAAAGTTATTATTCTGCAAATATGTTTAATGTAAAATATATAACGTAATCTTCAATTTGCATGCTCAGTTAAAAAAAATATTGTTTATTGGCTTCACGATTCGACTTTCTTTTTCGCCTTGCAAAAGTAGTTGAACCGGTTTTGTGCATTGTTATGAATTAAACCTGCATTAATTTCACGACATGACACAGTGAAATATCCAATGAAGTGACCACTGTCCAGTAAGAAAATCATTTGAGCTCTTTCAAACCTGTATAATGTCATTGCAAAATCATTTCTGCCTAGAAAAACACGAAACTTTCATTGAAACACTTCTTTCTGTACTGAATGTGTATTTTTTTTATCAGGACCTGAACTAATAGTAAGAACATCATAATATTCAGTATGCTAAAAAGAAGTGTTATGAAAGCGGCAGGGGAGGGTCCAGCCATTTTAAAAAGGGGGGTCCTAACCCTGGACAAAAGGGGAGGGGGTCCAACTACATTTCCTCATCCAAATGCACTGATTGTCCAAAAAAAAAGGAGGTCCATCCCCCGGAACCCCCGCCCCCTGGATCCGCCACTGAGCGGGTACGGTATAATAGCTCAATACATTTTTTTATAGTTTCATCCATCGATACACCGTTTGTTGCTAATTTTATCACAAAATATACCTCAGAGGTCTTTTATCGTTCGGCTGCTGTCCTGTTGACATGTAAAATATCTCCAATATTAAAAGTCTCTGGATCATAGTGGGTGCCATATTACCTATTATTTTTTTTTCTAAAACGTGCTTTGTATATAGAAATAGGAAGATGAGGTATGAGTGCCAAATGAGACATCTTTCCAACAAAGACATAATTTAATAAAGTAAGCAGTCATAGGTCCAATGCTGAAAAGTAAGCTATTAATGACCCAAAAATTACTTGTGTAAAACAATCCAAATTATAAAAAAAAACAAAAAAAACGGCCCAATTAAATATATAAAAGGACAAGAAATCTATCCCATCAAAAATTATATTGTATAGGAGCCTGTATTTCAGTGGTCGTCGTTTGTTTATGTGTTACATATTTGTTTTTCGTTCATTTTTTTTTTATATAGTTAAGGCCGTTAGTTTTCTCGTTTGAATTGTTTTACATTGTCATATCGGGGACTTTTATAGCTGACTATGCGGTATAGGCTTTGCTAATTGTTGGAGGCCGTACGGTGATCTATAAATGTTAATTTCTGTGTCATTTTGGTCTCTTGTGGACAGCTGTCTCATTGGCAACCATACCACATCTTCTTTTTTTATTATAGATCCAACGCTGCAATTTTCAAAAAACATATCAAATGTTCCACCTTGTCGCACATACATATGGATAAAATCATTACAGCTTATTTCCTAATGCATGTGGAGCAAAACCTTGGTTAGTTTGCTTGCTTTGTTTGTATATTGTACAAAATATAAAATATACAAGTTAAACTATGCCTATATATATGTATTGTTAAAAGATGTCAATCTTATTTTCAAAGCTTGTATAAACAACTATACAAACAAAGCAAGCAAGCCAACCAAAGTTTTACTTTGCAGGTTTAAGAAATCAGCTGTAGTGATTTTATTCAGTTTGGCAAATGTCCGAGCCCGTTAAAAACGAACAAACTGAAACTACAGTTGCTGACTTCACTACCTTCAAAAAAAAAAGGGAACAGTTTGGAAGTCCCATATACTGAAATGTGACCAACAAAAATACTTATAGATTTTGTTAACACTGCCATGTATGTAAATATTTCTTCGCCTTTTTTACGAACACAAAATTCAAGGACAGCAGTAAGTTTGTCTCATGGGTAATTGTGTTTTTTCGCTGTTGTTTCGTTGCTTCTGGTGGACAAATACATGAAATCTCTGTGCCATCGTCAAACATGTAAATGGCTATATATCGGGTAATTCAAACCCTTTTTTCTTCGCATAGAAACAACTCTTCGTTAATCTGAGCATAGAAGTAATACTTTATATAACGAACTATAAATGAGGATACACAAAATGAAAAACTAAGCGAAATTGTGAATCCCGCATTGCACGAAAAAATGTGTTGTATTTCAGTAGATAACACGTGTTCTTGGTTGATTGTAAACACGTAGTACTTAGTCCATCATGCATTGTGACTCATTTAGTGGATTGGTCAAAAACCTAGGTAAAAATAAATTGCGTCACATGTAAATAAACAATTACTTGTGCGAGAACATCAGTATGCTAATTTATGCATTTCCATATAAGGTAGTGGTCCCGACCTGATCAAGGCCAGGTAAGATTTTCAACATTCTGAATAATAAAATGCATATGACTTTCATATATCTACATGTAGATCAAGCCATGCCTTTAAACTTTTCTACATGCACTTGTTTGTCTGTACTCATGATAGATTTTGTGATATATACATTGAACATATTTGTAAACGGAATGTGCATCTTGTGCAGAAAATTTGTTCCTTAATTGTTGATATTATGTATAGCTGCCAAGTATATGAAACAAACTTCATGAGTTTTCTATGTATTTTTTTTTAATATATTGAGCGATTTATTTTCTGATGTAATGGGTTTTGTATTGGATTGCTTTTACTGATAAATTCCTCATGTGTAAGTTCAGAAGACTGTCTTGTCACAAAACCATGTTGGCACAATGTTTTCCGAAGTTCCAGTTTTTGAATCAACTAGGGGAAATATTTGCCCATTGCAAGTGCAGTGAAAGAGGGGCGAAAGATACTAGAGGGACAGTCAAATCATAGATAAAAAAAATAAACTGACAACGCCATGGCTAAAAAAGAAAGAGACAAACAAACAAATAATAGTACACAAGACACAACATAGAAAACTAAAGACTAAGCAACACGAACCCAAATAAAAACTGGGAGTGAACTCAGGTGCTCTGGACGGGTAAACAAATCCTACTCCACATTTGGCACCGGTCATAAGGGAGGTTTAATAACTTCTTTGCTAGCAGCAACCCTCTATCAAGGAAATCATGATAGGAAATACAAGCGCTGGAATATCGTATTAATTCGGAGATATTTTCTCCGTATGCAAGCCTTCTGGAATGTTGCTACATAGAAATGGAAAGTTCACAATTGGGAAGCTGAAATCATCTCTTTTGTCATAAAGTTTTGTTTTCAACCGACCCTCATTGTCAATTTCTAGGTGTAAGTCAAGATATGTGCAGACTTAACTTTATCTGTTGTATCCTTTATCTCTAGTTCGATTGGATAGATACGTTCAACATCGTCACCAAATTTTGAATTATTTAGTGAGAGAACATCATCTATTAAGCGGAAAGTAAAGTTTAAGGATTTGCTAACTTCTTATCTTTCTTCCTAAAAAGTTCCTGAACGAAGTCAGCCTAATAAAGAAATATGTCGGCAAGAAGATGGGGGCACAAATTGGTTCCTATTGGAATGTCGACAGTCAGTTGAAAACACGTCCTCCAAACGTAAAAAATATGTTGTCAATCTAGAAATCAAGCATCTTGATAATGTCAGTTTCAGAGAATTTTTAGTTTGAATCAGAGTATTTCTTTACAAAGTAGGATTTATCCCTCCCCAAGACAAGTAACTTGTTTCTACGTTGGCCATTCTTTTTTTTTATGAAACAATACAATACCAACTCTTTCAATTTGTCTTTTAGTTTGGAATGGGGAATACTTGTGTTAAGTATAGAAACATCAAATGTTTTAATGCTATTGCAAGATAAGAGTCTTAGATTGCATGTACTATTACAGAGTGACTATATATAGATTTTCAAATTATGTCCTGAACAAGAACTTTAGAAGTACGTCAAGTGTAGTGTGAAACATTCTCTTCCTCAGTTCACATCTAAGTAATTTATGTAAGGAAAGCCAACAGAGTGTACCAGTGTTCAAATGTCATTAATCGATTGAGAGAAAACGAATTCATGTTACAAATTTAAACCAAGGGAAACGCATCAACTTTAAGAGGAAAATAAATAAACAACACGAACACTAAAATGCAACAAAATCAAACGCCAACATACGTAGAAACGAACTATTTGATAACAACTGCCATATTCCTGACTTGGTAAAGGACATTGTAAGAAAACAATGGTAGATTGAACCTAGTTTAATGGCTAACCAAACATCCCGCTTTAAAACAATGTTATAAAGATCGTTGAAATGACAACACTACGTGACAGAAATACAACACAAAGACGCAAGAACATTCACCACAGAGAAACCAATTATGTTATTTCGTGGATAATCATTGTAATGCATGTCAACTGGTTTTTGAAGAGTGCCTTTGGAAAACACCATAGAGACATTAAAGTTTTTAAAATGTGCATCTGGTGCAAACATAATGCACTGTTAATATTAAAGACTAATGGATTACTATAAAATTAGGAGATAAGTGATTGCCAATCAGACAACAATTCATCCGAGACCAATTGATGTTCTATTAGATGTTCACAACTAAAGGTCGCCGTGCATTGCAATTTTCATATTCTATAGAAATATATACAATTGTTAAATTGACACCACTTGTAATTTCTAATGTTGAATGCTATTAAAAGGAAAATTATTAAGACATTTATTTGGGTCATTAATGCTCTTCAACGTTGTAAATGTTTGGCTTTATAACTATGTTGATCTGAGCGTCACTGATGAGTCTTATTTAGACGAAACGCGCGTCTGGCGTATTAAATTATAAGCATGGTACATTTGATAACTATTCCAAATAAGTGACATAGTCATTTATCATTATGAAGGCAGATGAAAAAGGGAGCTGAATTTTTTTTTTTTTTTTATTACAGCACTGTCATTTTTTAACCTTTGATAACTATTGACTCCACTGGATCTATGCCACTGCCAGTGGACGTTTCGTCCCCGATGGTAACACGAGCACTTCAGTGTTAACATGAATATCAATTATATGGTAATTTTATTAATTTCCTGTTTACAAAAGTATGAATTTTTCGAAATACTAAGGAATTTTGTATCCCAGGCACAGATGATCTTAACCGTATTTAAAACAACTTTTTAGAAAATTGGGTCCTCAATGCTCTTCAATTTTGCATTTGTATGGTTTTACAACTATTTTGATCTGAGCGTCACTGATGAGTCTTACATATGTAGACGAAACTGGCGTCTGGCGTATTAAATTATAAGCCTAGTACCTATTTTAATTCTAGAGAATTAAGTTATAAAATTTACAAGTGAATAAAAATAAACTCATCATAGATACCAGGAATAAAATTTAATATCTACGCCAAACGCTCGTTTCGTCTACAAAAGACTCATTAGTGACGCTCGAATCAAAAATGTTATAAAAGGCCAAATAAAGTACGAAGTTGAAGAGCATTGAGGACCAAAAATTCCTAAAAAGTTTTGCCAAATACAGCTAAGATAATCTATTCCTGAGGTAGAAAAGCCTTAGTTTTTCAAAAATTCAAAGTTTTGTTAACAGTTAATTTATAATTATGAACATATCAATGATAACTCAAGTCAACACAGAAGTGCTGACTACTGGGCTGGTGATACCCTCCAGCAGTGGCATCGACCCAGTGGTTGCAAATAAACTCATCATAGATACTAGTACCATGAATAAAATTTAATATTTACGCCAGACGCGCGTTTCGTCTACAAAAGACTCATCAGTGACGCTCGAATCAAAAATGTTATAAAAGGCCAAATAAAGTACGAAGTTGAAGAGCATTGTGGACCAAAAATTACTAAAAGTTTTGCCAAATACCGCTAAGGTAATCTATTCCTGAGGTAGAAAAGCCTTAGTTCTTTTTCAAAAATTCAAAAGGACTTAACATTGTATTTAGCGAAGAACTTTTGAATGCTGAAAACATAGCCCTACAAGAACAATTCAGGATATGGAAAAAGTCAAAACATGGAATAGGGTAATTTCAGGACTTCCGTGGTCTGTTTATTGTTCCATGATCATCAGAAACATTTGACTCATCCGATAGTTCCGCAATAAAGCAGATCACCAAACCATGAGTTTCATGGTAAGTTAAAATCACACCTTTATATTTTTGTTTTGTTTTGTTGTCTGATTGTACCGATGAACACTTAATCAATGATGTTACTATATATTAGGTGATAAATCACTATGTTTATATTTATTTCTAATATTTATCAAAGGAGTAGGTTCGGTAAGGGCCAATTTTGGCTCAGGTTCATATCTAGTTCTTCGTGTAGCTCGGTGAATGTGATGAATATTTTCAACTCTTACTCCGCGACGTATACGCAGTCATAATACATTACCTACTCTCCATGATGTTTCTATTAATGACTTGCTGCCATTTGTACAATAGCTGTTATGTTCATCACATTTACCACTTTCAAAACGTCATTCTCTGTTCAATTTATGTTTGGAAACCCTCATTCAAACCAATACAAACTTACAGCTATCATTTCGGATAATGCAAGTCACAGACTTTTTAAACCAGATCGCATTGGAAAAGATGAAAAAGAAAAAAATTCTTTTCTTGAACTTTTCTTTGCCAACAAAGGTCTCGATTGCGTCAACTTAGTCAATATCCTTCATCATAAATTAGTTCAGTCGAAAATACCTCCTTATTTCAAAGATCAGTATGTACCAATCATTTCTTATACCTATACCATACCAATTGCAACACAAACTTCAATTACAAGCACGTTTTGCAGGATCTCAATATTGACGACTTCAAGGCTTAACCTCCGGATTACACTTGTGCTAGTTTCTAATTCACATATAATCTGGCTGGCCACGTTATTACCGGTGATCTCAACATTGTCAATAACACTTCCCTGCGAAATGTGTTATCCAAAGGTTCGAATAATCGTGAGCCTTAATCCATCAATTGGAAATACAATTTCAAAATACTGATTGATTCAGTCGAGGATTATCCCAGGCGCGAAGACGTAGATACTCTTTCAGAATGGATTAAGGCTGTGAGGTCGTTGATTCAAATCAGAATTAAGAAACTGATTGGGCCTATCAATAACTATGCTACGTCAATCTTTAAAGAATCAAGTGTTGCAAAACACTTGTCCTACCTCCATGAAAAATATGTTGTTGCCCTCGTAGATAGAGCCCCAAACAACATCGTTTTTATGTCTAAAATTCATTACATAAATGGATTAGGTATTGACAATTCACTTGGAAACTGAACATAAACCCCCACGACACTTACCAAAGAGGAAATCCTGGATAATCATAGGTCTGTTTTATGTTCCTATGGAATTTTAACCAAAGAGGAAGAACTGGATATCCATAACTGTATTGGATACGTAAACTACATAAGTGTCCTTACAAACAACGCTATATTGCTGGGTCTCCCAAGTGCTCCACGAAACATCTTTCTGAATTATTAACATCTATTTTATCAGCGATCAAAGCCGGGCTTCAAAGTTTTTGTGAAACTGCATATTCTAGAGGTGGCGTGAATCAGATGGGGATACTAAAAAAAATCCAAAGAGTACACACAATCTAAGACTCTTTCATCTAGCAATAGTATTAATACTTTGACTCTCCTACACTTGACACATCTACACTCTACGCCATCACAAGTTGACCGTCATGGAATAACCGTTTCACAAATGATATCGGATACGTTCCTTACGTCGTAACTACAATCCCCTTCCCTTTCATGAATGTAACCTACCGAATAAGACTATTTACCGGATTTGTTATAACATAAGCAACACGACGAGTGCCACATGTGGAGCAGGATCTGCTTACCCTTCCGGAGCACCTGAGATCACCCCTAGTTTTTGGTAGAGGTTCGTGTTGCTTATTCTTTAGTTTGCAATGTTGTGTCATGTGTACTATTGTTTGTCTGTTTGTCTTCATTTAATTTTAGCCAGGCGTTGTCAGTTTGTTTTTGATTTATGAGTTTGACTGTCCCTCTGGTATCTTTCGTCCCTCTTTTACACAAGTATTCCACTTTCCAAGCTAAAAGACAAATTGAAAGGGTTGGTATTGCTTTGTTTCATCAAAAAGAATGGCCAACAAAGATACAAGTACATTGTCTTAGGGAGGGATAAATCCTACTATGTAAAGGATCACAATGATTCAAACAAAATAATCTTTGAAACTGACATTACCTAGATGCTTGATTTCTTGTTTGACAACATATTTGTTACGTATGAAGGACGTGTTTTTTAATAGACTGTCGGCATTCCAATGGAAACCCAATTGTGCTCTTCTTCTTGCCGACTTGTTTCTTTATTATTATGATGCTGACTTCATACAGGAACTTCTTAGGATAAAAAATAAAAAAATAGCAATATCCTTAAACTTTCCTTTCCACTGAATAGATGATGTTCTCTCACTAAATAATTCAAAATTAATTTAATGATGATGTTACGCGTCTGGCGTACTAAATTATAATCCTGGTACCTTTGATAACTATTGAACGCATCTATCCCATCGAACTAGAGATAAAGGATACAACAGATACAGTTAATTTAAGCTTCCCATTTCTAAGTAGCAACATTCCAGCAGCGCCTGCATACGGAGAAAATATCTCCCAATTGATACGATATTCCAGCGCTTGTATTTCCTATCATGATTTCCTTGATAGAGGGTTGCTGCTCACAAGGAAGTTTTTAAACCAAGAGTTCCAAATGTTGAAGTTGAAATCACGCCATCACGAGTTGGTTGACCGTTATGGAATAACCGTTTCACAGATGATATCGGATATGAGATCACCCCCCAGTTTTAGGTGGGGTTAGTGTTGCTTAAACTTTAGTTTTCTATGTTGTGTCTTCTGTACTATTATTTGTCTGTTTGTCTTTTTATTTTTAGTCATAGCGTTGTCAGTTTATTTTCAATTTATGAGTTTGACTGTCCCTCTGGTATCTTTCGTTCCTCTTTTCTTAAGTTTTAACTACAATCCCCTTCCCTTTTTATGAATGTGACCTACCGAATCAGACTATTTACCGGGTTTTTAATAATATGAGCAACACGACGGGTGTCACAAGTGGAGCAGGATCTGCTTACCTTTCCGGAGCACCCGAGATCACCTCCAGTTTTTGATGGGGTTCGTGTTGCTAAGTCTTTAGTTTTCTATGTTGTTTCTTTTGTACTACTATTTTTCTGTTTGTCTTTTTCAATTTTAGTCATGGCGTTGTCACGGTTTATTTTCGATTTATGAGTTTGACTGTTCCTCTTGTACTTTTAGCCCCTCAATCATCTGATGAAAGATTGTTGACCCTTTTTAAGCACTGTAGTAGATTCCATTAGTTTATGTGAAAATTTTGAACTGATTTAATCATTAAAGGCGCTCAAATTCAAGCTTTAATATTAAAAATCTATTAAATATGGCACAATATGTTACTTTTCAGATGGATTTTGTTAAAGATCAAAGTGGTGCCGGCACATCTGTGTTTATCCTCAACCTTTATATATGTTGTGTATTATCATTAAATACAACTTGCATTTAAATATTAAGAATGAACACAAATGTGGCCACATCCATTTAAGACAAACAAACGTTTAAAAATTAACTCAAATGCTAAAATTGTGAAGATTTCAGTAATTTGGCATGACTGAATAATGCTAGTACCCGATACATGTGCATTGTATTGTCGAAAACGGCCCATACTTGTGTATTCTACTTTCCAATAAATAGCTAAAAGATTACATTTTAACAATTTTGTAAAACTGCTACATTTTGGGGCCAAAAAGGGGTCTTACTAAACCTACATCTTTGATTTTCCTCAACGATTATAAATTGCGATGAGATGTCATAACTTATTCTGTTCCTCGTTTCAAAATTCCCCTACTCAAATTTTATCATGGTGTAAAAAGTATTTCGATAGTTTAAATTCCGTCAATTAATAAATTCAATGGGAACCCACAGTCCTCCTCTACCAGCTGAAGTGTTTCTTTATTCGTATGAGGCTGTCTTTTTATTTGTATGATGCTGTCTTCGTGACACAGATGGACTTCTTCAAACTATGACAATCCTGAATTTGTCAACTTTCCATTTATCAACTTCCCTTTTATTAGCATTGATAAATCTTCTGTTCCATCTTAAATATGGCGAGAGCATTGATAGATTACGGTCGTACATGTCCATACTACACGATCATCACAGGGGTGATCACCTTGCACAAAAACTGTTTTAACTAAGAAAATAACCAACACAAATACCTTTTCTGGTTTCGATCACGAATTGGTTGATCGATACGATGTTTCTTGATCGCAACTGACAAGCGACATTTTCACCGCGATCTTATATCTTTAGTAACTTTAGTTTGGTTTGTAAAATTCATTGAAATATGATATTTTACCTTAATAAACTACTGTTGTCTTGAATTCAAACAGAAGAAGGATAAACTAGCTAACATTATCCTTTAACTTTACGTTCCGCTTGAAAGAAGATGTCGTCTTACTGAATATTTCAAAAATGGAAAAAAATACTACATAATATTGGTGTCAGAAGCGGGATCATCTTCACCAACAATGCCGTCAAACACACAAATCTGAAAGCCATAGGTGTACATGAATACTTTAGAATCGTTATGACCAAAAGGCTCCTCATAAGCTAAGAGGCAACAGAACTATAACGAAAGCATGTAAACCCAGTTGTAAAACACAAAAAAGGCTTTAACTTAGGGGACAGTTGAGGCCCGCCTCCGGGTGCGGGATTTTCTTGCTGCGTTGAAGACCTATTGGCGACTTTCGGCTGTTTGGTCGGGTTGTTGTCTCTGTGTCATTTTCATTCTCAATTTTAAGATTAAAAGAACATGGGGGATTCAAAATCCAAACGAGTTCCGGGTAGTAGGTTAGATATCTCCTTGCATGCATGCATCAACCGTAATGCGAATCTACATTAATTCAGTCAAATAGTCACAATTGGAAATAGAACACACAAGCATTTAAGTCACAAACTAGACGACTAAACAAATAAAAGCAAGTACTGGTCACAGTTCAATTGTCAACAAAGAGAAAAAGTAATACTGTATAGTCAGTTGTAAAAAGCCCCAACTTAAAAAATGTGATTCAATTCAAACGGAAAAAAAACAAAGGGCCTAATATATGCAATACAATTGTAACAGACATGAAACAACTACAAACACTGAATTACAGGCTCCTGACTTGGGACAGGCACAAAAATAATGTGGCGAGGTAAAACAGGTTTATGAGTGCTCAACCTTCCCCATAACCTGAGACAGTGGTGTATCACCACAACAAAAGAACAAACTTCTGGTTTGTTTTCCTCTTATAGTTGGTGAGTTTCCCTCGGTTTTAGTTTGTAACCCGAATTTGATTTAAGATTTACGACTTTTGAACAGCGGTATACTACTGTTGCCTTTATCTGTAATGGTCGAAAAAGAACGAAATACATAACACTTGTGATTTGAGACACAGACACATCGTATCGGTTAACCATTATTGGTGAGTATGTGGTGTCCATTTCAGTATTTCTTTCTTTTTATGTATATCTATTTAACACCTAATTTGCAAAAGCCTCCTGCAGTTTTAATGAGGATGTACGCGTAGACCACTGAGAAGAATATCATCAACTTATTGGTGTTCAGGTAGGTTTTGTCGCCGAGCATCTTGTCCTTGGCGGCTATGTAGGTGACACAATACTACTAGTGGTTGTCATGTCCGTTTTTGCTGTGAATCTGATTCAAATGCCTGGTGCACAAATGGATCTTACTGTCGTGGTTCAATTGCAACATAGTAGTGCTTTCTTTTCCTGAGTTCAATAAACAAGTTATTGTCTCTTTAAATTTCCTCTGCCATGTCTGAAAATGTGAAGCGGGTATACCTCATCCATATATATTCCAGTCACATTGACCACCAGCATCGTGATTGATCATGAACTTCTCGATGTCTTTAGAATTCGTTCCAGTTCCTCTTTCCATCAGTAGTTGTGTTGCGTCATATATATTTGTGCTTTTGGCCTACCTGCTCGTGATTCACATTCGAAAGTGTGCTCCACTTAAATCACGTGGCATCAGCATTCTTCACGATAATCGCTGCATTCTTTTTTCTTATCCACTTCAACAGGGCTATGTATTGCAACCCTGCCTGCGTCTTGTTTGTTCATGCTGACAGTGGGAAATCTAGTGTTAGAATATTACTTCTCCTGTAAACAAGGAAAACTGATAAATCAATGTTTGTTTCGTTTTAACAGAGGCGCAATAACAAATTCACAAGAAAACGTTCTGGTAAATAGTATCAGTAAAAATGATTTGAAATAAAAACAAAATGTCCATATATAATGTTGTTATTTCCTTAGTTAAACAGCAAACTTCGAATACAGCAGTACACCAGGTTGTGTAAAACTACGAATACAGCAGTACACCAGGTTGTGTAAAACTACGAATACAGCAGTACACCAGGTTGTGTAAATTTTGAGAATGTTCATATGCGAACAATTTCAAAGAGTACAAACGTCCATTTATTTTTCTATTGGGCTTTCCTGTTCCCAATCTTATGATCCATCTCCTCGAGTACTAAGTATCTGAATTAAGTCGGTGGCCTCGGTGATGATATGATCCCCATAATGTATAAGTGCCGCTTATTTTCATTACACGTCTCGCTCACCCAGTGATTTGAAATGAACTTTGATCACTTTAGTCCCAAATCTTCAATAATCTTTATCCTCTGCTGTCTTGCTGTCTTAAGGAAAGTTTGAATATCATTTGGTTAACAGATGATATCTTCCAGGTAATAAAGATCCACTTCAAGGCTTTTAACGGCGGCTGTACCTTCATCATGTCTCTGGTCGACTCTTGTCTTCCCTGATCTTCTCAATAACTTTTTTTCAGAGATTAGATATTCGGACAACTTGCTGACTCCTTCCAGGTTCTGGTGTTTCGACTTGGTCATTATATCCTTCCTCACACCGAACAAAAAGCTCTAAAGGGTTCCAAAATTACTAGTGTAAAACCATTCAAACGGGAAAACCAACGGTCTAATCTATATAAAAAACGAAAAACGAGAAACACGTATAAATAACAAAAACAAACGACAACTACTGTACATCAGATTCCTGACTTCGGACAGGTGCAAACATTTGTAGCGGGATTACACGTTTTAATGGTACATGCCCATCAAATCGTTAAGACACTGTTCATTTGCAACTTCTCTCATTGAAAACGGCATTACATATATGTCTCTTTCATTGAATACTACGTTACATAGCTGGCAACATTAAAAGAGGGACGAAAGATACCAGAGGGATCATAGTCAATTAAACTGCAAATGTAGATTATGTTCTCCACTCGCTCAATCTCTAATACAAAACCGTCTACATGCTCAAATCTTTGTGGTTTTTCATCCTCTTTTTAAGAACAAACGTTTGCTCATCCAAACGTCTCATAAATCACCTGCATTGTCTCGATCTTGTCTTTCCTTCAAATCAACTGCTCTTTCCATTTCAATTTATGTGTCTTTTCTTCTTCTCGTTATCTCACGCTTCTCCTGTCTTATGTACGTTTTTCAATGTTCATTATGTACTTATGTACGTATTTTATTCTCAAACCCTTAACCTAATCCCCAATCCAACTCAACGAGTATGTTCAGTTTTCAGTTTTCTAAATATCACCACCAAAGACTATCTGGTTTTTCTCGAATGTCCCCAAATTCTCAAGCTGGACAAAACTGTCATTTCTTCCCTACTTCCGTATATTTGCACGAACGTCACCCCGATGCCTGTTAAACAAACTTTTAATGCTACATACATGTATGTCTCAAAAGGCTATTATCAAAATATTAGTAACTTTAATATGTCGAAATTCAATTTATGTTAAATATACAACAGAAGAATATGATATTAAATGGTTATACATTCTAATATTTACCAATATTGACTTTATCTAATTTAATAAATTTTATATACGATGTTCCCTCAATTCACCCGATGCAAATCGGGTTATCATTTTCAATAGATATTAGGCTTAGTGGGGCACTTTTACGTCATGAAACAAAAAGTTTTAATACCGTAATAAGTTTGTGTTATATAAGAAATTTAAGAATCTTTAATTACACTAAAAAAAGCTATGATTATTGACCCCTGAGCCAGAACCAGAGTTTTTATATCTCACGGTATATAAACTTTCATCAAATTCTAAAAACTTTAGTCGTTCAGTCAGGCATAGATGCCAATATGAGTGAATACATATCTATATACAGTATACAAATGTTTTCAAACGAGCTAAGTAACTTGTTAA